>NC_050448.1:22484165-22813979 GCF_903995425.1 Onychomys torridus
ACATGCCCTTAAGGATTCAATTTCTTGTTGTTTAGGAAAATTGTGGGAAGCAAATGACATGTGGCAGAGGACTATTTTCAAACACAAGGGCAAATTAATGGTGGCACCTGGCTATGAGGCAAAGTCTGAAATTGTGCATGTATAAGCGAGATTCAATGTGTAGAACTGAAATGAAACAATTACAGAATTGAAGCACCTTATTCTGTAATCATAAGCCAGGTACCGACGGTCCCTCTAAGCCAATAAGGCATACTTAGGTGGGCGTTCTGCCTACCCTCAAACTTTCTCTCATAGTATTCTGTTTATACAAATATAAAAAAGAGGGTGGGCACAGCATTTCTTTTTCTTATTTAATCCATACATCAACAACTTTGGAAATTTAAGTAACAAATTCATTAATTTAAGCAATCAAATTTATTACATCGATTTATAATTCTGACTAATGCTAATGGGCAAAAATTTGTGGAGGATGGCTTTTGGGACTGGTTTTAATTGGTAGTTGTATAAAATAATGAAAATAATATGTGAGATTTTCTGCTGGCTTAGAAAAGGTGATTAGTATTCTCAGCTTGAAAGAAAGCAGCTGTAAGTTCCCCATATTAAAAAAACTATACAGTTTTGAATTTATTTCTTCTTTCATTATGTGTGTGGGAGGGCATGCTCTTTCCTTCCACCATGTGGGTCCTAGGGAATGAACTCCGGCCATCAGTTAAGTGCTTTTACCTGCTGTGCCGTCTTGGTGCATAAGTACTGCATATCTAAAGATAGAATTGTTAAGATCCAGCAGTGTTGCCAGAGAACTGGGTCAGATCAGGGGCATTAGGACATGAACTCCAATCACACCAGCCCCTTCATGCCCTAGGCTGGACTCCAGGAAAGAAGAAAAATGGAGAAGAGAAAGAATAATCTTTTGGGCTTGTATTTCTGTCATCTGGCTGCCTCTTTCTCCTTCCGGATAGTTGAGCATTACCAGCCTCTACCTCCTAATCTATGTGGTACAGGGGGAATCAGGAGCTGAAGCTGAGAGGTGTGAAGCCAAATTGGCCTTGTTTTAGAGGACTGAGACATGGAAGGACTCTGTAGGGAAACCTTGCAAGCTCTGAGAAACACCTCCGAAAAGTCTATATGGACACAGCCTTCAAAGGGTCCTCATGATTAGCTACAATGAGCCACCACCCCAACAGAGAACTTGGCCTCTCTTTTCTGTCATGCTTGTACTCCATTCCATCCCCCAAACAGCCATGCCTTGAGAAACACCCATATGCATTAGCTTCACCATCCCTCCACTCACAGATGCTGAGTAGTGGTGGGAGAGGTGACTTGGCCTCTGTCTGTTAGTCAAGTGCATGCAGCCACAGGGCCATGGCTTTAAGTGTAAACTGCTGCTGCTGATATGGGACTTAACTCAACATAAGAGCAATCTTAACTGTAAGTCATTTGAATAAGTTTGTGTGAAATAAAAGGCAAGAGACCTGCTAAATATTTTTGAAAGAAATGGAATTTAAAGTATAGTGATTGAGGGGAAAAAAAAAGAAATCTATATCCAAAAAAAAAAAAAAAAAAATCAGTGAAATCCATCTCCGTTTCATTCCTGCAATCGTATTTGATCTCTATTCTGAATTTAGGGTAAGTCCACTGAAAACACCCCTTTTAAAACCAAGCATATAAAACAAATGCTGACGTTTCTCCCCCATAATTGGAAAGCGACTGGCTTTTCTTACATTATAAATATTCAATACATTATAAATATTCCCAGGGCTCTGTGGCAGAGCATGTGTGGGGTTGTGGTTTAATCCTCAGCACTACAAGAAAACCAAAAAGAAAAAAAAAAAGAAATGAAATGGTCTCTGGAAAAGGGGAATGGCAGCAACAGACAGTGGGGTTAGTATTCCAAAACTTATCCCTCATTGTTTATTAGGTTTTTATAAGTGATTTTCAGAAGTAGAAGATAAAAGTTGTATTTACTCATTCTTCTAGCATGATTGATTTTTGCTGTAGTCCAGTTTGTTGAATTTTCTGTTTCTACATTTCTCAATGTTCGTACAGTGTTTGGTGAGAACATTCCCTTCACATCTCTTGCCTTCTCATTTTCTACCTCCTCCTTTTTGTCTCTAAGATATTCTCACTTCTTCCATGCCATACATGCATACAAATGATTTTGTGAATCTATGTAAAATCTAGGAATGAAAAATGAGAGAAAACATGGACTGTTTGCCTACAATGGGCTTAATTCACTTAATATGATTATCTTCAGTTGTGCCCACTTTCCTGCAAATGGCATGACATTCTTTCATATAGATGAAAAAAAGTTCATTGTGTGAGTATCCTTCTTATGCCTTCACCTAGCTTTGCTGCTCGAGAGGCAGATGTATAAGTAGAGACAGAGCTAAGGGCCCCGGCAAAAGCTCTCTGGTTACCTGGGAGGAAGTGAGGGAAGACAGACTGGGTGAAGGGAGAGTCAGTCACACGACAGGCAATGTCTACAGTCGGGAGTGGTCCTGCACTGCAGCCAGGCCAGCTCTGAAAACAGCTGAAAAATACTGAAAAAGAGTAAAAAACAAAACCCACATCCTCAGTGCTTCCTGACATCAATGTTTAAATGCTCCTATCTTGGTTGGCTACAAACTACTCCACTGAACAGTCACGAAGACACCTATATTATGGGCTCTTGTGAAGGATAGGTCCATGTTGGCTAGGGGACCTTAGATATTAATATAAGTGGGACTTACCAGATTCTCTTTCATATAAAGAAATCCTTTTAAAACTATATGTATTCAGCTACATTGGCTAGCCCATAATAAATAGTTGCAAGTTTCAACTCAGTGAAAGTAAATCACCCAGAGAGAGAAAGTCATTTACATTCCACAATATCCCAACACCCTCTTCTGATTTGGCAGTCT
Organism: Onychomys torridus; assembly: GCF_903995425.1. Taxonomy (NCBI): domain Eukaryota; kingdom Metazoa; phylum Chordata; class Mammalia; order Rodentia; family Cricetidae; genus Onychomys; species Onychomys torridus. The sequence continues at coordinate 22,487,066 of NC_050448.1, forward strand.
CCGCGCTGAACCAACAACAACATCTGCTGGCAATTTATTCTCTATTATCTCCTACCTACGACTTAACCTACTGGATCAAACAATTCGATATTCACAGCTCCCTATCCACCTGTAAGTCAGAGTGCTCACTTGTCAAAATTTAAATGTAGTTTTAGAAATTTTTTTCATTGAAATGTCTTTATAAAAGTTTCAAATAGATAATAGTATCATTTATTCTAAAGCACCCCTGGCTTGATTGACTTGCTGAAAGCTTAGGGAGGGCAGACAGAAGAAAAGGAGAGTACAATAAAAAAGGAGGAATGCTGAGTGATGGTGTATGCTGATGGTGTTTTAATTTTCCAGGAACTCCTGGAGATTGCCAACTTCGGAGAATCCCTTTTCTCTTCTCTGTGTGCTAGGATTATACCATTTTTCAGTCTGGGACTCTCTCTTTACTTGTTCATGAAGGAACTGGAGGTAATGGTGTGGCCTCTCCTGTTTCTGTCTTTAGGCTAGGAATAAACTGAGTGCTTAGAATATGGGAGATGCCCTGGGAACACACACTATTTATTAAATGGGACTGCACAATGATGACAGTTAAAGAGTCAGGACAGGACTGGAACACCAGGAAGATGAGAGTGACAGGCATTCACGCTCTTTGGAGGGACAGTTTTCACCCCCCTGCAGTGAGGTGCGAGTCAGCCCTTAGGCTGATTTCCACCTGTTGACTGCCTCAGTTTGTCACCTGTAAATTCGTTCCTTTATTTTAGGGAATGCCACCTTGGGACCGTCCTACATTAGATAAGTGAATCTCAAACTCCCGAAGAACAGGGGGAGACAGAGAACGTGTGTTAATTATGACAAATGCTAGGTTGTTATAGCAGAGAGGAGCAGAAATAAAATGCTTTAAGATGACATATTCTTCAGCTCCTGCATGCCAGGGAGTCAGGGAGGTGTTTTTGTCCACAGTGACGATGACCAATGGAACCCACATCGGGACCTGGGATTCTAACAGGATCATGCTTCACTACATGGGAGGGGAACATCCGGTTCAAAGTATTTCTTTATAGCAGAGTGACAATGGCATTTAAAATGCAAAAATTACTTCTCACTTCTCCATGCTGGGCCTTTGTCTGGTTTGAACTTGTAGACGTGTGAATTGCTGTGTCAGCCTCATTGTGTCTGGAAGGTACTGTGTCCCACCCCTAGCAAAAAAGACATTTGCAATTGATACCTGATGAAGAAGGGAGAGCAGGTTTTCTCTGGTGGGATGACACTGGGTGCACCAATCACACTCCAGGGCAGGCCACCACAAAATTAACTCCATAATTTTTCTGTGAGCTTTTTATTTTGTTTTATTTTGGTATTTATCTCCTATTATTTTTGTTTGTTTGACCTTTGTTGTATGTTTTGTGGGTTTTGTTTTTTTTTTTTGTGATTCAGAAAAGAGAGAAAGTGGACACATGGCAGTTGGCAGTTGTTACCAAGAGTATTGCAGTAGGAAATAGTATATATTTAGTCCAGTGGGATCTTTTGTAAAAGTTTCAATTGTTGGGTTTTCTCTATCAGAATCAGGTCACAGAAAGTACAGGTTTTGCAGTCTACTTCTGAGTCTACATCTAGCTGAAGCAGGCCTGGGAACTACTTTGAAATTTGCTAGACTTCTGATTTCACAGGTTATACAGTCTACCTCTCTGTTTAGAAAAAGATTAGATACCAATAAGAAGACTGCTATTAAAACATTGTAAGAAAAGCATATGTCGAATATGCATACTCCACTGAACATGCAAAGTCAGTGATGTGGTACCTTGAGGGTTTTACCTTAGGATGCTGTGAGTGACAGGGAGCTATGTGCCCCCTGCCTCTGTTCAACATCAAGAGAGAGAATTATGCTACACTTCACTAGTTGGAAATAGATCTACATTCAAAGTCCACTGCACTGAAGTTCAGTTTCTGCAGAATGTGGATTATTTGTGCACCTTGTACAACTGAAAAATTGTATGTCAAAACCATCATAAGTCAGAGACTTTTGCATTTGTTTTCAATTGTTTCTATTAACATTACATTTTTTTTAGACTGATGCTTATGCTTCCTGATCTCTTGAGTGAAATATAATTCTCTTTAACTGATTTCTGTGTGCATATATGCTATACCAGGAAATCTTTATGAGAGGTGTTTGAGTGAGGCTTCAGCTAACAGACTTGTGTTCTGCTATTTTTGGGTGCAGAATTGGTTGTTTTTCCAATTGTGTGAGGCCTTAGATTTCTGGGTCTCAGATGATTTAGGTTTCTGATTACAGGCAAGCAGTGTCCCACTCAGCTGGCTTGTAGCTCCAAGTCTGCTTTCAGACTGGCAGTTCTTGCCTGAGTTCTTTTCTTATGGTAAGGAGCAATAACCCCCAAATGTATCTTTCCCACCATTTTCTCCAGAGCACAATTCCTTGATGACAGATGCTTGACTATGGCATAGCAAGGAGTACTGAGGTTTAGCAGACATTCTCTATTAATTTCCTGGGCATCACTACTTGGTTTCTGAAATCAGTTTGAAACGTGTTTTACATTTAGTTGCATTATCTCACTTCCAGGCATTAATTTCTGTATTGATACTTTACTTTGATATTATTGTTGAAATTATTCCATTCCAAGTCATGGTTAATTTCTTAGCCAAGTCAAGGTTAAGGTCATACTACTATAACAAATATATTTCAAAATGAAACAATCCATGTGAAGAATGTGAGGCATGTTTGATTGGAAAATAGAAGTCCCAAGTAGAGTTCTGCACAGTAAGGTCATTGATAGATTTAGATTCCTTCAGTATGTGCTTCTAACCCTCATAAATGCCTCTTTCTAATGGAAGAGAGGGAGACTATTTCAGAGACATAATAGTGGTCTATCACAGCTCCCTAGCGTCTGAATGTTTCAAGTATGTTCATTTGACAACTTTTTTTTCTCTCCTTTTTAAAATTTATTAAATTTGTGTTTTAAATTTACACATCAGCCATGGGTTCCCCTGTCCTCCCCCTCCCGCCCCCAGCCCCACCTTTCCCCCAGCCCTTCCCCTCCATTCCCATCTCCTCCAGGGACAAGACTCCCCTGGGGATTCATTTAAACCTGGTGGATTCAGAACATGCAGGTCCTGTCCCCTCCTTCCAGGCTGAGCAAAGTGTCCCTGTGTAAGTCCAAGGTTCCAAACAGCCAGCTCATGCACTAAGGACAGGTCCCGGTCCCACTGCCTGGGTGCCTCCCAAACAGTTCAAACTATTCAATTGTCTCACTTATCCAGAGGGCCTGCTCCAGCTGGGGCTCCACAGCCTTTGGTTCATAATTCATGTGCTTCCATTTGTTTGGCTATTTATCCCTGTGCTTTTCCAATCTTGGTCTCAACAATTCACACTCTTACAGTCCCTCCTCTTTCTCAACATTTGGACTCCTGGAGCTCCACCTGGGGCCTGGCCAAGGATGTCTGGATCCACTTCCATCAGTTATTAGATGAGAGTTCCAGCATGAACGTTTGGCCATCTGGTCACCAGACTAGGTCAGATCAGACTTTCTCTCAACCATTGCCAGCACTCTACAGAAGATGTATCATTGTGGATTTCTGGGGACCTCTCCAGCACTCTGCCTATTCCTGTTCTCATGTGGTCTTCATTTATCATGGTCTGTTATTCCTTGTTCTCCCTTTCTATTCTTGATCCAGCTGGGATCTCCTGCTCCCCTAAGCTTTCTTTCCATTGAAGCTTGCCCTTCATTACTCGGACTCTTATCCAGGTTGTTCATGTAGATCTCATCCATTTCTCTGTCATTGGGTGATCCCTGTGTCTTTCCTGGGGTCCAATTTTCTAGGTAGACTCCCTAGAATTGTGTAGCAGTCTAGTCATCTTTGTTTTACATCTAGAATCCTACTATGAGTGAGTACATACCATGTTTGTCCTTCTGACTCTACCTCACTCAGGATGATTTTTTTTTAGATCCATCCATTTGCCTGCAAACCTCATGATGTCATTGTTTTTCTGTACTGAGTAGTACTCCATTGTGTATATGTACCATATTTTCTTTATCTATTCTTCAGTTGAAGGGCATCTTGGTTGTTTCCAGGTTTTGGCTATTACAAACAATGCTGATATGAACATAGCTGAGCAAATGCCCTTGTGGTATGATTGAGCATTCCTTGGGTATATGCCCAAGAGCGCTACAGCTGGGTCTCGGGAGAGATGGATTCCCAATTTTCTAAGAAAGTGCCATATTGATTTCCAAAGTGGCTGTACAAGCTTGCATTCCCACCAGCAGTGGAGGAGAGTTCCCCTTGCTCCACATCCTCTCCAGCATAAGCTGTCTTTTGTGTTTTTGATCTTAGCCATTCTGACAGGTATAAGGTGGTATCTCAGAGTCGTTTTGATTTGCATTTCCCAGATAATGAGGGATGTTGAGCAATTCCTTAAATGTCTTTCAGCCATTTGAACTTCCTATGTTGAGAATTCTCTGTTTAGTTCTATAGCCCATTTCTTAATTGGACTGTTGGGCATTTTGATGTCTAATTTCTTGAGTTCTTTATATATTCTGGATATTAGCCTTCTGTCAGATGTGGGGATGGTGAAGACCTTTTCCCATTCTGTAGGCTGTCGCTCTGTCTTGTTGACCATGTCCTTTGCTCTACAAAAGCTTCTCAGTTTCAACAGGTCCCATTGATTGATTGTTTCTCTCAGTGTCTGTGCTAATGGTGTTATATTTAGAAAGTGATCTCTGGTGCCAATGCATTCAAGACTACTTCCTACTTTCTTTTCTATCAGGTTCAGAGTATCTGGATTCATGTGGAGGTCTTTGATTCATCTGGACTTATGTTTTGTGCATGGTGACAGATATGGATCTATTTGTACCCTTCTATAGGTTGACATCCAGTTATGCCAGCACCATTTGTTGAAGTTGCTTTCTTTTTGCCATTGTACAGTTTTGGCTTCTTTGTCAAAAATTATATGTTCACAGGTGTGCGGGTTAATATCAGGGTCTTCAATTTGATTCCATTGATCCACATGTCGGTTTCTATGCCAGTACCAAGCTGTTTTTATTACAGTAGCTCTATAGTAGAGCTTGAGGTGTGGGATCGTGATACCTCCAGAGGTTGTTTTATTGTACAGGTTTCTTTTGGCTATACTGGGTATTTTGTTTTTCCATATGAAGTTGAGTATTATTCTTTCCAGGTCTGTGAAGAATTGTGTTGGTAATTTGATGGGGATTGCATTGAATCTGTAGATTGCTTTTGGTAAGATCGCCATTTTTACTATGTTAATCCTGCCTATCCATGAGCATAGGAGATCTTTCCATTTTCTGACATCTCCAATTTCTTTTTTTCAGGGACTTAAAGTTCTTGTCATATAGGTCCTTCACATGCTTAGTTAGAGTAACCCCAAGGTATTTTATATCATTTGTGGCTATTGTAAAGGGTGACGTATCTCTGATTTCCTTCTCAGCCTATTTGTCTATTGTATATAGGAGGGCTACTGATTTTTTTGAGTTGATCTTGTATCTTGCTATGTTGCTAAAGGTTTTTATGAGCTATATCAGTTCCTTGGTTGAATTTTTGGGGTCATTCATGTATACTATCATGTCATCTGCAAATAGGGAAAACTTGACTTCTTCCTTTCCAATTTGTATCCCCTTAATCTCCTTATGTTGTCTTATTGCTCTGGCTAGAACTTCAATTACTATATTGAATAAGTAAGGGGAGAGGGGACAGCCTTGTCTTGTTCCTGATTTTAGTGGTATTGTTTTGAGTTTCTCTCCATTTAATTTGATGTTGGTTGTTGGCTTGCTGTAGATTGCCTTTATTATGTTTAGGTATGTTTCCTGTATTCCTGATCACTCCAAGACCTTTATTATGAAGGGGTGTTGGATTTTGTCAAATGCCTTGTCTGTGTCTAATGAGATGATCATGTGGTTTTTTTCTTTGAGTTTGTTTATATGGTGTATTACATTGACGGACTTTCCTATGTTGAACCACCCTTGCATCCCTGAAATGAAGCCTAATTGATCATGGTGGATAATTGTTTTGATGTGTTCTTGGAGTATGTTTTCCAGTATTTTCTTGAGTATTTTTGCATCAATGTTCATGAGGGAGATTGGTCTGTAGTTCTCTTTCTTTGTTGCATCTTTGTTTGGTTTAGGAATCAGGGCAATTGTAGACTCATAGAAGAAGTTTGGCAATATTCCTCCTGCTTCTATTGTGTGGAACAATTTAAAGAGTATTGGTATTAAGTCTTCTTTGAAGATCTGGTAGAATTCTGCAGTGAAACCATCTGGTCCAGGGCTTTTTTTGGTTGGGAGACTTTTAATGACTTATTCTATTTCCTTAGGGGTTATTGGACTATTTAAATGGTTTATGTGGTCTCGATTTAACTTAGGTATGTGATACCTATCCAGAAAATTATCCATTTCTTTTAGATTTTCTGGTTTTGTGGAGTAGAGGTTTTTGAAGTATGACCTGATGATTCTCTGGATTTCCCCATTGTCCGTTGTTATGTCCCTCTTTTCATTTCTGATTTTGTTAATTTGGATGCTCTCTCTCTCTCTGTGTGTGTCTTTTGGTTAGTTTGGATATGGGCTTGTCTATCTTGATATTCTCAAAGAACCAATTCCTTGTTTCATTAATCCTTTGTATTGCTTTCTATTTCTATTTTATTTATTTTAGCTCTCAATTTGATAATTTCCTGGCATCTGTTCCTCCTGGGAGACTTTGCTTCTTCCTGTACAAGAGCTTTCAGGTGTGCTTTCAAGTCACTAGTGTGAGATTTCTCCAACTTCTTATGTGGGCATTTAGAGCTATGAATTTCCCTCTTAGCACTGGTTTCATAGTGTCCCATAAGTTTGGGTATGTGATGTATTCATTTTCTAGGAAGTCTTTAATTTCTTTCTTTATTTCTTCCTTAACCCATTGGTGATTCAGTTGAGCATTATTCAGTTTCCTTGAAATTGTAGGGTTTCTGTAGTTTTTGTTGTTGTTGTTGACATCGACTTTAAACCATGGTTGTGCAATATAGCACAGGAGGTTATTCCAATTGTTTTGTATCTGTTGAGATTTGCTTTGTGGCCAAGTATGTGTTCGATTTTAGAGAAGGTTGCATGGGGTGCTGAGAAGAAGGTATATTCTTTTTTGTTCGGGTAGAATGTTCTGTAGATATCGATTAAGTCCATTTGAGCCATAACATCAGTTAAGTCCATTATTTCTGTTAAGTTTCAATTTGGCAGATATTTCCAGAGGTGAAAGTGGGGTGTTGAAGTCTCCCACTGTTAATGTGTGAGGTTTTATATGTGATTTAAGCTTTAGTAATATTTTTTTTACATATGTGGTTGGCCATGTGTTTGGGGCATAAGTGTTCAGAATTGAGACTTCATGTTAGTGGATCTTTCCTGCGATGAGTATATAATGTCCTTCATCATCTCTTTTGATTGATTTTAGTTTGAAGTCTATCTTGCTGGATATTAGGATGGCTACACCAGCTTCTTAAGACCATTTGATTGGAAAGTCTTTTCCCAACCTTTTTTCTTAGGAGGTGTCTGTCTTTGAATTTGAGGTGTGTTTCTTGTAAGCAGCAAAAAGATGGGTCCTATTTTCCTATCCATTCTGTTAGTCTGTGCCTTTTTATAGTTGAATTAAGTCCATTGATATTAAGGCCTATTAATGACCAGTGATTGTTAATTTCTGTTATTATTTCTATTTTTTGTGGTAGTGTGTGTGTACTTCTCTTCTTTGGGGTTACTGCTGTGGTGTTATCTCTTGCCTATGTTTTTGAGGGTGTATCTGACTTCCTTAGGTTGGAATTTTCCTTCTAGTGCTTTCTGTGGGGCTGGGTTTGTGGATAAGTATTGTTTAAATCTGGTTTTGTCTTGGAAGTTCTTGTTCACTCCATCTATGATGATTGAAAGTTTTGCTGGGTATATTAGTCTAAGTTGGCATCCATGGTCTCTTAGTGTCTGCATTATATCTATCCAGGTCCTTCTGGCTTTCAAAGTCTCCATTGAGAAATCGGGTTTTATTCTGATGGGTTTGCCTTTATAATTCACTTGGCTTTTTTCCTTTGCTGCCCTTAATATTCTTTCTTTATTCTGTACGTTTAGTTGTTTAATTATTATGTGGCAAGGTAGATTTTTTGGCGGGTCTAGTCTGTTTGGTGTTCTATAGGCTTTTTGTATCTTCATAGGCATTTCCTTCTTTAAGTTGGGAAAGTTTTCTTCTATGATCTTGTTAAATATATTTTCTGTGCCTTTGAGTTGGTATTCTTCTCCTTCCTCTATCCCTATTATTGGTAGGTTTGGTCTTTTCATGGTATCCCAAATTTCTTAGACATTTTGTGTCATGACTTTGTTGGTTTTAGTGTTTTCTTTGACTGATGAATCTATTTCTTCTACTGTATCTTCAACACCAGAGATCCTCTTTTCCATCTCTTGCATTCTGTTGGTTATACTTGCATCTGAAGTTCCTGTTTGTTTACTCAGGTTTTCTATTTCCAGCATTCCTTCTGCTAGTGTCTTCTTCATTTTTTCTATTTGCCTCTTCAGGTCTTGGACTATTTCCCTCGTCCGTTTTGTTTCTTTTTCATGATTTTCTTTCAAGGACTTATTGTTTTCTTCTGCTTTATTTGTACTTTCCTCTAGTTTTTTATAGTGTTCTTCCCATTTTTTTTTTGTCTGTTCCTCCACTTTATTTTTGATTTCTTCTATAGAAGGCTCTAGCCTCTTCATGATGTTACTTATAAGGTTGTTTTCTTCTTCTTCTTCCATTCTGTGATGTTCAGGTCTAGCTGTTGGAGAAGGGCTAGGTCCTGGTGATGCTGTATTGCTCTTTATTTTGTTGTATGTACTTCTGCTTTGACATCTGCCCATCTCCTTGTGGATTCTTTCTTGGTCTTATCAGTGCACTTGGTCCAGACAGAGCTGACAGATTTTGGGACCCTCTCTCTGGTCCAGATGGAAGCTCTGGGACGGATGGGAGCTTTGGTCCAGATGAGAGTGCTGGCCAGATGGGAGCTGGGGGGCTGGACTCTGAGTCTCAGGAAGTCCCTGGGGTCTCCTTATCTTGTCCAGATGGGGTTTCCTCTTGTTCAGATGGGAGTTCCAGGGCTGGGTGGAAGCTCTGGCCCAGATTGGAGTTCTGGGGCAAGATGGAACCTGGGGGCTGTTTTCTAAGTCTCAGGGGAAGTGACTGGGGTTTCTCTGGTCCAGATGGGAGTTCTGTGGGCAGATGGGAGCTGGGAGCTGATCTCTGAGTCTCAAGATGTGGCTGGGGTCTTCAGCTGATGGGTGTGGGGGCAGGGTGTTGAGATTGCAGGGTCTGTCTGTAGTCTTGGAAAAGGGGAGCCTTCCTGCAGGGCCCACTGTATTGCAAGAAACTGGGGCAAGTTGGGCAGGTCTTCCTGGGATGGCTGGTGCCCAGGGGTGGGACCTATAGGTGGTTCTATAACCCCAGGTACTCACTTCTGGTCCAGATGGGAGTTCCGGGGCAGGATGGACCCTGGGGGCTAGTTTCTAAGTCTCTGGAAGTGGCTAGGTCTCAGGCAGATGTGTGTGGTGGCAGGGCATGGAGGTTGTAGGGTCCACTGGAGGGTCTTGGAGAGGGGAACCTTCCCGGTGGGGATGGGGGGGGTCCTTCCCTACGGCCAGAACCTGGGGCCCAGTTGGGCATGTCTTCCCAGGAGTGGCTGGTGCCCAGGGCTGGGACCTAGGTGTGGGCCTCTCTGGGTGTGATCCCAGGCACTCACCTCTGGTCCAGATGGGAATTCTGGGGTGGATTGGAGCTGGGAGCTGGTCTCTGATTCTCAGGAAGTGGCTGGGGTCTTGGGCAGATGGGTGTGGGGCCAGGGTGGGGAGATTGCAGGGTCTGCCTGCAGTCTTGGAAAGGGGAGCCTTCCTGCCTCATTTGACATCTTATAAATCCCTGTACTATGCTATTAATCTCACTGTTGCCCAGTTTTACAAACACTAAAAATCTTAAACAAGGGCTGGAGCCATGACTTTATTTTAAGAGAATTTTAAACACAGAGGACCTGTGTTTGTTTCCCAACACCCACATGGCAGCTTATAACTCTAACTTCACTTCCAGGGGATCCAATACCCTTTTCTGGCCTTCCTAGGCACTAGGCATATATGTGGTATACATATATACATGTAGGATTTTATACATGCAAATAAAATAAAAAATAAGTGAATATATTTTAAAAGAAAGAATCTTAAACCATTCTCCACAAATACTTTCATATGGGAGTCATAAAATACCTGTTGTTCCTCGATGACAGGTGATTTAGCCTCCTGGTGGTGCATTGGCCATGAGTGGGAATGTTTCTCAGTAGCAGATGTTTTAGATTCCTTGCAAGGTATCGACCACATTCAAGAATGTTTCTCAATGGAAGGTAGAGGGGTTCCCTGGAGGATAACTTGCCACATGACTAAATGTGCTGAGTATTTGAAATGTCTAATACTGTTATCTGAACATTTGTGTCTCCCACAGACATAAGTTGAAACATTTCCACCAATGTACATATTTAGGAGTGTCTAATAAAGGAACTAAAGTCAGGAAAGAGACCAGAGTCTGACCTCAATGGATGAAACTGTGTTTATTGAGCACACGGCAGGGGCCAGCCTCTCTCTTGCAGGGAATGGAAAGTCTGTGAAGGGGGAGGCACTTGGTCAGGGCTCTTAGAGGGGTGGGCAGGGGTCTTAGGTATGGTAAACTGACACAGTAACAGATAGTGACAACCTTCTCCTGGGACTGCTTGCTGGAGAGGGCAATGCAATTTTAGAATCTTCTTTTCTCAGCTGGTATCACGTGATTGACTGGCAGCAGTTGAGCAATGGCAGCAAGGCAGTCTCAGCAGCTGAACTTCTGGTTTTCTGTGGCTGGGGCTGTGATTGGTTATCAGGGCAGATCACCAGTTAATGGGGTGCACTCAGAGAAGCACCAGAGTGCTGCTGCCTGTCTCTTTTCCATATGAGGACTGAGCATGTGTCCACTCTGCCTCAGTAAGTAGTATGTCACCAGATGTCAAATCTACCAGCCCTTTGACTTTGGACCTCCCAGTCTTTAGAACTGAGCAATAAAGTTCTGCTATACATAAGCTACCCAATATACAAATTTGGTATCACAAATAAACTTGAATATATGGAGACTTCTTCTAGCATCAGTACTCATGAGGTGGAGTCTGTGGTTTCACAATTAAGTGCCGTCTCACCCAGATATGTGAAAAATTAGATTTCCTAATCAAAGACCCTTATTTTCAGATTGTGGGTGCCTGATATGAAACTAGACTACATGTTTTCTGGCCACACGTTAAGCACAATTTTAAACAGGTAGTCTTAATGGGAATTATACTTTTAACAAAGCTGTGCTTTTAATCTCCACCTGTTTTATAGCAGTAGCTATTCACTTGTATAATTCTGTCTTTTCCTATCTTATTTGAAGGGTGAAAAATTGGTAAAAATAGTTGTAGGGGAACAGAAAAAAGCCACATGAGAGCTCTCTCTTTCTGCATATGTAAAAGGAATATAAACAGATAAATATAGATCATGGTTATAAAGCAGTAAAGACTATTTTGGAATGAGGTTGCAGAATCAGCCTCGGTTCTTTGAGTCTGTGTTTGTGTAAATGTGGGTGGTATGCTTTACCATATGAAATGAAAATACTGGGAGTGAAGTTGCAGGCACTGGGTAGAAGAGGGTGAACTTAGGGCAGCAATGGCTGGGGGCCTTTATGTTGAGTGCCAAAAAGGAGACTTGGTGTCTGGGGTCTGGGACTGAAACACTGAAGGAGAAGAAAGAAAGAGACCTCAAATGAACAAGCCTGCAGGAACCAGGGCAGAGTCAAGGGAACTGTAGGTGATTACCAGGGCAGTGGGCAGAGATAGAGGGCTGAGAAGCCTGTGTACTCAGTAACCCCATGTGGCCAGTGTAACTTAGATGTGCTTTCTGCAAGTCAAGAACTAGTGACAGAGGAACAAAGAAGAAGTGAAGCACAGCTGTAATTAGTAAATTCCCCGAACAGATTGCCAGGGAGCATGATCATGGCACCAGGAAGGGAGTGCTTCCCAGGGAAATGGCGGGATGTCACTGAGACAGGAGGCCCAGGAGAGAGATGTAAGGGCAAAGTCTGACATTTGCTTGAGCCTGTAAAATGTGCTCAAGGACTTCCGGTGGCAGGTCCAACAATGCTGCTGAGGAAGGACAATTAACCACAGGTCTTAGCATCTTTGTGTCCTTCCCTCTGGTATACGACTTATATCGTGAAAATAAATCTTTTAAAAACTGAGATGACAGTTTTGGGAGAAGAAAATGTAGGGCTAAATATATTATGCATATGTGCTCAAATAGAAGTATAGACAAAGATATGGAAGAAGTCAGAATGAGGACCACTATGGGGGAGAGTCTGCAGTGGAAGTGGGCACCGAGGGGCACTCTCTTCTGTAGGTGCCTGACCTGTCTATTTTTACATAGTGATTGCGTGAAGGACGGGAATGTGGGAACTTAGTGTAACAGGCTAGTTCTCTTGCTCTTCTTAGTCTACAGCTGTCAGGCTCTGGAGTTCCTCCATGTTTCCCTAAGTGTTCTGATTTTAAACAGTTGAGAGAAACATGTAACTTTTGTGTATCCTTAAAAGCCCATTCCGACTTGTTACTGAATGGTTGTCACATACTGCTTTATAGTCTGGTAAATTAGCCTGGAAGAACATCTGTGCTGGTGTCGCCCACCCCCTTTCTCAGAAGTGGAGCACAGTCAGACCCTTTCCGACTTCTATCTTTCCTTTGCCCATTGCCCCCTCTCATCCCCCCCACACACATTTATAATTGCCTCTCTTTATATTACCATACCTTCAGTTTAGCAACTTAGTGTGTGTGCTTGAAAGACAAGCTGCCTAGCTATTCACCAGCTACTCATCAAACTTTGGTTTGTATTGTGTAGTCTGGAGTTCAAGACCTCGAGGAAGTAGGATATAGAACATGGCTGTTGAAAGGGGACTTTGTGTCTTTCACTTCCCAGTTTTCAAATCTCTTGTCCCAATGGGTAGCAGAAATCCTGTGAGTGCAGAGTAGACACAGTGGCAGTGGTGTCACTGAAACTGCAATCACACCCATTCTTGTGTCCTTTGTACAAATCTGCTTGCCTCATTCAGAAGTTTGTCTCCCTTTGGCTGGGTTGCAGTAGTTCACTGTGACAAGTGTACAGCTGCAGAGAGGGAGGAGGCTCCTGAGAAGTTAAAGCTTCCCAGGCCTTAGAGCCAATCTCCTTTTGTAGACTGTGAAATGGAATCTTCTGGAGTTTGTGCTGTAGAAGCCAGTGAGGACAAATGTCATCCTGGGACCCATGTCTCCTGGCTCTTCCCAGCAGGACCCACACATCTGCATGCTATGTGTAGCAGACTGCACAGTCTATCCAAGTACTTGCTCTATAAATAGACACATCTAAGGGTGTTTGATTCCTTGGGTTCTCAACAATGCTGTCACTGCTAGCAGCAATTTTTGCTACCACACAATTCTAACCAAAAAGGAGCAACCCTGATTCCCCCTCCTCTTTTCTTTTCTTGTCCCTTCCTTTCTTCTTTTTTTTTCAAGTTTTGTGACTTTTCTCCAAGGAAGACCCAAATAGAGTCTTACATGTGGGGTGAGGCATCTGAACCCCCCACTTCTTCTGCCCTGCATAATTTTTGTGTTCAGAAAAAAAATGTATCCTTGTTCCAGTTTCTTGAGAAGATGATTGAATGTTCACCCACACGGGAATACCCCTTTCTTCTGTTTCCTTCATGTTCATATTATTTTAGGATTAATCTTACAAAATGTTACCTGACTGCCTTGGATAATGGCTCCATTAACTGCACACCACTGCCACTGGAGTCACAGAAATCATTCCTCATAGATGGCCTTATTTACATGATAGTGTCTCAGCTGAGGTGCTTCTGAGTATCCATCTACAGATGGAGGCTTGAACTTTTAACTGTCCTATGGTGTCAAGAATAACATCTGCACTGACATTTTCTGGAAAATTAGCACCTGAAAGTTATTTGTTAGAGATTAGTGGGAAACACACGTCTGGTGTGAATGGTGTCTACCATAGTCTGGGACATTTGAATGTTGGTCCCCAGTTGGTGGTACTGTTTGGGTAGGTTTAGGAGGTATGACCTTGCTAGAGGAAGTATGTCACTGGGGGCAGCTTTGATGTTTCAAAAGTCATATACCACTACCAGTCTGTTTTCTTCCCTTCCTGCTTATGTTTCAGGAAGTAAGCCCTCAGTGTTCACCTTCAGTGGTCATGCTTGCTGGCTACCATGTGGTGATATTTTGTTTGTGTTTTAACAAATGAATCTTGCCTGAAGATCAGAGTGAGGAGCTAGCCTCTAGAGGCCGTGGTGGCACACACCTTTAATCCCAGCACTTAGGAGGAGGAGACAGGAAGTGATAAGGCTGGGTGGAGACAGGAGCTCGGTCCTTTCAGTCTGAGGATTCCATAGAGTTAAGAAGTCTCTCCAGTGGCTGGTTCCTTGGCTGATCTTTCAATATTTACTCCAGGTTTTTATTATTATGACCAATTAGGATTCATGCTATACTATCATGCTTCCCCATTATTATGGTAATGAAAGTATAAACTTAAATAAGCTTTTAAATGTATAAGTTGCCTTGGTCATGATATTTTATTACTTGGTCATTAAGTTTTATAACTTGCAATGGAAAAGTAACTAACTGTTTATTTTGGCTTACAATTCTAGGAATATAGAGTTATGATGGCAGGGGACTCTTACAATAGGTAGGGGAAATATGGCATGGTGGAAGGATCAGGAAATAGACTAATTACACTTTTATACATGCATAGGAAGCAGAAGAAAAGACAGGAAATAAAGTGAGGCTATAGAACCTCAAAGCCTGTTCCCTCCCCCCACACACACAGTGATGCACTTCCTCCAGTAAGGATCCACCTCCTAAATTGTTCCATAACCTCCCCAAAACTCTATCAACTGGAGACCAAGGGTTCAAACACAGGAGTTTAGGGGGATTTTTTAATTTAAACCAGAACATGGGTAAACTCTTAATTTGTAATTTTATGCGTGGGCCTTTCTGTTTCATTATACAGATATTTGCTAAGTTCCTATTGTGTGTTAGGAGTTAGGACTACTGCTTGCTTTAAATGAGACACCATTCCATAGTCTAGTTGGGAAGTGGATACCCAAATGTGAATTGTTATGACCTGGTGCAGTAATCTCTTTGAAAATTCAAGGAATTATAGTGGGTGCCAAGAGAGCATTTAACTTAATCAGTGTAGGCAGAATAGTCCTTACTGGTAAGTAGAAAGCATTTAAAAATAAGTCATCATTGACCAGGAAGTCAGGGTGGAAAGAAACCACAGGCAGAGGAGAGAGTACCCTTGATGTCTTGGGAAAGAGGAAACGTGTTTTCACTGAAAATTGCAGTATGTGGGCGTGACTGAAGGGTTTAGGCTAAAGATGAGATTGGGCACATGGTGGAGGTCCAAGTCACAAGCGTTTTCTGAGCCTTAGTTGGGCTGTGAACTTTGTTGTGACATCAGTGGCAAACAGCTGAAGCATGCTAGCACCAGATTTATGGATGGGAAAGTGATATGGACCCAGGGGAGATTGGGGAGTGATGGTTAGGACTCAATTGCAGTAGTTCCAACAGAAATGTAGGTGGGTTGCTGTACTTCGTGCTTGACAGAGGGTTTCAGAGGTGGTGTAGCACTTGGTAACTGGCTAAATGTAGAGAATAGACAAGATAGACTAGCCCCAGAAACTGACCTGGCAGCATTTGCTGTGCTAGAAAGAAAAGGGGAAGAGTACTGTGTATGATGAGTCTGGAGTTAGAAGGACTCTGAAAAGCCTATGGTACATGTGTGTGTGGGGGGGGGAGTGGAGGAGTCACTGGAGTTTTCTTAGTTTTGGTTGTTCATGTGGGTATAGTATAGACATCAAGAAACTAGTAATGAGTCAGGCTTCTAACATAAATCTTGCCTCTGCCCCCTTGGGCCCATGTTACTCTGGACAAGTTCTTCACTTTTCCAAGCCCTGGATTCCTCAGCTAAACAACAGAAATATTCATAGTAACTTACCTCACAGAACACATAAAGTATTGTCAAGTATCTATCCCATTCTAAAACCCAATCAGTATTTACTCTGTTTTTTAGCACTGTTAAATTCAGAGTCTAAGGAGGGAGTTGGAAAGGGGATGGCATGTTTTAGAGAGAAGCAGAGTGAGAGGTAGGAGGGTAAGGAAAAAAACTATGAACAAATGACCACTTAGAACATTCCAGTAGTGAGTGTTCTAGTACCATCCAGTACTAACACACTCTTGAGAAGACATCAGTAGTGAATGTCCTAGGACAATCCAGTACTAACACAGTCTTGAGAACACTTCAGTAGCAAGTGGCCCAGGACCATCCAGTACTAGCACACTCTGGAGAACATGTTAATAGTGAGTAGTCTAGGGCCATCAGGTACTAACACACACTCAAGACTGTTAAACAGGTGATCTGTTCTAAGAGCAAACACAACAAAGTATGGAAATAGAAGATAGACTTTCATGGTTTTAAAAGTAAATGGAAGATGAAATGATAAGAGAAGTGGACTGGATGATATTGTTTTTGTAACTTTGGATATAAAGAATATCAGTATGTAGAGGAGATCTCAAGGAGAGAGGGAGGACTTTGATAAAGATAAAAAGTGAGCATATTCATAAACAGAAGGAATCATAAAATTTGCAGGATTCTGAAACCTGGGCTACATCTTAGTGCTGAGCTCTTCTCTATGTTAGGTAAAATGTGTTTATTCCTGAGTTCCAAGGTCACAAGAAAAAAGAGGAAGAGAATTTCCTTAAGCTAATTGCCAGGTATTGTGCAAAACTACCCCCCCCCCATTCAATCACTTATTGAGTCTTCATGGAGACCTGGCAAGAAACTAGCCCGTTAATAATTTATATTTCCTATGCAAAGAAAGTAAGATTTAAAGAGAACAGGTAATTCACAAAAGGTCAAAAATAAAAGTTGGGTTCTGACCAATTTATATTGCTTCAAAAGTTTGTGTTATATCTCCTGAACTACTCAGTGGTTTATTCACTCGCTGGAGTTTGGAGGTGAGTATAGTTTTGACTATTGGAGCACTGGAGGGTATCAGCACTCTGCCTGTATTCTTTGCATTTCTTCTCTGTATTCCTGCAAATGGAATCTCACAGTATTCTTTCCATACAACCAGAACCTTCCATCCTTGTTGGAAGTCTCAGGCTGGAGCAGACTTTCCTATGTAATGAGAGGTGGGAAATATCTGGAAAAACTAAGTTGTCTTCTGCTTCTCCATATTTGTAGCAATGCATGAAGGATGCTATGGGTAATACCAGCCTCCTAGACTTTGATGCAAACCTCTAAGATATGTCATATGTTATCATCAGATTTCCTCCAGTACCAAAGGCTTGCTGCTCCTGACAATATCAACTTGCTAGTGTATTTTCAGCTGGACTTTGCATTAGTTTCTTCTTGGTGATGAAACAAATCATCCCAAGTTTACTAATTCAAAACACTGAAAACTATGATTACTTTATAGCCTTGAGGATCAGAGGTTCAGAATGGACTAGAAGGTATTAGCTTCTAGTGTGCTCATTTAGGATGCTTAAGTGTAGGAACCTTTTCCTGGCTCACTGGAATGCTGGGAGAATTGAGTACCATGTGACTTATGTCCTCTTTCTGTTGCTTGGCTATTATCTGAGTCTTTGACTCAGCTTCTGGAAGCCTCACTCCTGACCCCTCACATGGTATTCACTAAAACAATGGGTATCAGAGCCTTCTCATGCTGGTGCCTCCAACCTCTTCCTGTACTTATGTTTTTACATGTAAGGGCTCTTGTAACAAGAATGAGCCCATTTACACCTGCATTTTCATATATTTACTGTGTGTGTGTGTGTGTGTGTGTGTGTGTGTGTGTGTGTGTGCAATGAATACCACAACATGTGTGGAGGTCAGATGCCACCTTGTAGTTGAGTCAGTTTCTTCTTCTTTGTGGGTCTGGGCTTGGTCATGTCATTAGTTTTGATGGCATTACCAGCTGAGCTGTCTTGTTGGCCTTGAGCCATATATAAAGCTGTTAATCTCTGTATTCTCTATTTCACTGACCAGTGATTATAATTCCATCTGTGATTTTAAATTTCTGCTATAATTGTAGGGTCTGGATATTAGGAGGCAGCTAGCTGGCGAGGGGGGACTGCCATTCACAGCCTCTTGCTGTGGCGTTTATTCTTCTATGTTGTGCTGAATTCTCACAATGAATCACCTCCACAAGAATCTTTGTTTCGGCGTCTGTTTTCAGGACAATGATGAATCTGAGTTAAAGATTCCTGTTGGTTCCTGTGTTGGGAAGGGCTGGCAGAGTGCACAGGCCAAAACACTCAGTCTAGGCTAACAGTGGCCTCCACTGAGTGCAAGCACATCCTTGCTGGGCTCATTGCTCCTGTGGCAGACAAACAGGAAGAATGGAGAGACCTCACTAATGAGATTCCCTCTGCTCACCTGAAGCCCTTCCCCAGTAGCCTTGCCTACCAGCGTGTATCTGTGTACAGCATTTATAAACACAAATGCATGAGGCTCTGAAACTGTCAAAGGGGGCTGCTTGTTACTTAGTACGGATGTGAGTCAAGGCTGTTGATCCCGTGGTGCTGTGTGATGAGGCAGAGGAAACCGACTTGCTACCTTCAGGGTCAATATGCAAAACAGGAAGGGGAGAATGGAAGCTTGACAGACTGTCAGGATGATTATTAGCTGTCTCCTCAGTCTGGAGGTGCAGCCTTCATGCACAGCCTTAACCAGCTCTGGAACTCCCGTTCATGTTCCTGTGCTGCAAATGTCTTTCGGTTCTGTCTCCCCTTGTGCCATTCCCCTTGTTCTCTGTGGATGCTGATGTTCCAGCTATTGCCACTGTGGCAGGGTTCCTGGTGATGGAGGTCCATAGACTTAAACCTAGGACATTTTCTGATGTGTGAGCCAGGTGGACCACAGGTTCTGCTTTGCTGGGTGATAAAGGAGGGAGGGGTTCAAGCACAGCATGCTTTAGTCCTTGAAAGTCCTACTTTAGAAGCTATTAGTTGGAGGGCTGTGACTGACTGAAGGAGGCCTCGGTGTTAATGGCTGTGATATATGCCGCACACTTGCTTCTCCTTTGCTCCACTCCCTTTCTTCGGCCCTAAAGCTCCAATTTATACTTACACTTTCCTTTACAACATAATCCTCACCCCCTGAAATGCACACCTACATCCCAACTCTGCATGGCAGTAGCATTCACAATGCCTCTTATGAAAAGCCTTTTATGATCTTGAATTTTATACTTCTCAACAGTTTTTACCAGTACTTTCAAAATATACATTCCTAATATCCCAACAAAGGGGAGGGTGCATTAAAAGAGAAATACTATTAAATAATTTGGTGAAGAACTAATAAAAGACTCAATCAGCCAAGTGAGTGGCAGAAGAAGTTTCTTTCAACATCACATCTAATGGTTTCTTTTTGTAGTACCAGAGTGCTCCATTAACAGTGTGAGTCTTTTATTTAGGTAATTCACACGAGTGGTTGCCAGATGTAGTTTATTTTCAGAAGGGCACACTTATAGAAGCTGCACACTGAGCCAGAGACAGAGTTATCTCTATCTATCACACTCGCTGATGACCTTTCAGAGTGAAAATAGCACTGAAATTCGGAATCTGAAACCCTCAAAATCAGATCCAAGGAGCACTTCATGTTTGAAATGATGGTTGGATGTCAGTGCCAAGCTACAGAGAAAGGCAGAGTGATTTTCTGCCTCTAGTCTCCCAAGACACAAGCCTTTCTTGGCCCAGACCCCTCACCCCATGCATGACTGTGGCTGGTTGCTATCCACCGGGACTGTGTTAGAATGCATGTTGATGCTAATTCCCACCCTGCAATCAGAGCTCCTCTGTTCAAAGCCCTCATTCTCGTGCTTTCCCAGGAGGTGAACCAATTAGTTCACATTCATTCATATAGTCTCTGTGTTTACAGAGCGATATATTTTCTACTCTAAGAGTTCATTGAATAGCCAGTGGTGGGCCAGGGAGTGTAGCTCAGTGGTGGAGTGCTTTCCACAAATGCTAGGAGCTCTCAGTGTAATACTTACTACTGTGAAAAAAATACTTATATCACTTTGAAGATGACGCTTTTCATCAAGAAAGCAGCTAAAACGATACCAAGTATACCAGGAAATCAATGTGCTTCTTTGCAGAGAGACTTGGTTAAAATCACACTTGCTGTGCCTTACCATGTGCCTGTGGACCTGTGATGTGTCCCCCAGGGAGTCCCATTCTGATGAAAGTAGGACTGCAGTGTGAGATTATAGTCCCCCTCCCATAACAGTCCTGCTTTGCATTGCAGCAGACACTGCAAAGAAGATCCCTCACCAAGAAAAAAGGTATTTAGAGACGAAATAGGAACTTCTCAGAAGACAGTTTGGAGTATGCTTATGTTTGTTCTCCTTCAATCTGTACTGGAATAGACACAAAAATGGGGGTGGCTTGGGCTGACATAAGTCTAACTTGCTTCAGAAGATCTAGAGGATATTAAGAACTGATCCAAAGTGAAATGCAATAGAGATTCCTGTCCTGGGAAGAGTCTAGCTAGCGTTGAAATGATAAAGCAGTATCTTTTGTTTGTTTATTCTCTCATACATTATCTCTGGACTGCAGTTTCCCCTCCTTCCTCTCCTCCTATCTCCTATGTACCCTCTCTCCTAGATCCATTTCCCTTCAGAGAAGAGCAGGCCTCCCAGGGATATCAATGAACAAGGCATAACAAGCTACATTCAGATTAGGCACAAACTCTCACAACAAGGCTAGACAAGGCCACCCAGTAGGAGGGAAAGGGTCCTAAGAGCACTGTCATTACAAGTGTGCCTCCCCATGTCTGGCTTTTATTATGTGGGTTCTGGGAACTGAATTCAGCTCCTTACGCTTGCATAGCAAGTGTTTTATAATCAGAGTGATTTTTACAGCCCCAACGATGGCTTCTTAACAATGAATAGGAAGTGCCTTCTTAGATAAGTAACATAAGGAATACAAACTTTATACATAGAAACCTCAATTTATTCAATATATTCTAAGAAAAATATTTTCAGCCTCCATGCCTTACGCTACATACTTATAAAGTGTGGGATGCATCCGGATCTCTGTAAGATTCTTTGAAGGTTAGAAATTATTGCAAACCATGTTCTCACAATGCCCCATTAAAGCAGTCATCATGGTGCAGGCTACATGTGGGTCAAGGCTTGGTAAAACTCTTGCGACCACTCTATTTCCTTGAACTCTTTATTTGCCGACTTTTCTCCCTTGATTTGCCTCTCACCCTATTAAATCTCTTGCATTGCACAGGTCAGGCCTTGGGTAGAATTTGCTTAATAGAGCTCTTGTAAGAGAATGCCTCCCAAACAATCAAATACACTACTTTGTTAATAAAATGAAAGTAGAATAATCCAGACAAATGGAAATCATGCCTTACAAGAATGGATGTTGAAAGGCTTCTAAACCAACTGATAATTTTTGGATAGGGACAAAATATCATGGAATGAAACTAAAGGGAAGAAATAATGTCAGAGTAAAGCCAGGTGGATTGTCCAATAGACCCTAAGAAAAAGAAAGCTCTCACTGACTGTTCACCATCAACATCATATTTTGTCAAATGTCTTGTAAAACTTGAAGAATATATACTTAGTCACTTGACAATATAAAGAGACCGAGGACTAGACCATGTAACTATTACTCAATTACTTCACCATGCAGGTCTGCTCCACAAAGCATGGCAGTAAGACATGGACATGGGAGTATTTGCAGGGAGGGGAGTGTTGACAAGGGTGCGATGGGAGTTA
The DNA here is from genome assembly GCF_903995425.1 of Onychomys torridus. NCBI lineage: Eukaryota > Metazoa > Chordata > Mammalia > Rodentia > Cricetidae > Onychomys > Onychomys torridus. Next base: position 22,508,930 of record NC_050448.1, read on the forward strand.
GAATAATTAAAATGAATAAAATTATCAAAGAACAAATATATATATATATTTTTAGAAAGTACTGCACTTCCAGGTCTTGAAAATAGGGCTTTGGGCAGAAATGAGGTAAGTCCTACATGGTGGTCTCCATCAGGCAAGCACCAAGAGTCAAAAGGAAGGTGAACTGAATTAGGTAAGGAGGGACATTTCATTCTATTATTTTGTTTATTATGTATATGTATACGTGTGCACACACGTGCTTGTGTGTGTGTGTGTGTGTGTGTGTGTGTGTGTGTATGTCTTCTTCAATCATTATCCATATTGCTTTCTTTCTATAATTCTCTGTGTTATCTTTCTGTGGCAGGCAGATAGCTTGCTTTATGTACTATTTGTATTACACTAAAGGGAAACATGAAAAAAATTATTGTGTTAAGTTTTTTTTTTTTTTTCCTGGAGCAAGTAGAAATGAGTAACCTGGGAAAAATGAGGCAACATGCACCTTTAAGCATGGAACTATGTGTGTGTGTGTGTGTGTGTGTGTGTGTGTGTGTGTGTGTGTGTGCACGAGCACGTTGTGTGTGTGTGTGAGCATGCCTGTGTGTACATTTGTATACTTTTTTTTTTTGTTTTAGGAGATGAGGATCGAACCCAGGGCCTTGAGCTTGCTAGGCAAGCACTCTACCACTGAGCTAAATCCCCAACCCCTCATTTGTATACGTTTATGTTCATGTATGAATCTGTTATGAATTGCTGTATCTGTGTGTGTGAGAGTGAGAGAGAGAATAGTTGTGTGTGTATGTTAATAGTTGTCTCTGTCTGTATTGACATGCATAGGTGTTCATATGTGTTAGTGCCTATGTGTTCCTGTATGCATGTCTATAGTTGTGAGTGCTTGTTTGTGTGTGTATACATGTGTGTAAATGCATAGTGCATATTTGTGTGCTTATATGTACGTGCAAGCATTTTCCTGTGCTTTGTTAAATTGTGTGGATTATTCACTGGAGGAGTGAGGTTTAAGCATTCACTGAATTTTGAGTTGTTTGAAGAACTGTCTACTATTACCTTATGCCATATTAAAAGGGTCTCCCAGCAGTCTCACAAAAATACAATAAGTACACAAACTTCATTGACCTTGAACTTCTCTGCACTCTCCATTTGCTTATTTAAAATTAATATACTTGAATAGAATAACCACCTATCTGTGGCACCAGTGGCTTTGAGCTATGTATAGTGCATATTAATGAACCAGGAGAAAGTAATTGTTCCCTGCTCCACTCACTTTGTTTCTGTCCTCCTGATGGTGTTCTCCCTGTCAAAACCTTCTTAGATAATGAAAGGCAGCACAAGACACACAGTCATTTCTTCCCCCTCTCAGCCCTCTGCCCTGTCATCGCTGAGCCACAGAACCTTCCATTACTGTTCATTTTAATAAGCCAGTTGCTTTGGGTTGGAAGTGACAACATTTAAATTAGTGAGGAGCCATGCCAGTTTTTCAAAATGGGACAACAACATGTTATCCTCTCACAATTAGTTTTAATTAGCAAAGTCATTGCAAATTTTAAGAGAATACAGCAGGGCACTTGCTCTTTTCCAATTTGGGTAATGTCCGGTTGATGATGGAACAGTATGTTTTATCAGGATGCTCCTAGATAAGGTCAAAAATGTCAACAAGTCAGGGAGCCAGCTCGAATCCCTCCTGTCTTTAGTGCAGATTCCCTCTCATTACAGCTCAGCTTATGGATTTGTCCCTTTTGTGTGACTCCATGGATACATAACAAGAAGATTTCATAAAGCTATTCTAACTCATCCCCCCCTTTAATTATAGAAGAAGAAAGAAAGTTTGATACTAAGTTTGGGCATAAGTTATAGGGGAAAGACCCAGAAGGCTTAGTTAATGGAGAAAAATCTGTCCATTAACTAGACATTCAATAAGGACATTCAAATCCGGGCTGGTGGTTGGTGCATTGCTGGCCATCAAAGTTCTTACTGTAAAGCTGAGGGTGAATAAGTGTGTTGAGAGTGACTTTTGTTCTCTGCAGTCTATGCAGCATTGAAGTGCCCCACCTGCTTCAGATCACCCAGATGGTTGCACAAAACAAGCTATCCCTAACAAACTTTCCAAATCTTGTCCACAGTCTTACATTACACAGAGTCTTCTGAATTAGGTAGTCAGATTGAGCTATAGTGGTGGTCTGTATCAACTACAACCCTATTCCTTTCTAATGCTCAATTCAACCAATTATGGTAGGCTATCAGCACCTAGAAAATGCAAAGCAAACATCTTGTTTTCCCACACAGCAACTGCAGGGGTGTTTTCAACAGCACAGTTCTCTCAGGACCATCTCACAGTACCAGTCATAATGTGTAATGAGCTATACCTGATTGCCGAGTACTCCCTGCCCAAGGCCCATGGATGATCATGGGATAGGGAACAGGGGTGGGGTGGGAACTAAAGAATGGGGAGGGTCATGATGTGGTGTTTTCTGATACAAGGTAGCCATTTCTATCTTGACCATGTAGCAACTGTGATGACTGCCTGCATGGGGATTGACAGGAAAGGAAAGCGGGGAAATGTAGGTGGTGGACTACTTGGGAGATGAGGATTGGTAAAAATGGCTAGTGAGGGGTATGTGTGATTACTGCATTGGAGACACAATATAATATTGCCAAAAATTAAATATGGTAAAAAGTTAAAATTCTATATATATTTAGACAAAACCCTTTTCCATATATGCTATTTTTCTGAAGGCACACACACACACACACACACACACACACACACATACACGCACACACACACACCGACCCCTCAATGTGACATGCTCCTAGAAGATATGAAGTTATTTGCTATGTTGCATGTTAAAAAAAAGATGAAGCTTAGATTTGGCATATAGCCCATCATTGTGGATAACTGTAGTGGTATCTAGTCCATGAAAGAGAATGTCAGAAGTGCCAGGGACAACCCATCACATAGTCCTGGGATGATAAGGGAAGTATGTGTGACTGGAAATTATAGATTGGTTATGGCAAGAGGACGCCATTTCTTATTGGTTTTCGATGACTTCTTTCTGGCTTGGAGTATAATAACTGTCATTGACATGAGTCTTGAAAATGAGTAAGACAGCTTGTGCATGTTAAGATCTAGCTGGAAGAGTGATGTCCTTTGCCTCTGTGTCATGGAGATGCTCAGCTTTGGAGAAATTTTGTCACATGATTATTTCCTAGTGAGAACCCCACTGGCTGGGTTCTGATGTAGTGTTTCAGAGCACTTAGGGGTAATAAGTGCATGATTAGGACATGCTAGAGAAGAAAGGCAACACAGGACTAGTTCAGTGCACATGACCTCACTCTGACAGTGTTATTCAGCCATTGCTGGGGACCCTAACTAACTCAAGTTCCATTGAAACACTTTATGTTATTTGGAACTTGTTTGTGGTCATTTTGCTTCCCAGGCCTATATGGTTGAAATATCAAATGCATATTTGTAATTGATGCTGGCAACTTTTATCCCCTTATCACTGCCAGTAGTTTTTCTCATGGTAAGAAACTACATCTTGTTAGCCTTAAGGAAGGCTAACATTTTTCACTAAATATGACTAGAGCTTTGTCAGGAAAAGTGTGTGGAATACAGAAAGCAAACTGTATGTATTAACATAGCTTTCACACACAGCTGCTTTAAAGCCATGCAACACCTAAAACATAATGACATAATCTGTAAAATGGGTACAAAATATACCCTAGCAAGATACACTGAAAACTGCTATGGAGTTTATGAAAAGCAACAAGAAGGTATAAACATTGACTGTTATTTGAAGGATCAGAAACAATGAAATAATATCCATCAACAGAGTTGGAAATGTCACAACTGTACAGACAGAACTTAGCATCATCATATTTACCTGTCGATATTCAAAATCTTTGTGCTAGTCAATGATAAAATTCAGCAAATTTTGAATAACTGTTATAAGCAAATCAGTGTGTAAGATCCCTCAGGATTTAGAAAAATATGAACATGATATAAACCATGCTTTTAAGAAATTATAGACTTGGTAAGAGTAGGGTAGGCAAGCAAACAGTAATACATAAAGTGGGGGGATATAGCAGGCCATTAGACTCCACACAAGCATGTATTGATAGACATTGAATATTATCAATAAAACTGAATTAAATTCAGGTGAATTAAACATCAAATTGAAAAGGCAAAGACTCTGTTCTAAGTTATTTACTACAGTATGTACTAAACACATATAATTCATCTTATAAGGTTTTCAAATCACTGAAGATATTTCCATTGGGATATTTGCTGACAACTGTTATAGGAAAAATTTCACCAAAAAAACAAATTTCTTAAGTGGTCAATTGGACTGCCCCCAGTGAGGAATGTCTTTGGCATTCAACATTCAAAGGATTATTAGTAAGTTTACTAGGAAGAGGATAGTGTACCAAATACAGAGTCCAGACCCCTATACAGAGTCAACATATTGTTCTTGAATTCTTTGACACAAAGCTAGGTCCAGGATTGAATGGATATAGAAGAAACACTGAGACTTCTATGGAACAGTTATTCCCTAGCGTTAGCTCAGAAGCACTTCTAGGTTCTAGTACACAGAAATCCTAAAATTGTGTGGTGCTTGGAACCATGAGCGCTTGAGCAATGAATGGCTTGTCCTTGTGTGGTTTCTATCATCGTATCCTGTGATGTACCCCTAAAGTTCTACTACAGATGTGTGTCTCCAGGGGCGCTGAGAGACATTTGTGAAATAACCCAGATGCAATGGCTGGTACTTTCATACTTGGACAGTAAATAATACACATTTTTTTCATATTCATGAGATATTCATGTCGATACAAAATATGGAAGGGACACTTTGTTCTAGGTTTCTAGTGTGAGGTGTAATTCATACTTTGTTCCAGTTTTCTCCTTAACATTTTACTTATCAAGTGTTACTCATTAAATTGAATTAGTATTTTGTTACTGTGCAGCCAGCCAGCAGATGTTATGTCTTAAAAGGAATTGCAATATTGTATCAGACAAACATTGAAATGAATGAAGGTATATTTTCTTCACACACTATATCCTGTCAAGCTCCTGAGAGGAGACCATACAATGGTTTGGTGTGGCCTTGAGTTAAAATTACAGAATTGAAACCTCAAAATATTAAAATATATGTGAAGCTGAATCAGGCTGTGCTTACAGCTGGGTAATAAATCACATTTTCCACTCACTTCTCTGATTTTAAAAATAAGAAACAGGAAACTAAAAGCATAAAAGATGAGGCTTGGAAGGAATTTTAAGGAATGGTGCAATTGCCGAGTTCAGTTCTGCCATTGGCACTTTTTTTTTTAAAATTTTTATTTTTTGTCTAGACTCTTCCTTAGTGAGGAGACTCTTTCCTATCGGAACGCAGCCTGCTGGGGAGGAAATTCTAGCATACCTAGTAATATGATTATGATCAATTGAAACAACTTGTTTTCTTCCAGAATAAATTGTTTTCTAGCTATTTTGTTTTTGGCAATGTCCATTTCAGCATAGTAAATTCCAGTGCAGAGCCATTTTTTTTAAAGGTTTTAGTAGAACACATTAGATGGAGAGAAGTAGATATTCAATGGTAAAGAAAAAGTTTCTTCTTCCAGACCAAGGTTAATTCTAATAAGGAAGCAGAAAGCATGCCACCAATGCCTTTGCATTAAAGCTCACTTCCTCTTGAATGTTCTTGCATATTAATGCTACGCCAAAGGCTTTCATTACTCTCTGGTTTTGTTTTTTCCAATATTTTCCCCACATGTGATTTCTTCATGTATAAACTAAACAGATTTAAATGCGTGTCTTTTCCTTTAATGAAGGTGCCCTTCAGTGCAAAGGGGCTGTTTTAGGGGTGGTTCAAAGATGGTTCACTCTCATTAATGCTCTTAAAATTCTACTTTTGATCAGAGTTGGCAGAGCAAGTATAGATCAAACAGAAACCAAATCTCCCCTTTGAGACCATTCAAGGTTCTTCACTCTCTTGGCTCTCCTGAGAGCTCACTGTTCTCATTTTCGGCACAGTGGGAATTAGTCCTGTATGGAGAAAGGTTTGGTGACCCTGTGAATGCTAACTCGAGTCAGGCAGAGAGAAGAACTGTTATTTAGTTGGTTGTATAATTTAAGCCATTTAACCACAGAAGTGTGGCAATACGTTTTAACTGCAAAGCAAATAAGTCACCCTGTCAAAAAAAATGTACTTTTTTTTAAAGTTGTGAAATTAGCTATCAATTCATATGCAATCCTAGATCAAAAATGGAGGGTTCCCAGATGCACTAGTGCGTGAGAATGGAAGTAATTGTTTGTGGTTTTCATGAGAAGATTGCCAGTTTGCAGCATGTAAATTACATACAAACTGGTTTTCACGTCTCTAATTGTAGCTCTGTTGTTTTCAGGGAGGGTTGGATTGACATTGACAAACACAGACTTAGAAGGGATACAAAGGGGTGTAAACAGCATTGCATTTGCCCCCAAAATGATTCAGTGAATAGTGCTACAGTGTTGTATTTATCCCTTGCTATGCCATGCTCCCCTGTCCTCTAAGGAGCAGTGCTGACTTGAGTCAGTTAATGAGAAATAGTTACTTCAGGGAGTTTGGGTAAACACAACACATGGCTTTTGTGAATTATTGTGTGCCTGCTTATTTATTTATTTTAGAAGCATTTGAATTTAATACAATCCCTTGTCTGTTTGTTTTCTTTGAAATAAGAATATGCATTTACCTTCAGTGCTTAATTGACCAGCCCAATACTCATACAGATCTCTCCATGATAGCATTTTGGGACTGGGGAAGATAAATATGGGGCCCTATAATAACATTCTATGCATTACTTTTTGCTTTAATCCTTGACTTTTCTGTAAAATAAGGCCACTAACCTCTTAGGCCAGAAGAGTGAAAAACTGGCCCTTAGAGAAACAAAACAGCAAAATAAAGGGGTAATTCTGATTTAGAGTCTATAGAGCTAACTGAATGTGGCTGTTAATTCTGCTGTACAAACAACTGCCTCAAAAAAGATTGCCAAATTCCCTCCTATTCAGTATTTGTTTCCTTTGAAAAAATACTTTTAATTCTTAAAGGGTCATACTGAGTTAAAGTGTAGTTGTGAAGATAAACAATGGCTTAGCAAGAAGGAATTTGAGTATGGAAAAGACCATATTAAAAGCAGAAAACAAATGAAAAAAATTAAGAAAGCGCTTTTGCATTTGGGCAAGTTTACAAAGGAAACTGCCTACATTTTGCTTGGCATAGCATTTGAATGCTGCCACAGTGAGAATAATTAACAGAAGCCAGTTATCTGTATATTTCTAGGAGAACTGGGCCCCGTGTATACTTGCAGAGGACTGGGCAAGAAGTTATTTTCCTGCAGAAACAAGGAGTTCTTTGAAGCCTGGTGTTCAAAGGCTCTGAAGAAGGTAGTGATGTGGGATACAGCAAGCTAACATTGGTGCTTTCTAAAGTTTGTTGCACACTCAGAAGCTTCTGTTACTTCATGTCTTACCTACAGTGTGGCTGAGAGACTCAGACCATTGGAGAGACAAGACTGAAAAGATTGTAAGATGTTAAGCTGCTGCTCACTAAAAGAGGAACTTCTCTTCTGGATGGAACAGTTTAAAACTGGATTAAGCTGCTTTGGGAAGTGTGCATGCAGTAGTATAAGCAAAAAAACCAGGTTGGATGGTCAACTTCCAGGTTGGATGGTCAACTACCAGGAGGCTTTATAAGAACATGAGAGGGAGGGAGTAGACCAGATGACCTATGAAGTCCTTTTATTCTGTCAAATATATCTTTATTTTACTTAGTTTTATCTCAAAGTTCATCCTCAGCTTTGCTGCCTTGGCTTTGGGTCAGCTACCTTTTCTTGTTCCCTAGGAGCTGTAGCTTGCTACGTGCTATGTGGTGGTAGAAGCCTATTACATCCTTTTCATCATTACTGATCCTCTTTTTTCATGGATGATGCTAACAGGAACAGAGTAGCCACTAAAGATGTACTGGTGCATTTGAAGTCAGCCATACTAAAGTCCCTACAAATCAAGACTTTCCTTTCCTTTTAATACATATCTTAAGTTGCCTGCACATCTCCCATATGGCTTAGCACAAATAAGAAGAGATTGAAAATTACTATACCATACTTTATCTTAGCAGAGATGCCACTAAGTTCTTATCACAACCTCTTTGGGTTACTGGAATGCTCCCTCTGTGTACCTCCAACAGTGAGGTGTTTGGGGTAGTCTGTAACACAAACACAATGATTGTTCTACTAAACCTTGACTCAAAGCTAGACAACCTCAATTTATTTTCCAGCAGAATTTCAAGCAGCCCTTGTCTTCCCTTGATATTATTTGGCATCTTTTTAATGTGAGATGTTAAAGCTTATTCACCTGAATCCTCTTGTCTTGGTTTCTTTGTGGCCATGAGCATGTGTGACAGTGCATGCTGAAATATTAATGTCTGTTCTTTCACGTCTCCCCTTTTCTTCTCAAAGCTTTTCTCTAGTCAATCACAAATGCCAGTGTTGCCTCTGGGGAGATGGAGGATTGTTTCATGGGACTGGAAGCAGCAAGAAGCAATCAGCCAGTGATCTCCTTACCCACCAAGCAGGCTTTTGAGAAACAAAAGGGAAAACTTGTGGGTTGGCAAAGCAGAGTCTGTTATGTCATAGCAAGAGTGTGGGGAAAAATAGAGTTCTCCCTTCCCTCTCTGTGAGACAGAAGGATAGCTACAAAGAGGGAAAAAGGGAAGACAGCTCAATATTGTTTGAGAGAAAGTCACATTGGGGATGGGAGGATGGCAGAAGACTTTTTGGAGACAAATAGTCCTAAGTGCAGAAGCCTGTTAAGTGGTATAGATAGACATCCTGCGGGATGTGGGAAACAAAGCCCAAACAATCTCATAAAAATGATTTTCACAACAAAGAGCCTTTTCCATGGAAGTTGTGTTTTTTTTCTGTCACTACTAAAAAAAAAAAAAAAAAAAACCTACAAAAACTTGATATCAGAGATTAAATTGTTTATTATCTCTCTTAGATTCTGTGATCAGTACTTATCAGTAATCAGTATTTTCAAGTCCATATAATATCTGCATCCTCAAGAGGAAGATGCAGAAGTTGTATGAATTGTGTTGGACCAGAATATTTTGTTAAACAGAAAGAAGGTTTTGGTTACTTTTATAGGATGTACACATGCCAAAAATTTTACTATGAAATTATAGATACAACTCTCTTAGTTCCCTCAGGCAGACACCCCACTGCCCAAACACAGACCAGGCCTGCCAGAAGATCAGGTAGTAGTGCCCCTCTCCATCTGGAAACACTATCCCTAACGGCCCTCCCCTCCTTATTTCTGAGAACCAGCCTCCAACTTGGGTGGAGATTCCCTGAAGAATCAGAGGCCAAGCAGGCCACCAGAATGCCATCCACCTGCAGACCTCCTCCAACTTTTCGGTACCCCCCAACACTATTCCCAATCTCCCCTTTCCCTCCTTGTCATCATGTCCAAGCCCCCAACTTGGGTGGAGAAACCCTGCCCAACAAGAGGCCGCCAGAAGTCCAGCCCCCCAGCTTTGGCTGAAACCCCTTGCTCAACTAGAGATCACAATGGCCAGAGGACCAGAGAGAAAACAGAAAGCAGGGAACAAACCACCTATTCAACAAAGACAAATCCAGAAACCAGCACCTAGACCTACAATCACCCCAAACCCAGATTTCTAGACACCAGCAACACAATCAACAACATAGTCAACCACAGCCAGGGCTGTATGTCACCACCAGAGTCCAGATATTGTCCTACAGCAAGTCCTGATCATTCCAACGTAGTTTAAAAAAAGAAAAAGACCTTAAAACCAAATTTATGAAGATGATAGAAGTCCTTAAGAAGTGAATAAATCCCTTAAAGAAATTGAGGAAAAGACAAACAAAAAGTTGGAGGAAGTAATGACTAAATTTCTTAAAGAAAGCCAAGAAAAGCAAATAGTTGAAGGAAATGAATAAAATTGTTCAAGATTTGAAAACAAAAATAGAAGCAATAAAGAAAACACAAATTGAGGGAATTTTGGAATGGAAAATCTAGGTAATTGAGCAGGAATTGCAGATACAAGCATCAGCAACAAAGTACAAGAAATGGAAGAGAGAGTCTCAGGTGTTGACAATACGTTAGAAGAAATAGATATATCAGTCAATAAAAAATGTTAAAGCTAAAATATGCCTGATACAAAACATCCAGGAAATCTGGGACACTATGAAAAGACCAAACCTAAGAAAATAGGAATAGAAGAAGGAGAAGAATACTAGCTCATAGGTACAGAAAGTATTTTCACCAAAATCACAGAATAAAATTTTCCTAACCTAAATACGGATATACCTATAAAGGTACAAGGAGCATACAGAACACCAAATAAACTAGAGCAGAAAAGAAATTCCTCTCATCATATAATAATCAAAACATTAAATACACCAAACAAAAAAAAGAACATTAAAAGCTGTCAGGGGGGAAAAAGCAAGTAATGTGTCAATGTAGACCTATTAGAATTACACCTGACTTCTCAATGGAAACTCAAAAAACCAGCCTGCACAGATATGTTGCAAACTCTTAAGAAAACACAGATCCCAACCCAGACTACTATATTCAGCAAAACTTTCAATTACCATAGATGGAGAAAACAAGGCATTCCATATTAAAGTTAAATTTAAACAATATCTATTGACAAATCCAGCTCTACAAAGATACTACAAAGAAAACTCTAACCTGTGAAAACACAAGTAATAATCTCACACCAGCAAAACCAAAAGAAGTAACACACACACACACACACACTACTACTACTACCAGCACTACCACCAACAAAAAATAACAGGAATTAATAGTCATTGGTCATTAATATCACTCAATATAGTTGGACTCAATCTCCCAATAAAAAGACACAGACTAACAAAATGGATGTGAAAGTAGGATCTATCTTTCTGCTGCATTTAAGATAACCTCAACATAAGATAGACATTACTTAAGAGTAAAGGTTTGGAAAAAGATTTTGCTCTTTCATGGACCTAAGAAGCATGTTGGTATCTAACAGACTTCAAACCAAAATTAATTAAAAGAGACAGGAAAGGAAACTTCATACTTATCAGAGGAAAAAAAAAATCCACCAAGATGATCTTTCAATTCTTAACAACTATGACCCAAAGGGAACCCACATTTGTAAAAGAAATATTATTAAAGCTTACACATAGACCCTTGCACATTGATAGTGGGAGACTTCAACACCCTACTGTCACCAATGGACAGGTCATTGAAACACAAACTAAACAGAGAAATAATGGAGCTAACAGACATGATGAATCAAATGGACCTAACATATACTTACAGATCATTTCACCCAAACACAAAAGAATGCATCTTCTCCTCAGCACCTCATGGAACATTCTCCAAAATTGACCGTATACTTGGTCATAAAACAAATCTCAACAAATACAAAAAATAACCCCTGTATTTTATCAGATCACCATGTATTAAAGCTAGATTTCAACAACAACAGAAAAAACAGCAAGCCTACAAACTCATGGGAACTGAACAACTCTCTTCTGAATGACTACTGGGTCAAGGAATAAATAGAGAAAGAAATTAAATACTTCCTAGAATTCAATTAAAATGAATACACAACATACCTAAACTTATAGGACACAATGAAAGTGATGCTAAGAATAAAGTTCATAGAATTACATGCTTACATATAAAAACTGGAGAGCTCTCACACTAGCAGTTTAACAGCACACCTCAAAGCTTTAGAACAAAAAGAAGTAAACACACCTGAGAGGAGTAGACGGAAGGAAATAATTATGCTGGGGGCTAAAACCAAACAGAAACAAATAAAGCAATACAAAGAATCAATGAAACAAAGAGTTGGTAAAGCTGGTTCTTTGAGAAAATCAACAAGATAAACAAACCCTTTCCCAAACTAACTAAAGGACAGAGAAAGAATATTTAAATTAACAAAATCAGACATAAAAAGGGGGACATGACAACAGACACTGAGGAAACTCAAAGAATCATCAGGTCATGCTTTAAAAACCTGTACTTCACAAAATTAGAAAATCTAAATAAGTGAATAATTTTCTCAATAGATACCACTTACCAAAGTTAATCAAGTTCAGATAAACAACTTAAATGTACGTCTAACCCCAAAGGAAATAGAAACAGCCATTAAAAGTCTCCCAGTCAAACAATCTGGGGCCAGATGGTTTTAGCACAGAACTCTACTGGACATTCAAAAAAAAGTTAATGCCAACACTCCTCAATTTATTTCACAAAGTAGAAACAGAAGGAACATTGCCAAATTCATTTTATGTGGCCAAAGTCACCCTGATAATCAAACCATGCAAAGATTCAATAAAGAAAGAATTACAGACCAATTTCCCTTATAAACATATATGCAAAAATACTCAACAAAGCATTCCCAAACTGAATCCATGATCACATCAAAACGATCATCCACTATGGTCAAGTAGGCTTCATCTCAAAGATGTAGGGATGGTTCAACATATGATAATCAGTCAATGTAAACTGCCATATAAACAAAATGAAAGAAAAAAAACCCACATGATCATTTCATTAGATGCGGAAAAAGCCTTCATGATAAAAGTTTTGGAGAAATTGGGGATACAAAAACATAACTAAACAAAATAAATGCAATTTGCAGCAAGCTTGTAGGAAACATTAAATTAAATTGAGAGAAACTCAAACCAATTCTAGTAAAGTCAGGAACAAGATAAGGCTGTCTGCTCTTTGTGTATCTATTCTATATAGTACTTCAATTTCTAGCAAGAGCAGTAAGACAACTGAAGGAGATCAAGGGATTACAAATTGGAAAGAAAGAAGTCAAAGTATTGATATTTGTAGATATTATGATAGCATACGTAAGAGACACCAAAACCTCTATCATTAGAGAACTCTTATAGCTTATAAACACTGTACCATGGTGGCTGGATACAACAGTAACTCAAAAAAATTAGTAGCCCTCCTATAAACAAATGACAAATGGACTGAGAAAGAAATCAGGGCAACAAAACACTTTATAATAGCCACAAATAATACAAAGTATCTTGGGTTTACCCTAACCAAGTAAGTGAAAGACCTGTATGACAAAAACTTCAAGTCTTTTAAGAAAGAAACTGAAGAAGATATCAGAAGATGGAAGGATCCCTCTCATAGATTGGTAGAGTTGACATAGTAAAAATGACCATCCTATGAAAAGCTATGTACATATTCAGCACAAACCCCATCAAAATTCCAACATAATTCTTTACAGACCTTGAAAAGACAGCACTCAATTTCATACAGAAAAGCAGAAAACCCAGGGTAGCTAAGACAATCCTGAGCATCAAGAACTGCTGGAGGTATCACCATGCCTGATTTCAAGCTGTACTACAAAGCTATAGTATTAAAAACCACATGGAACTGGCATTAAAAACAGACACACTGATCAATGGAATCAAATAGAAAACCACACACATAAATTCACACACCTATGGACACCTGATTTTTTTTTTTTAATAAACAAACTAGAAATTCACTATGGAACTAAGAAAGTATCTCCAATAAATGGTGTTGGTTGAATACAAATAGATCCATATTTATCACACTGCATAAAACTCAGGTTCAAGTGGATCAAAGACCTCAACATAAAACCAGATACATTGAACATGATAGAAATGAAAAGTGAGAAATACCCCTGAACACATTGGCACAGAAGATAACTTCCTGAACAGAACATCAATAGCATAGGCACTAAGATAAAAACAAAAAACACCCTAATAAATGGGACCTCATGAAACTGAAAAGCTTGTATAAGGCGAAGGACACTGTCAATAGGACAAATGTCAGCCCACAGAATGGGAAAAGAGTTTCACCAACTCTAAATCTGATAGAGGGCTACTATCCAAAATATAAAAATAATTCAACAAACTAGAGATCAACAAACTAAATAATCCCATTTAAAAATTGGGTACAGATCTAAATAGGTAATTCTCAATAAAGGAATCTCAGATGGCTAAAAAAACTCTTAAAGAAATGTTCAACATCCTTAGCTATCAGGGAAATGCAAATCAAAACTACTTTGAGATTCCATCTTACATACACCTGTCAGAATGGCAAAAATTAATATCACAAATGGTATTTGGGGTTCTTGTGAGACACCTAACAATGGGAGTGGGAGTGTCTCCGACTCTTTTGGCTGCTCTTGGGACACTTTACCCCTTAATCCATGGCCTTGACCAGCTTTGATATGAGGGTTTGTATCTAGTCTTATTGCCTCCTGATAGGTCATGTTTGGTTGTTATCCCTGGGAAGCCTGCTCTTTTCTGAAGGGAAATGGAGAAATAGTGGATCTGAGGGAGAAGGGAGGTGTGGGAGGGAGAAACTTCAAGGAGTGGAGAGAGGGAGGGCTGTGTTTGTAATGTATTATGAGAGAAGAAAGAATAAAAAGAAAAAAAGTAGGTATACTAATATATATTATACATTGTAATGATTTTACTATATGTGTCAAATAGCATGTGTGTGGCTTAAATATATACCGTTAAATCCTTTGAATATGATGGAATCATCCTAAGGCTTATTTACCTGCAAATTTGGTGGTACACACTGACTCTTGACTGTGAGCCCAATCAACTGTTAGCTTGACCACTCACATCTGTCTTCCCCCTGCTGCCTTAACTTCCTTTTAATGTGGTTGGATTTCAAAGACAACTATTTCTATATGACAGGAAAGTAAATCAGATTCTGCAGTGAAGTTATAGCTCTATCATTTCCGCTGATTCCTATCTGTTAGGCACTTACAAAGCTTCTCTCAGACTTCAGGGTAAGAAGAGCAGGTTCTGCCTCTTCCTGGGGTATTGCCAGTAGCACATTGTTAAGGCACAGAGAGTGGGGTATATATTGGTACAAGCTCCTGACACAGTTGAGGATTGTAACAAGAGCATACGGGCAATGTGCAGATTTCAGAAGAAAGACAACTCAGAACTGTTCATTGGTTTATTATCAACTCCTTAGATGAAGTGACATTCTCTGGAAAGAAAGAGGGAGTTTCATCAAAATTGACTTTCAATTTCATAGATGCGTAATTAATTTGTCTTGGAGTGTAATGGAGATATTACACATTGTCATGATTTATATCCACCGACTTCATCTCAAGATGGTTTGTCAGATTTTTCTACTTTTCCTATTTTCACATTTAAAATAATACTTTTTTTGATGTCTAGAGTAAGAGGATATGCTCAAACTTTTAAATAAGATTCTTTGGCTATAAACCCAGAGTCATATTTTACATATTTATGTAAACTCTCTCTGTCTCTCTCTCCTCTCCCTTTCCTGATCTTTCTTTCTTCTTCCTTCTCTTCCTTTCCTTCTCTCTTACTGCTTTAAGCTGTGACCTCTGAGGGGCTCAACTGTTATGTTTCCAGATGTTGGCTCTGCTTTTCTGTAGCTCTTTAGTTGCTTATCTTTATGTGGCTGTCTGTAAGCTCAGCCCCTGAGCGTGATGTTTGCAGAGCTGATGGCATCTATCACAGTGAGAAGCACCGAGAGACTGTTTCTTCTGATGGTATTTCCTTAGGAACAGGAAACTTTTGCAGATGCCCTCCTGCCTCTTTGCTTCAAATTGGACGATGTGCCCATCAGAAACAACTTGGCAGTCAAAGAACAGGACTGTCCTCGTGTCTTTCTACCAAAGGATTAACACCAAGGGTCTGGAAAGTGTTTCGCTTCTAAGAACTCTGTGAACCCTAGCCCGAGGGTCAGACCTAGATATCTATTTTTGTAAAAATGGATTTTTAGGTCACAGGCAAACCCACATTTATTTCCACATTGTTGAATGACGCATTTACATTAAAACTGCAGATATGTATAGCTGTAACAGAGACCAGGACAACTGAAAGGCTCTAAAAATAGTGTGTGCCCCTTCATAGAGAGAGATTCTGAGTCTTACATAAAATCATAGAACAAAATTGAGACCCTACAGTCAGAAATAGAAGTGGAAAATATCTGATAGGCAACAGTGACTATAAAAGGTCCCATTTAATTCCCCCCTGAAGTAGCATATGCCAATTTCCACAAAACACATGGGCATTATTACATTCATATGGACATTTTTTGTTGTCATTTATAGCATGTATTCTGTTATAAGTTATGGTGTAATTGTATACAATTCCATGATTTTTCTGTGTTCTGGTTTTCACACTATAGTTTATTGTCATGGATTAAGGCTATCTTTTCCTTTGCTTTACAGAATGGAGCCGAGCTGACCTCTAATTGTATTAGCAGGCATATCACGTTTTCCTATTCAATGCTTGACTTGGCCAAAATTTACAGAATGAATTAGCTAGAATGAAACTTTATGAAGGACTTATTCTATTTAAATATTAATGAGGTTTTTATTTTTATTCAGGGCAATTTCAATCTAAGAAGAGACCAATGCAGCTGAATTGTAACTATTCCCCGAAGGACCAGAGGATGTATGGGCATGTGTGGTGTCCACTGTTGGTATTGCAAGTAGAAGTGTGTCAGCTGAGCTGTATGCTCCAGTCTGGACTTTTAAAGCCATGAGATGTAAAACCCACATTCTGCTTATGATAAACCAGTCATATGTAATATAGAGTATCTACTTTTTAAGTAGTCATTGCCTTGAACACATTGGCTCAGAAGTTTAGGGGAATCAATAGCAGTTGAAGGCTACAGAAGACATGCACTCCATTTAGATACTGCTCTAAGATCTAAGGTTTAAAATTAAACCTTTCACTCAAGTGAAGTTTCACAGGAACTACATGCTTTAGTCATGTTGCTTTGACTCTTAGAGTTGTTATCAACATTTCTCTATCATTATACCCTCATTTAATATCAAGAAATGCTGTAAGAAAGAGTCGTGTGCAATCACATATTGCACAAATTGTAGAGCTGCTGTAGACTGTAGTATAGGCTCTACCATGTAAAGGGTGATACAGTTTTTGGTATCAAAGATGTACCTTTCCAGATTACCTGGGATGTATTTTAACCTGTCACTGAGAGAGTGTCCCTTTTCCAGTATATTTTTCAAATATAGCAACATACAGACTTCCAATAAAGAATGGCAGAGAAAAGGGAACCTCTGGTGAAGACCATGACCAGACTGGATGTGACATCCAGCAATGGCTGCCTGCACAACAAGCACACAAGCCAATACTTTGGCAGTAAGTTTTTGCAAAAAGAAAAGTTGTTTTTGTTCTGAGCCAATCATTAAGGTACTAGAAGATCAAACTCACATGTTTCTTTCAAATAGTTGATAGCTCAAGATTTACAGGAAGGGAGGAGGAAACTAATTGTTGATTGGATGGTGAGAAGGGGAGGTGTTGGCTTCAGGTGTTTGGGCATAAATGGTAGACATTTTGCAGGTCCTGTGATATTTGATTTGGGGGAATTATCACATTCTGGGGAGGAATTTGGAGTTTGTGAGGATGTCCTTCAAAAGAGCCTGCTTCTTCACACATGTCCTTTATTGAATAACCAGTTTTGGAAGCTCTTCAGCAACATATGTGAGGTCATGGAATCAATCGTATGAACCTGTTTCTGTGTAGCCACTGGGTCTGCATAGTTTCCTCAGAGCTTAGGGGGACATCCCAGGCTCTGTGAAATCACCTTCCATACTTGAGCCTGCTGTTTTCCCACTTGATGGTGCTTGCCAGAAAGCCTAGGGTCAAGTTCACCATCTAGCTATAAACCAACTTTGTTGGACTTCATGATTCAGGTCTCATTTTTCTCTTTCTCCAAATTTTCTGTCTTTAACAGCAACAGCAATGTTACTAAGGAAAGGATTATATTTTTATAAAAAGCTTTAAAATCTTTTTTAGGATAGGTAAGGTACAATTTGATAATTATAAATATTTCTAAGATTCTGACTAAGAATTTCACTAGAGTCTATAATAAGCATATACAATTGGTTTGTGTAGCGTAATAAGCCCTTTGCCAGATTCTTCCTGTGGGAGTCAAGCCCCAGGTAAACACATAGATTAGCACCTATATTTTAAATATATTCTGCAGCCCTGCCATGTAAATACTAATACATGGGGCCTCACCTTACAAAATTGTTCTTATTTCTTGCATGGATTTTTTTCCCCTTGAGATCCAAAAATTGTATTCAAGGAGGTTTAAGGAAGCTTTCCCGGAATCCTAGCTGGTACCAGCTCTCCATCATCCTCTGCTAGCTTTTATCACAGCAGAATGGCAGACTTTTCAAGGAGCTTTTGAGCAAGCTCTCTGGGATTTTTCTCCTGCTCTTCTAAAGACTCTAGACTTTTGTGTAAGCATTCAGAACTTTCACCGTGTGAACCACCTGACACATAGTCTTTGACACTTTTCTATGTGGTATTTCTATAATGCTTACATCTGTGAAAACCCAGGTCTCTTAGGAAACAGATGAAAATGTTACAAAAAAACTGAAAAATTTTAGAAGAAATAGTATGTAGATATCTTAGTAAAGCCAGGTGTTTCTTTTATAGGTAGCAGGGCAGGCGCGGGTATCTCTGAGTGACAGGTAGAATGAAGTAATATATGTGGAGGGTTCTGGGCATCTATTCCTCTTGACAGACCCTTGCTCCTCTTATCTGGACAACCAGGCATTCATGCTTGGGCACAGGAACTTTCCACATTCTGGCAGCATTAACTCCTCTTCAGCATGCATTCCTCATGGCTTAAACATTTCTGGGTGTGTAAATGGGATAATGAAAATAGACTCCTCATTCTTATGTTTCCTATTCGCTCTAATTGAACAGCTGTATTCACAGAGTGACATTTAATAGATAGATCAAACCTGGACCAGAAGATAATATGGAAGATAATAGAATTCGGATCACTTTCATTTCAACACACTCCCAGAATAGCTACACCATATGAATAAAAAATAGTGGTGGGATTAGTTGCCTTAGTAGAGGAAGTGATAAACCTGAACATGTCTAAGGAATCAGGTCCATGATAGGGAAGGATGTCAGAGAAGAAAGGGCATGTGAAAATATGGGAAGAAATAATTTGCTCAGAGAAGAAAGGAAAATGCATGTGTATACATGTGAGCGTGTGAGTATGTGGTGTGTGTGTGTGTGTGTGTATGTGTGTGTGTATGTGTGTATGTGTATGTGTGTGTGTGTATGTGTGCATTTGTGTGTGTGTATGTGTGTATGTGTGTGTGTATGTGTGTGTGTATGTGTGTGTATGTGTGCATTTGTGTGTGTGTATGTGTGTATGTGTGTGTATGTGTGCATTTGTGTGTGTGTATGTGTGTATGTGTGTGTGTGTATGTGTGTGTGTATGTGTGTGTGTGTGTGTGTGTGTGTGTGTGTGTGTGTGTGTGTGATGGAGGTAGGAGTGTTACGGCTATCATGAAAAATAAGTAGAAAGGCATTAGATGCAAACTAAGCTATCTGTGGTTTGAATGGCTGCAAAGTATGAAGAGGTTTAGTCTAGTAATGAGTGATAGCAGCCTGAATTCGTTGTGTTTGTTGGGTTTCTCATTGTTGTGAGAAGTTTCTTTTTTATATATTTTTTTAAAATATTTCAAATTATATTCTTATTTATTTGTTTTATACATACATACATACACACACACACACACACACACACACACACACACACACACACACACACACACATTCCTGTGTTTGTCAGAGGACAACTTGTGGAAGTTGGCTCTCTTGTTCTACTGTGTGTCCCAGGAATCAACTTAGGTAGTTAGTCAGGTGTGATGGCAAGTGCCCTCACCTGCTGAACATCTGTTAGAGTTTTCTTAGAGTTGCTATGGAGAACGTCTGTGTAGTTTGGTTTAGAAAACTTGTATCAAAAAACTGGCTACTTAGAGCCTGTAAAGTACTCTGACTTTTGTTTCAGCTGGTGTTTTTGTTCCTGATTTTAGCAAACTCCTGCTGTGTGGCTCACCACATAGGCAGGCTGTGATTTCCTTCTATGAGTGCTTTCAGCTTTTGGGTCAGGATGGTGGGTGAACTTCTTGGTGATCATAGGGGTTTCAGACATCCAGATATGTCATTACTCAGAAAAGAAAAGCGAAATACTGATACTTGTGTTACTTCTTTCAAGATAATGGGTGGTGTGTTCATCCCATGGCTAATTCTGGCATTTGCCTGTATGTTCCCAACCATGATGTAAGTGCAGCTTCCTTGGGTCTGTAGAGAATTAACTTTTTCCATAACATGTAAGTCACTTTTGGTGTGGTATTTCAGTGGTCAGAAAATTGATTCCACAAATGGGAGAGAGAGGGGGGTGGAGAGGGGGGAAAAGAGGAGAAAGAGAGAGAGAGAGAGAGAGAGAGAGAGAGAGAGAGAGAGAGAGAGAAAGAAAGAGAGAATGAGAATGAATATGTATGGCATGTGTTTCTCTCTCTCTCTCTCTCTCTCTCTCTCTCTCTCTCTCTGTCTCTCTCTCTGTGCATCAGATACCTTGGAGCTGGTGTTACAGGTGTTTGTAAGCTACCCAACATAAATGCTTGAATCTGAACTATGGTCTTCAAAATAGAGTATCACCAACCTTAACCACAGAAACATTTCTCCAACGAATTCCTTTTCATTATTATTAAGAAATTTAAAATTCATTTTACATATCAATCACAGATCACCCTTTTCCCTCCTCCCACCCCTTCAGCCTCCTCCCCCCCCAACCTACCCCTCATTCCCTCTGATAAGGTAAGGCCTTCAATGGGGAATCAGAAGTTCGTGGTACATTCAGTAGAGGCAGGTCCAAGCCCCTCTCCCTGCCTCAAGACTGTGCAAATTGTCCCACCATAGGTAGTGAGTGGGCTTCAAAAAATCAGCTCATGCACCAGGCATGGATCCTGATCCACTGCCAGGGGGCTCCTTAAGCAGATCAAGCTATACAACTGTCTTTGTTTATGCAGAGGGCCACAGGACTGGACTAGGCCCTCCAGTGAATTCTTAATATAAGTGTAATTAACAATTGCTTAGAACTTCTGGGGTAATTTCTTCACTTCTGTCGAGACACATTGGTGCCACTTCATGTTTCTTAAGAAACATGTGCTAAAAGGCAAATTGCAGACAATTGTATACTCTTTATTACTTAGGATATCAATTTTTGTCTAAGCTTCTGGGTCTAACATGACAATTCATATTAGTGCCATTCAAAGAAAGTTTGCTAGAGGTACAGATCACACAGGTCTGGGAAGTTACAAAAGAAAGCCACAGGGATTGTTACATAGTTAAGGACAGTGCACTGCATCTTACACCTCTAAGCTTGCAGGAGGAGGCAGACTGCAGTGGCCGACACCTGAAAGGAAGTGTTCCTGTGTTGTTGGCTTTCCTTGGAGGAGGTGTGATGTCAAGATAATTCTCAGGAACATTTATCTACACACATCACTCTCTGGGTGTGTCTCTTCCCTCATGGATCGCAGAAGTGTCTTCATTCTCTTGTTTTGGCGTTTGAAGGGTTTCTTTTAACTTTCTTATTTCACCTACATTGTCGCTCTCCACAGTATCCTTTCAGTGTCCATCTGCTTCTGCTCCTTGGACAAAGCAGACCCTAGAGAAGGTTGGAATGGGTGTCTGAAAGTGCAAAAAGCAGATGTCAGGCCCCACTTCCCTTCCTCTGGAGCACAGGTGGAATCCTGGGGGCATCTTGATGCTACCTTTCCTTTTTCTCACCCTGTAGCATGCTACTCTACACCCCGCCTCCTTGGTCAGCTGCTGGATTTGTCATCTGAGATGCTATTACCTGAGGAATACAAAGGATAGGAACTGGGTGAAGGAAGGGTAGATCTGTGTCTCACCATCTTCTCACTGAGGGTGCACAGTGGCCTCAGTAGCACCTTCATTTCCTTTTATCACGTACAGTGACAGGTTCACTTCTCAAAGAGATGAAGTAGGAAGCCTTCCCTTCACTTTCCTTGAGTAGAGAATGGTGAATGTCACTGGTCAAAATTCACCGACACCCCAAAATTCTCTGAGGGACTGACTGTGCCCCTAGGCTGCACTAAGAGAAGTTTCAAAGCAAGGATCCCACACATCCTTTCCTGCCCCTTCAATGGGACCTTGCTCTGTGGGAGATGACCTTATCATAGCTGTTGCCTTTCCTGTTCTCATTAGGGAATAGGCATCTTAAAGAGGTCTTGGCGAACATAGCTACCTCTGTTGGATATCATGTCCTGTGAGAAAGAGACGAATGTCAAACGTTTGATATCACAGCCTGTGCTTGCCGTTCGTCTCTTTCTCACAGGACATTCAGCTCAGTCAGCCCAGGATAAGAATTGGTCTGGAAAGTCATTGAAGAGTTTAAACATATACATATATCTTTAGCATATTTTTTCTTGGTAGAACTAAGAAAACTTGTATCTGATTAAAAAGAAACCTGATGGAAATCGTTTAATAAACAAAAAGGGAAGTGGTAGTATGGGTGAGATGTTTGGTAAAAACAAAAAACAGTTGGTGGGATTCATGTTTGCTCTACTCTTCCTATTCTCTGGTAACTGCCTAGTTCAGCCAGAAGAGCTTGGTCCTGAGCACAGCTCTGTCATCACCTTGGTCTGGGCAGAGGTAGTTGTGGAAGTCACAATCTGTGTGCATCCAGGTACATGTTACTGGTATGTAACTGGGAGCTGGGGGAGGTTATATAGCACAATGTGCTACAGAAACTTAGTCATGCATGATTTCATAGCTAAAAAGTTTAAACATGTCTCTGTTGGGTTAATTTTCTACTTGTTAACCTAGATCTGAATTGCAACACTTTTTATCCAGAGGACTAGATAGTAAATATTTCATGCTTTGTCGTGCAGATGGCCTGTCACAACTACTCAATTCTGTCATTGTTGCTTCAAAGCTACTACACAAGGGAATGGGCACAGCTATGTTGCCTTTAAACCATATTGACAAAAACAGACATAAGCTGGACTTGATTTGCAGGCTATATTTATGGACCCTTGATCTATACTTAAAACTTTTTTTCTGCCTACCATTTATAAGATATTATAAATAACGTTGATAAAATTGGGCTATGTATAGAACCTTTAGAAGAGAATCAGTAAAGTAGGTGTCAAGAATGTCTGTATTCTTATAAGCTTTGCTTTAAACTCTTACATGCAACATGTTGAAATGTATTTTGTTTAATTAAAACTGTGATACATAAAACCAAAAAGTTACACTAAATATGAATAGGACAACTTTTCTTCTAATTTAAGGAGAATGGCTTGGGTCAATCATAGGTGGAAACTAAACTGTGATTTTTCTCCAGTTACTGAATCAATTTTTCTCTCTTTCTCTCTCCCTCTCCTTGATGCTTAGTTTTAATTGTCAAATTGATACAACCTAGAATCACCTGATGCAGAGAGTCCCAGTGATGGAGATTTTATATTGGTTGGCCTTTGTGCATGTCTATGCTGAATTGTCTTGATTACAATAATTGAAGAGGGCAGACCTATCTGAGTGGATAGTACTATTCTCTGGTTTAGGGTTGTAGACCACATAAAAAAAGGGGAGAATGAGTTGAGCAGAGGCATACATGCATGAATTCATTGCTCTTTCTTGACTATGGATGTCATGTGACCACCTGCTCCAACTTGTTATTTTCTTGACTTTTCTACCAAGATGGAATGGAACCTGGAATTGTGAGCAAAATAAGCTCTTTCTTCCGTAAGTGTAGTTTCTTTCTTTTTCCCTTTTGAGGGGCCCATCACCCAACTCCCGAATAAATACACATGGAGATTTATTATTACTTATAAATGCCCAGCCTTACCTTGGCTTGTTTCTAGCCAGCTTTTTGTTTGTTTATTTGTTTATTGTTGTTTTATCAAGAAAGAGTTTCTCTGTGTTACAGCTCTGACTGTCTTGGAACTCACTTTGTAGACCAGGCTGGCCTTGATCTCACAGAGATCCACCTGCCTCTCTCTCCTGAGTGCTGGGATTAAAGGCATGCACCACCACCACACTAGACAGCTTTTCTTTATTTAAATTGTTCCGTCTCTCTACTGAATTACCAGGGTTTCCTGACTCCCCATGGGAAGACTTACCTTTTTAGAGAAGGAGTAGGGGGGTGAGTTGGGGAGGAAGGCAGTAGGGGGGGGGGCAGAAAAAAATTGTCCCATCTATTGTTTGCCTCTGGGCTTTTATCTTTCTCTATTCTATATACATTTTCTTACCTCTTACTCCATTGCTGGCTGTGTAGCTGGGTGGCTGGCCCCTGATGTCCTCCTCTCCTCCTCCTTTTCTTGTTCTTTGATCTTCTTTCCCAGATTTCTTCTCCTCTTTATTCTCTCTGCCTGCCAGCCTTGCCTATCCTTTCTCCTACCTAGCTATTGGCTATTCGGCTCTTTATTAGACCAATCAGGTGTTTTAGACAGGCAAAGTAACAAATCTCCACAGAGTTAAACAAATGCAACATAAGAGAATGCAACATATCTTTGCATCATTAAACAAATGTTCCACAGCATAAACACATGTAGCATATCTTCAACTAATATTCCACAGCACATAATTTTTTTTTTTTTTGTCAGGATGTTTAATTACAGGAATGGAAATAGAACTAAAATACCCTTTCTCTCCTTTGAACATGTTGTATTTGTTACTAACTGATGTATTTGTTATTTAAATGAAACAGGCAGACAGGCAGACAGACAGACTTGATGGGTACTGGACTGATTAAATGAACTTGAAACTCTCCTTATTGACTAAACTTTACACAGAGTTATTTCTGAGCCTAGGTACTTGGCTTTCATTGTTTAAAAGTATCTCAGAAAACTTGCTATTTTAAAATCTTTCTCTACTCTTTTCAGGGGTAAATCTTGTGTTAGCATTGGTAGATTTATAACTAAGAAAGGCCTTTCTTAAGAACATGTGAGGCATTTCTTCAGAACATAGACACCAGGGAAGACAGGGAAGTCACCTATCACTTCCAGTCTTCCTGTTACGTAGGTGGTTAACTTTCATCAGCACCAACATCTAACACAAATAGAGTAGTAACCCCAATTGACCTCTTCGCATGAGCCCCTCCAGCCTCCTTTCACTCCTTTACCATAGCATTTAGAATCTCTCCTGCCTCCAGTGTAACCAGATGATATTCAGCAGCTTTCTCCTCTGCCATGGTCTTGGATGAGATGGTCCTTGTCTGTTTTAACTTTATCTAGTTTGATTTTTCTCGCCTTGATAGCATCTATGAGTCACTTTGGTTGCAGTGAGTTAGAACCTAGAACATAAGCTTAGTGGTATTTTTGCAACAGTCTTTCTTAGACATTTAGTGGGAGATTAGGCTGAGAAGAAATGGAAATTCAGTGAACAGTCACTCAGTTCATCTACCTTCATGAAGAACACACCAGCATGAAGAGGAAGCTGACCTGGAAGAGAGTTGGAAGTCACTCAATGAATGAGGAGACACTGTGCCTTGAGTTGCTTAGTAGATTTGTGTTTATTCATTTGTCAGGATCTCAGTGACTCTTTCTGATGTTGGTGTTCTGTAAACCTCTGTTTCTGGAGAACAACATGTCCCAGCTGGGCATCAGACTAACTTACAGTAACTGTGTGTCCTGACAGGAGGGACATGTCATTGTTTACATGCAGGGCATGCTTTATGCTTTTCCTGTGTCACTTTGTTACTGAAAAAAGGAAAATAAAACCACTGCTACAATTTTTTTTTTTAAGGCTTAAGGGAAAGATAGTGGTTTTGGAATTCCTATTTCCACAAGATTAAAGTATCCATTCAGTTATCCATGAACACACATATTCTCTCTCATTTTCATTAGACTGCCTACATGTGATCATTCTTGATCGTGGTGAGCTAGGGAGAAGCGTTGACATAATTAGTGGAGTGATCAGAGATATTGTATTTGTGTCCATGTCATATGCCCACAATCAATGTTCTTTGAAGATTATAATTTTCAATTTCCAGTTTTTGTTACCTTGGAATGAAGCTGTTTTGAAAAATTTCCCAGATCTCCTCATTCTTTGGAGTCAAGCAGTTACTCTCATTAATAGGGTGTTTCTTTACTGGAGGTAGAAGAAACTCCTTTTGGTTGAGTAAAGTTTCAGAAAGTAAGACTGTCAGTTGTCCACCTTGGACCTGCAAAGCCTGTTCTTATTAATTGACATGAGAATTCACTTAGCTGTTATCTTCAGTTAATGTTGATCTTTGTAGAATATTTCCTCACTTCTCTGGACCTTCAGTCTGGTGAGTAACAGACACTGTGTATCCCTGTATTCATCCCAAATTACTGAGTACCTCTTAAAGCACAGACTACCCTAGATAGAAAATAAACAAAAAGTGACTCAAAAGACTTGTAGATTTCACTATCCATGGAGACAGACATATTGACAAACAATGTGGTGAGAATTATGGATGAAAACAATAGATTTATGTTGTAGATAATCACAGAAAAGAGGTGTATGGAATAAGACATCTCTAGATTGCTGGATTTGGATTGAGACCCTAAGGTTGAGATGATATGAGTCATGCAAAGGCTTGGATGAAAATGAATCTTTTTCTTGGATCCCCATAATTATTCCATCCATGTGGCTTTATTAATGCCATTGTTTAGCTTTCTTTAGACAATGTTTGCTTGCTTCACTGAGTCTTCAACCTTCATTAAATTTTGTTCCTTTCCATTACACTTATGTTTTTGTCACAGGGCCACTGCTACTTGACCCATATCCTCTTACGAACCCAAATGGTCTTTCTTTTATGGAGGCAACTTACCCTTCTTCTGGAGTTCACTTAGTTTTCTATTGTGTAGATAGATGGTTTCTTTTCATGAATTTCTGATAGTGGCAGGCTTGTGCTTGTAGGTCTTATACATATGTTTAAAACTAACAGCTTGTCACATTTTTATAGAGATCAATATGCTTGGGAAAACACGGCCCATGATATTTTCATCAGTTCAAATCTTTTTCTCATTTCCCAATGCCCATTAGGATGTATGTATTGATGGAGTTAAGGGAAGGAAGGAAGGAAAGAGAAAGGAAGAAGGAGAGAGGGAGGGAGAAGGAGAGAGAGGGAGAGGGAGAACAAGAGAAAGAGCATGAGAGAGAGTGGGGGTGGCTGTCCCTTCCTTATTGTCTCCTCTGAATCCTTTTCTCTTGTAGACTCTGAAATTATCACCCTTCATTTCCTTCTGATATTCAGTCTCTGCAAAGATTCTCCTTCATCTAGTCATCTAGACAGTCACAGAATCTGTTCTCCCAGTCTGCTTTTGTTTTCTTCTCTTTAGCTTCATAAATGTTATTCCATCTTGAGTACCTATTGCTCTGGCTCTGGCTCTATGCTTTTGGATACTACAGTCAATGGCCACATGTGGCTATTTAGATTTAAATCCAGTAAATTCAAAGGCCCGAGGCCTGTGTTTTACTTGCTAGATGGTATATTCCCAATCCCTGAAAGAGAAAGCTTATGCCAACATCATGCAGAGCAGAACAGAATATCACTGTTATGGTGGAGAGCTCTGTTGAACAGTGATGTCCCAGGTGAATTCAACAACCTTCTCATCCCCAAGCACTATGTGTTCCCAGCACTGCCAAACTCATCACAGCCTACTCCTTGTTTCAAACATTAATTTTTTCAAAAGGCTGATCTAGGTATTTGTTCCCTTGATCAAAAATCTTTTATGGGTTTCTCATTATCTTCAGAATTAAATTCAAACTCTTGGCCTTGATATCCATGATGCTGTAAAATCTAATCTCATTTTCTACTCACACAATTAGCAAATACTTCTTCTAATGATTATACTTAGTTCTGGCAAGGGAAATGGTGAGACTGGTTCTCTCACATGCTGCTGGCAAATTGACATCTTTCTAGAAATAAATATGGCAAATGTAGTAAGATACTTAAAATAACTATGCCATTTACTACAGTAATTTAATTTTTAGTAATCTAATCTTGGAATCTCACTAGGGATGTCCCATAAAATGCAGGCTGAAAGGGATTCATTCCAGATTAATATTTGGGAGAAATTGAAAGCATACTAAATGCCCAACCAGTAGAGAAATGCTTAAGTGTATTATTCTATGTCCATGCTAGTGAATCTCAGCATGGCAACTGTGACACCACAGACCATCTTCAGCATTGCTTCTTTTTGCTCTCTGTTCTTCCATTACTCCTTTACTCCAGGCACATCAGGTTCTGCAAACGGAGACTCCACCTTTTACTCAGGTTGTTCTGCACTGGTTTTCTCACTGTGGATCCTCAAATGCCCACTGATGCTTTAACAGGAGCTCAGATCATACCTCCTTTGTGAATTTGTCTTGGACTTCCCACACAGAGTGCACAGCTCTTTTCTTCACACTCCATGGTAGCTGTGCAGCATCTATCACATCATACTTGCAGTTTAGAGCTTTTGCTCACAGAATACAAATCTCAAAGGCTTCTATGTTTGTTTTTTTGTATCATTATGTTTCAGTGTGTCACATAGTGCCTAGACTATTTTTAATAAAGAATATTTCTGAGTAAGTGAATGTGTAAAGGAAAAAAACCACAACCATAATCACAAATGCCTAAATGATTTCTGTAATCCTTCTTTATTTGTCTTTTACTTTTTGAAATGATAGAGTTGGGGAAATTGATAGGAAAGAGGAGACAAGCACAGAAATGAACTAGAGGAATGTCAAAGGTTTAATTTTGTGTTATTGTTGGTGCTAATCCACTCCAGGCTGTGCAAACTTTGTTCAGTTAAGTAAATACTCCCGAAGACAAAGATTTTATATTTACTGGGAAATTCATAGTTGCAAGTGCCCATGTGTTTTTAGTGTTCTTAGGAACCTTAGCAAATAACTAACAGATTTGCATTTCCTTTCTACCTACAGCAAAAGGTCTCCAGGTCCCTCACTGAACAATGACATTAAATAAATACTCAGAAAATGGGACCTGAGTTGGTAGAAGGGATTTGAGCTGATCTTTGATTATAGAGTGGATTACTCACTGCCACTGTAACCCAGTAAAAAGAATAGAATTAAAATTACGCTTATAATTATATCTGTACTCACTCTATATGCACTGTTAGCATAAAATTTTCAAAAGCATGACTTTTATATACCAGACAGATCAGGTAATTTTGAAACAAATATTTAATTTCTAGTGAAGCTAATTCTTATAGCTGTAAAAAAAAAAATCAGATCCTGATTTAACACTGGTACCTTAAAAAATACATTAAAAAACCCATAAATAGTATTTTACCACCAAATCACCCAATATTATAGCATATGTTTAGGGAATAGGAACACTAAATTCATCAAACTTATCTAATTTTGTATGTTCCATAAATAAATAATGACAGGAAAATCAATAAATCTAAATCTCCACTCTACATATTTGTTTATATAAACTTCTATTTCCAAGGATTTACATAATCACTTATGTGGAGCAGGCTCTGCTGGGGATTTTGTCATCGGTCCTTGTCAGAACACTTTGACTTTACCCAAATTTATGACTTTTGTTTTACATATGGTAGGAATGGGTACAGGAAGATGGTGACTTCCTGAAAGTGACAAATCAAGATGCTGGGAAAAATATCTTTAGATTCCATCTGAAAACGGGAGATTTGAATATCAGTGTTATTGGAAGCCAGAAGCATTAGCAATGAGACATATTCAGAGAAGGGAGCTGGCAAGGTCTTGGGATGCTGCAGAGTATGAGCCAAGATTAATGACAAGGTTCACTGACTTTCTTGATAATCACAGCCCAAGGAGAAAGATTTATCTACTAATGCCTGGTTTTTATTTAGGTGCTAGTTATTTAATTATTTTAAATGTGTATGATTTTTGTTATAATATCTCAGTATCCAAGTTCTGATTTCTTTCATTTCTTAAAATAGAGTACCCTGCTTGGAGTACCAAATCCACCTCCCTTTTCTGTTCCCAAATAACTGGCACATGCATGGTGCCAGCAAAATCTGAAGCAGGAAGCAAGGCTCTTGACTGGGTCTTAAAAGCCTGGTAAAGAAGTAGATTCAGCCTCAAGTACAGTGGGAGCAAGAATGACCCAGCAGGCCCCTGCAGAGTACTTGTCACAGTTATACAAGGAGTGGAAGACCAGGAGGTCTTGGAAATTCTCTTCAGATGCACCATGCAGGCTCAATGGTTCTTCTAGTAGGGGAGGCTTCTTCAGTGCTGAGAAACTGCCTCCCAGTTGCCTAGAGTAAATTCAGTGACTGCACTCTCCAGGGTGCTTTTCTCCCAGAGACATTGCAATTCTTTCTGAGAGTGAGCCCACTGGGCTCTTTGGAGAGTTCTTTGAGCATTTCAGAATTTTCCAGTGAATTTGTGTTATACAGTCCTGGCCCACTTTAGAAAATAATATAGTGTATTTTTTGCCTCTAAATACATTTGATTTTCATTACATTCTCTCAGCCTGGATCTTAGAACTAGGTGACAATTTGCCTCAGCAAGAGTCCTCTGTCTCTTTATGTGTTGCTTCTTTGGAAAGAGGAGAAATTATTTTGCTGACAAAGCCATTTCTAAGTCTTGTCTAAACTGCATTCATTGAGGTAACCAGGTTATTCTCTTCTCTAAATTCTCCATGAATTTTACTCCTTGTATTGAATTATTTCTTTCCTCTATAACCATTATCTAGTCAGCTTGGTTTATATTATCTTCATTTGTTCCTGATGGTCTGTTTTTTTCAAGCAGAAACAAGCGTCTTCCTTTTGATCCCTCTGCCTGGTCACTTCAGATTGAACTTAAGGGCTTTGCTCTGTATAAACCCTAAATGAGAGTATCTCTGTAGATAACAGTCTTCCAAGAAGTCTGGCTTCATTAGTTGCAGCAGATAAAAACCTGCATTCCATAAACTATGGCTCATACCAGTTTCTATGTATGCCTCTCCAGGGGAGACTCTAGAGGAGGCTTCCTCAGTGCTGAGAAACTGCCTCCCAGTTGCCTAGAGTAAATTCAGTGACTGCACTCTCCAGGGTGCTTTTCTCCCAGAGGTATTACGATTCTCTGAGAGTGAGCCCACTGGGCTCTTTGGAGAGTTCTTCGAGCATTTCAGAATTTTCTGAGCTTAGAAAATATTTTCATGCATGTTTCTTAGGACATAGACTTTTCATATTGGAGCATAAGCTTCATCCTATACCTGTGAGAGTAGAAGAATGGATATGCTATTTGAGTTAGTAGGTAGACTGGCCGTGAACACCAGGGAAGTCACATGTTGATTTATTTATTAATTAACTGTGGACTGGGCTGAAGAAGCAGGTCTCTGTGGCAGTTTTCAGAATGGCCCTACCTCCTGAGAGTCTGAGTCCTTCAATACCAGGTCTGAATGCTTCCCACACGGCTTTTCAGAGTGGGTTGGAAAATACAGCACTTAGGAATTTCCTTCTCTCCTTTATTGCTAACCTCTTTTATTTACTATTTTACTGTTCCTGTCTGCTGAGGTACAGGTTGTTTGTGATTCAAAGTCATTGTAATCCTTCACAGATGACCCTAGGTGTATGTTAGGGCTGGGGCGGGGGCGGTGAGTGATGGATCAGTTCAAAGAGTAGATCATGGAAGTTCCCTGTTCAAAACCATATTATGTTTTCTGTGACAGAGACAATAAAATGCAGTCTTTACCATAGTCCATAAGGATATCTATCTTTGTATCTCTGTCTATCTATCTATCTATCTATCTATCTATCTATCATCTATCTATCTATCTATCTATCTATCTATCTATCTATCTATCTATCTATCTTCTATCTATCTATCCCATTCATCCCCATACGTCCCTCATTTCTTGTGTACTCTTGTTTCCGACTTTGCATCCTTGAGTACTTCCCTCTGTTTCTCTTAGTCCAGGTACTGTTTATGGAGTGCATCAGCTGTGACCCTGTCTTAGAATCCTTCTACTTATCTTCTTGCTTGGGATACCCTTCTTCCAAATATTTACTTATCCCCAGTCTGCTGCTATCCTCAAAGGAGGCATTGCTGACCATTTCAGATGTCATGGCCATCGAGCTTTTATATTTCCATGTTTCTTATCAGCAGCTGAAATCATCAACTCTGTGTACTTCCATTGCCACATTCCCTACCCTCAAGAGTGTTGCCATCTCACAGAAATCAGGCAAAAATATTAGCCAATTTTACACTTGCTAGTGGGTCACTATATTGACCTCAACTGTATCTTACAAATTGGCTATATTTGCAATTGGCATTGCCTATGAAATGTCACCTCATGCTTAATGTGAGTGATAAACTGGATGTCTATGGAGGATATGAAGAATGGATTTTTACTATAGTGCAGTTCTTAAAGCCTACGATGATGAAAAATATTAAGGGAAACTGACTCAGGGATTTGTTCATTCAGGGAATATCAAGGAGACTCCTTTGGTTATTTATGACCTGGTAATAAGTTTGCAGTGCTAAGTAATGTTAACAACAAAGTTTTCAGAGACATGAACACGTCTTCTTCCATCCAGAAAGAAATGATTCACCGGTTAAATATTTTTCCATATGGTACCATGGTTGGGGGATTTGTTTATGGTTTAGGGGGTCCATGCCTGTATATCCCTTACAGATCCAAAAGTTAGTAACTATGAAAAGTGTTCCAAGTAATGAAGTTTTAAAAGTACAAGATCATTGATTCTTATACTTAAATAGATTTCCAATGAGAGAAACTCAGTAACATTTAAATAAACATTATTAGACAAGTCTGTATTAAAAATGAACTGGTAAAGCTGGTACCTGGCCTCTCTCATTGCATGAACACAATGGCTTCCCTTTTATTCTTTGTTGGAAGAGTAGACTAGATGTCTATTAGCATCTACTCTATGAAGATAGATGTAGAGATAGATAGATAGATAGATAGATACCCAAGTAGAGAAAGAGACAGAGAGACAAGGAAGAGGAGCAGAAGTAGGACAAAAAATCTTGATAATAGATGATTGATAGATAGATAGATGATAGATAAATAGATACATAGATAATAGATAGATCAGTAGATAGATAGATGACAGATAGATAGGTAGATAGATGATAGATAGATAGGTAGATAGGTAGATAGATGATAGATAGGTAGATAGGTAGATAGATAGATGATAGATAGATAGGTAGATAGATAGATAGATAGATAGACAGACAGATAGACAGACAGAGGCTGGATACTGAGAGAATCACATCCTTCCAAAGCAGAAAGAATGTTCCCACTAGTGGTGGTTCTGGGAGCTGCTTTCTGTAGACTGCCCTTCTGGTCTTTTTCCTTGCTTGAGCTGTGAGGTCCTTTGTAACACCCTGAGCATGCTCTCACAAAGATAGTGAGTAGAAATAATAATAATTAAAAAAACTATCTCCACAAAACTTTCTAGATTCAGTCATACCAGATTTCTTTTGAGATGTGAATACACATTTAATTTAGTTAATATATTAATTTAGTTAATAAATATGAATTATAAATACTATAACAAATTCGAAAAGAAATATTGTACCATGTGTTTCTTTCCATTGTAACATATTTTATCTTTGGCCATGAACTTCATCTCAACAACATTAAACTACCATGTGTAGAATTTAATTAGATCCCAATTTTGACTATAAGTATGGCTTTTATATATTTAGTTTTTTTTTTTTAAATCCACTAAAACACCCAATACTTTCATTTGGTGAATTACAATCCCACTGCCTCCCAGCAGGTCCAACAAGGCCTTGGTCTTTTTTCATCACTTGTAACTGTAATCTATATTCTAAAGGCTAGGAACACAAAGCCGGCAATCAGCTCATTAGTGGATTTGGCCATTATGCTGAAATTATACATTAATTTCACCTGAATTGCTTGGTGCTAAATAACAAAAAAAAAATCTGCTCTGATATCTGCTGCCTTAAAGGTTATTGAATTCAATCACATTGAGATAATAGCTTTAAATGAACATTCATATTGAATTTTATAGATATGCAGTTCTTGCATTATTAAAACTGGTTACTCAGATCATAGGCACGGCATCCCAACTGCTCTTCTTGCCTCTAGTCTTTCTTGTCTCTCACTCACTCATTATCTTGTCACTGGAGTTGCATCTCTAAGTCAGATTGGGTTATGAGTCTCTCTGCTTGGATAGTGGCAATGACTCCTAACTTATAGAATTAAATCCAAACTCGTTTTCTTAGTGTCTAGGCTGTTTTTAATTTCATCCAGCTTTCTTACTAACCTCATCTCCTGTATCTGATAAGCTACCCACACCTTCCTTCTGCATACTGACTTTAACCAACAAGCCATCATTTTATGGGCATACACATAGCTTTGTGTTCTGTAGGTAGGCTCATATATGCAGCTCCATGTCTCTGTATAAAGGCTCATGAGTGCATCTCCATGTCTTGTGTGCAGGCTCATGCATATAGATCCGTGTCTCTGTATGAAGGCTCATGGGTATAACTTCATGTCTCTGTGTGAAGACGCTCATGCACATAGCTCCATGTCTGTATACAGACTTATGTACATAGCTCTATAACAATGGAGTGATTTTAGGGACTTAGGGAAAGCTTTCCAAAGGAAGGCTGAATCAACTTGAGCACTGCAGTAAGAACTGGTATTAGGAGTTACTTGGAGAAAAAGAGAGGCGAGAGGAAGGAGTAACTCTTAGGTAGACAGAATGAATGAAAATCTGAGTGGTAAAAGACACAGATTGTGTCCTGGGGTATGATTGTGGGGGTGTGGACATACATGGTGGCGGCATTCACTGGTGAGCCAACAGGAAGCAAAGAGGGGACAAACTTTCTAAGGAAGTTCTACTCAGCAACCACAAACCTAAAAACCCAGTTTTTAAACATCATTTTCCTTACCGATTGTTTTAGAGTTCTCTCAAACAACTAACATTTAATGAGTGCCTACTATGTGCAGCACAGTGTGCTAAGTAATTTTAAAGTCTTAGATGAGGACAGATATGAGCTGCATACAGATAACTCAGATGTAAGTTAGAACATGCTATAGGAGAACACAAAAATAAAGTTGCAACAGGAATCAGAGGGGGAAATTCACACACTGATGTGTGGCTGATCCAGTTTTACCAACACT
The DNA here is from genome assembly GCF_903995425.1 of Onychomys torridus. Classification (NCBI taxonomy): domain Eukaryota; kingdom Metazoa; phylum Chordata; class Mammalia; order Rodentia; family Cricetidae; genus Onychomys; species Onychomys torridus. Next base: position 22,543,905 of record NC_050448.1, read on the forward strand.
ATTATGATCTTGGCTCTGAAGCTCAGCTCTACCACAGTAGTGCTAATTTTATGACTATGTTGACCTCCTGGAGGGAGAGCCCTTAGAAAAATATATCTTGTTTTTAGACAAACTTGGTCTAAGCAGTGTGTAGGCTGACTACTAGACTGGGATGAAAGCCTGTGAATTTCAGTGTTTAGTTGTAAATGAACAGAAGAAAGAGAAATGGAGGCTTACCATTAACCAGACTTGGGGTCTGTGTCTTACAAGTATGCTAGAGTAGTTTCAGTTGTTAGGTGTGAGCAGGAAGGAAACATTAAGGTGAATGTAATAAGTATCAACATTCAAACACTAGAAATCTGTTCTGGGCACAGTTGCTAAAGCTCCGTCTGTGGGACATTAAGCTTATTTGTGGAAAGGCACTTATTCTTTCCTCAAGGTCAATCTCAATGCTGCCCGCCCCCAACACCCAGTCAATTCAGCAAACCAGAGGGACTCTATCCTAATGATAAGTCCCATATGCAGTTGGTAGGGGTTATCCTCTACTCTCTTAGGAATCTGTAGGTTCAGTTACATACATCAGCGAGCTCAAATTCACCAGGCCTAGTAATTGGGCATTTCATTGTAGCTGCTGAAAACATTAGAATTTGTTCCATTTTATGTTCACCTTTGTGTTCACTGATCTGTGCTCTACTCCCCTTATTTTTCTTCCCTAAATCTTACTGAAGTTACCTGGCATAGAAGACTGGTGTTTTCCTTCTCCCATCTTTGAACAATAGTAGTTCTTTTCCATCCCCTTGAAATATTGGTTTCAGAGCCAATGTCTTATATTTAATCTCATTCCTCAAACAAACATTTCTAAAAGGCCAATAGAGCAAACACAACCTGGTAGAGAGGATTTGAACTCTGAGTCTGGTTTCCACTCACTAACTCAGAAACTGCATCACCAGGATAGGCTAGTGTACCTCTGTGAGTCTCTTCAGTCACTGGCAGAACAAATGGCTGTGGCGTGTCCTGTGGCCAGGAAAGGAATCAGTGAGAGATATCAACAGCATCTAGGTAGTTGGAAATGGTTTTGCATTTCATGCAGACTTGCTCATATGAGCATTTAGTCGGTAGATTGAGGTGAAAATCCCTTTCTTCTGGATGTACATTTCAAGACACTCCCAGAAAGTGCAGAAGTATGATTTTACCTGACTACTCCAGGTCATATCCATGCAACTTCTTAAAGAAGCATACACTTGGTAAAATTTGGTCTGATAAAAAATGTACTTTATATTCATTAATTTTCATTGTGTATACAAGACACAATTTCTCAAGGTAGACCATGCTGTCTTGGAACTCACTTTGTAGTTCAGCTTGGCCTGGAATCCACAACAATCTTCCTGCATTAACCACCCAAGTATTGGGATTATAGGTATAAGTTGCAGGCTTCTAATTTTCCTTTTCATCAACTTTATTTTCATACATTTCACGTAGAATATAGTTATTTATGTGAAAGAACATTGCAGAAAAAAAGGAAAGAGAACAGGATAGTAATTACAACCAAACTTTCCTTACGCTGACAGCAGCCAGCTCATTTATTAAGTCAATGTAACACAGCAACATCACACTTGATTGAAATCTTGGCCAAGTCTGACAGATGTTCTCTACCCACTGTCAATCTCAAGTATGTTTTAATGAGTTTCAAGTGGCTGGAGCGCCCCTCTGCAGATGCCACTGTTGTGGAGATTGTGAGCAGAATCTTCAGGGCAATGGGTTTTGTATTTAATAAGCGGTGCATGGTAGGTAACGGGTAGAAATCATTGCTGGAAATGCAATCACAGCTCTGGAAACAGCCGCTTCCAGCCTGCAGTTGATGAGCCTCCTTCAAATCAGTTAAATTCAGAACGGTGCCCCAAAGCCAGTCTGTGTGTTGAATGTCTGCAGTCTTAAAAGCTGATAAGAGTATTTGAAAACCCCAATCATTTTGGAGATTTTTAGAAGATGCCTGCTTCAGGAGACTTGCTAGAAAATGTTTAAGATTGGCTTAGTATGTTTTTGCCATTGTTTCTCAATGAAATTGCAAGAGAGAGAGAGAGAGAGAGAGAGAGAGAGAGAGAGAGAGAGAATGAATTTACAAAGCCAGTCCTACTTATTTGTATGCATTTCCAGTAAGTTCACTCTAAGATTTTATATGGTTACTTCTTAGTTTTCAGATAGACAGTTTGAGATTTCTACTGGTTTATAGACTTGTTTTTTTTCTTCACTTAAAAATTATTACTTGTGTAGAGAAAAGCCATGTGGATGATATTTCCTCTGGTCAGTCTCTCTCTCAAACAAAATGGTTTATATGTTTTGTATATTATGCCATAAAAACAAGTATTGCTTAGCTGCTGTGGTGCATTAGTTTGTTCTTTGCCAGGATAAATCTATTTCCAGTTCCTAGACTATCTCTTTGGTTTAAGTGCAATAGTGCACCTCCGTTTTTTCTCTTTCTTTATAAATCATTTGGGAACCTTTAATGATCTGAAGTATTTCTGCAGAATGGCCCCGAGTTGAACAAGAGTTCCTGCTACATTCCTCTGGTCTCATGATGCAAAAGTTGCTTAAGAGCAGAGAGCTTTTTGAGGAAGGAGGTATTGCTTGGTATAATCCGACGAGGAGCGTCAAGTCCTAGTTTTACTATGCAATATGTTCTCTGAAGTAACTGAAACTTGCAAACACTGGGATGCTTTGTCAGACTATTGATATTTATAACTTCTCCTGCTTTGAGTTTGATTTAAAACCCAAAGCCTGTCAGGAAGCCAGATGGTAAGTAAGGACATCTCGTGTATAAACGCTTAGTTTCCATGAGGTAGATAGGAAAGTGTGTGGTGGAGTCACGTGCTACTGCCTCAAATGCGTCTTTGGGTAATGCTGGGAATTTCATATGAGGTATTTTTAATATATATTTACTCTTATCTGTTAGGCTGCCATAGCTTCATGCCCTTTGAGTCCCCAGAGCCTGGCTGCTGCATGCAGCAATTAGTTTGTGCCAGAGAGAAAATGAGTAGTGAGAGAATGCTCTGGGCTGAAATGCCATGTGACAAACAGTGGAGTGTGAAAGGGTTGTTTGTTAGTTAGAAATTAGTCATGGCTTAGCCCCAGGTGGGCTAGTAGTGACTTCACATTATTTATTCTCCTCTTTCTCAGGGCAGCCTTGCCCTTCTCTTCTGCATGGCTTGCTCTCTGGGGAGTTGTTAATGGCATTGCCAAAAGTATACAACATTTAAAAGGATCACCAACAGAGAGAAATGGATTGTTTGAGGCTTGGAAAGGCAATCATTGAGGCGGGTATGGCCGCTGCTGCGAGGGGTTCTTTCTTCTCTCCCAAAGAGAAGGGCAGGAAGGGGTGAGGTTCCTCATTGTGGGCCGATTATAGAGTGCAAAGATGGTGGGCGACTGCAGGTGTGTAAATAGACCACTCTATTAATACAGGAGCATGTATTTGCGTGTGCTCCTTTGAGTATAAACCTGAAAGGTGGCCGAGATCAACTGCAGTGTTTAGTAATTGTTTACAGGAGCAGCTTTTCTGCATCCTTGGCATTCTTATGAGCTGTGGGCAGGATCCATGGGCTGAAGAATTCCAACTCTGAAATCGTGCAACTGAAGCTGTAAAAAGCCACTAACTGCCTTCACTGATTACACAGCAGTCTCTGTAGAACGCCAGTCTCTCTGCAGGCATCGCTGCCTGTGTCTCCTTATTTATTTTTACTGAAACTCTACCATGGATTTTTAACCTGAAAGAAAAAAAGTAAACATGCAGACATTTGTTTAAGAAGACTCCGGAACCTCTCTGATTTGCTTTGAACACCAGTGCTGTGGTTTGCTCTCCACTGCCAGCTGTAACCACTTCAGCGGCAAAGCCCTTTATATTCTTATTTTTAAAGCAGTAATTGGTAAGTGTGTTTTCTGATTGTAATCAATAGCTTTTATATTCCACATAATATTTCTTTTTGTTTAGAAATATTTCGTGGAATATAAAAGCTATTGATTGCAGAGAGCTAAGTCTTTACCACATGTCACTCCACATGACTGACTCACACCGAAATTCTATTATGCTACCAACATGACAAATGCTGGTGTTGTTAATTGGTTCTCCAATTTTTGAGAACCAAGAAAGGAAATTTTTTCACTTTAATCTCCATGAAACGAAAGCTTTTATATAAAAAATAATGCCATGTGAAATGAACAAAAACTACGCATTGAGATGTTTTTCTAGGTCACAAGTTTTAATGTACATATATGTATGTGTGCAAGTGTGTATATGTGCCTATATGATCCCTTATCTTCCCTGTGATTGAAACACATACAGATACACACATAGACTGATCTTTACTCAGTAATATTCTATCCTGAGATTTTCCATAACTGAGATTCATTGAACTTCCCCATCATAACTGTCCTATATCTGTATATCTGTCATCTTTGTCTATAGATCTAATATATCTCTCTGATTGTATCTATATCCATATTTTATATGAATAGCTATCATCTATATCTATACCATTTGTCTGCATACCATATCCCCTGGTTTTATACATAGAATACATACATACATTCAGATGTACACTAGTAGAGCCTCATCTACTGTGTCACTTAACTCATGGGAAGCATTCCCAAAGTAGTTACTGATTCTAGTCAGTTATACATCTTCCCAGGTGACTTCAGCTATCTATAAAGGTGAATGTACTTACATTACAGCATTTATTTCTGAGTTTTCCTCATTGGCCAGTCCATAGAACTATGCAGTTGTGTTCAGTGCATGACCATCTTGTTATGGCTGGAATGTGTTATGCAGTCCACCTTTAGCTTGCTGAGCTCAAGGCTGCCTCCAGCTGAGGAAATAACACATTCATTTAGTGTATGAAGGTATTAGTTGCTACCCAAAGCCTAATGGAGATGCAGACTTTTACTGCTTTACAAAGCATTGATTATGAACTGGCTGTGGCCTTGCTGCCACTATGACCTATGACTTTTCCTAGGGCATTAGGCTCTAGTGATGCCATAATTATTTTTTAAAATATCAGGGGGCAATAGTGAATAGGATAAGTTGATTATTTTCATACAGAATAAAAGTGCAAAGGCATGAAATGTAGCTTGTGACATGTATTTAATCGAATATAAGTGAGAATTCAGTTATTACCAAAATGGGTATAATGAGGCAATTTTTGAATTAGAAATTTAAGATGTAATGTTTGTATTATATTATAGACCCCATTAGAACAATATGTCCACTGTTTAAGCAAAAACAAAACAATTCAGAAGTTTACTGCTTCAACTATGTGGGAGTCAGAGAGCTTACAGTGGAGATCTCCCCTTCTTGCAAGAGAGAGATCAAAGATACACTAACTACATTCTTGTAAATAGCTGCACACTGATAACATGGAAAGCCTGGGCTCCAGTCTTAATACATAAGACAATGTGGAAAACTTAAGCAGATAACATCACTCATGTACTGGTCTTCAGATGCAGACTCCTGAACTCAATAAAGGTCCCCATCAGGTGTTAATAGTCTATGTGGCATGAGCTGGCCATCAGGATATCTTCTCATGTGTAGGGTCCTTATTTCAGGACCAAATAGAAAGAGACATCAAATAACCTCCCACCACTGAGAGCAGCTTCCCTTAGAAAGGGGCTGCAGAGGAGAGAAGACAGATCTTTGAATTTAGTTGGCATGTGAACAGAAGAATTTAGCTCCAAAAGAGACCACCTGCTATCCTTCATAGGTGCTAAGAAATACCAAAATTAAAAGTATGAGAAATAACGGTACTCTAAATAGGGAAGAGAAAAGAATGGTAATGAACTTTCAGAATAGACAAGTAGGCTGCTCGGTTGCTATTAAAAATACACATCTACAGGCAGAGAAACATTTGCCCAAATTGTACAGGGATACTTTGAAGCTCTAGGTTAATGCTCCTAATTTACAATGAGGCTTTACAAAAATATTCATTTTCTTCTGCATGTACCTCTGGATCTGTGGGTCTTCCTTCCAGGACTGACACTGCTTTTTTGTGTATGTGTGTATGTATATTGGGGGATATTTCTTTCATAGTGCTTAATTTCTCTGGGGAATCCAAATAATAAGAATTGTTTGATACATGGAAGAGTGTGTTTACACAATATTAAATCTTGGAATTTACTCTTTGTGGGGACAGAATCACATTTTGGGTAAGACCAGGTTATTGTTAATGAATTCTGTGCCCCCCTTTTTTGTCAGAAATATCCTGTAGAGACCTCAAAGTAGCAATTCCCTCAAGTCACAGTGTGAGTAAATACCTTATTCACAGCAGAAAGGCATTTATTTTCACCAAACATGCTCTCAGCTGTAGGATTGAACTGTAAATCTTTACTCTTAGAACTCAGCAATGGTATAAAGTGGAGTTGTTGATGTTGAGTAGAAGCACTGAGTAGACTGTGTTAAGGTTTTTATTTTCAAATTTACACTCTAAGGCTTGGCTTGCATAGTTTAAGACACAACTATTCATGGATCTAGACACTGATATAATGTACATATATGTGATAAACTATAAATTTCATTATCATAGTAATCATAAACGTACTTGCACAAGTGAATAAAAGGACAACCAATAAGAGTATTAGATAATGAACTGAAAGGATCCATGACTTGCATTTCCTTGGCCTAGTATGGTTACACCAACCACAGAAAACTCTAGATTTTAGTCTTATCCCAATCATATTACACAGAGCACATGTATTTTGTGTTTTCTACATTTCTGAAACCCTTAGTTTTTAAGCTTAACCTAGTAAATAGATACTGTCACTGATTATGATATCCAGAAAACAAAGCTTTTGCCAGCACTTATTTATTCCAAATCATCAGTTTTAGGTGAAAGTAGAATGGGATGGTTTAAAAACAAATGACAGTTTTGATTTGGATAAATATGTCCCTTCTAATGCAATCTTGCAAGAATTTTCACCGTGACATCCTGATTATGACAGCCTGGGACACTGCATTGGAAGATGAAACCTTCTGACACATTATTTTTGCTGTAGATGAAGATTATGCTTCTTTTGCTCTACCTTATTGAAAAATGGAGTCCCAGATAAAGAGACCAAGCAATTTTACATGTTACACACTGAAGTCTTAATGTTTCTTGTACTATGACCCCTTTTTAAAGCTAGCAACCTGCTTTGCATCTGAATGCAGAAGTTACCTTACATATTCTGGTGTTAGAAATGAGAATTAATGTTTTTATGAGCTTAGTGGAGAGAATATTTTATCAAAACCATTGAAAACACAGGCTAATAAGAGAAAATGATGCAGCCTGTGAGTTTTTTTTTTTAATGTGTTTTCCACGTCATTCTGCAGGCTTTCATATCAAAGGTGGGATGATAGGCAGCAGATGGGTCTATCTTTTTACTTAGCTGCGAAACTACAAATCAGATGCACATAAACAGATCTTTCAGCCAAATATAGTGTAGCAGTGATTCTATCAGATTCATCAAGTCAAGGGAAGTGATTATGTCTGATGACATGGAATAATATAAAAGTGGAATGTAGCACATCATCTTTATATAATAGGCCAGAGAATCCATTCAGTATGACCTTACAAAAAGAAATAAAAACACATTGCTCTATGTACTAAATAATTTCAATATTCATTTACATTTCAAAAGAAGTCGAGCTTATACCTTTCCTATTTTTAAGAACTCAGAATCATCTAAATAACTGATTGAAAGTATTTCCAGGTTGCAGGCAATCTAAATGTCTTCAAAGTTTTACATGTGTTAGAATCATCATGAGGTTTTAACAGTATTTTTTTTTAGTAGGTTTATGTGTATACATTGAAAGTTCTATAGGATTTAAGTAATCGAGTTTCTGATAAGGGAAGAAATGAGATAATGCACATAAAATGCTTAATCAATTGTGGGTTTAAAATCTCTTTTATTTCTCTGTAACAATCAGAGGCAGACCCAAACCACAAAGCAGTGATGGAGAGGGATTCTATGCATTAACAGGAGGGTCTTCAGTGACATTTCATTCTGATAAAATGATATTTGGCCAACATTCTAAGATGAAATTTTCAATAAATGCTAGCAACTAACACAATTCATTATAGTTCCTCCTGGTAAAGGATGTGGGCAAAAATTGCCTTGGCTCTAAAAAAGCTTTCATGTCATTATGAGCCTGGATCAATCACCATCAAGTAGAAGACACTCATTGGGCTATTTCTCCTCAGCCATTTCACACTTTGTTATCAGGGCCTGTTGAAGACACTAAGAGATTGTTTTTATTAGGCAGGCATTATTGCTAGGCTCTCTAAGCTAAGTGTGTTTAACTGTATTTCTCTGGTAAAAAGATGGAACGATCTGTTTCAACTGAGCCCGAGGTGAGATCACCTGCGCACCCCCATAAAAGCCATGCCATTTAGATGTCATTTTGCTTGTGTTTGTGCACAGAAAGAAATGACAACATACATTTTCCCATTAAACCAAGAGAAGGAAGCCCAGTTACTTGATGATCACTGTGCACTGGAGATAAATGGAGAGGTGAAAGTTCATACTCCATTACTCCCTTCAGCACTTCTTAACCTCTCTGTGTAAGGAGAGCTTAATTGCTGCTTCAGACGCATCATCAAAAACTGAAGCCAGAAACTCTACTTACTAGCTTCATCGTTTCACATCTTCATTGATTTTGTGTCTGCCTTTATGAGACCAGACAAGGGAAGAATAAGATACCATTAAAAAAAAAAAACTCATTGGAATAAAGCTTTTATGACATTAAATGAGTTTTAATAACTACCTTACCAACAGGCTACCTTTATGCAGTATTTTGCACATTTCACACTTGTGGTTTTGAATATTCTATAATATAGTGTTTCAGATTCCTTTGGATAAGCTGTTAGTTATTTAGGCAGCACTCTTACTTTCGAGGAATGCGTCTTGAACATGACAACACCACAGAAGAGTTTTTATTAAAGAGGACAAAAATGTGACAGGCCTATGTGAAACACACGTGGGTGAGGAGACAATGGGGGGCTCATGCAAGGTGGCACCGGCTTTATAAAGGTTGGGCCACTCATGCATACAGGAACTCATGTGGGTACTCCAGACATGCGCGTAGATTACATGGCGCGCTTTATGCAACCACTTAAAGCCACAGAGTCTTGGTCCTGCGAGATGTCTGACCCGGAAATGGCTATTTTGAACCGGAAATAGTTAGGGGGTCCGCCGGGCAAGCCCAACCGTATGGACACATTGTAATTTTCTATCATAAGCTCTATCTAAAATTTTAGCCACTTTCCTTTTCCCTAAGTCCTCTAGGAGGTAAAAAAAAAAAAAAAAAAAAAAAAAAAAATCTTACGTTGCTCAGGGTGTCTCTTAAGAAGTTTAGAGTTGTTCTGTTAGAGAAATGTTTGAAAGATCACCTATTATCTCATAGGTAATTTATGGTAAGCAGACAAAATAAAATCTATAGACATGCACAGAGTGTAGTACTTGTTAAAGAAGAGTGAATTATTACAAATGAAAGGGAGTTTGATGGAGTGGAGAGATGGGTCACTGGTTAAGAGCACTGCTTGCTTTCCAGAGGACCTGGGTCCGATTCCTAGCATCCAGGTGATGGCTCATAACTGACTATATTTCCAGTTCCAGGGGATCTGATGCCCTCTTCTGGCTTTCATGGGCACAAGGCATGCAGGCACTGTATAGACATACATTCAGGCAAAACACCCTCCCCCTTAAAAAAAAAATTAGGGAAGAGAGAGGGAGTTTGAGAATAATTAAGTGGTAACTAATGATTGAGAATGACAACTGGCTGGAAAATCCCAAAACTGAGCTTGTGACTCATCTGAAATATTCAACATGGGACATTTGTTCTTCCATCTCTCCACAGTTGTGCAAAATAAATGGTGGGATTTGCCTTTAGTTGTCAAGTTGCTTAATTTTCACAACCGTAGAAACACAGAGGCTCTCAGTTCAACTTCCTTCAAGATACAGTAAATTATTGGCTAGAGTATAAAGCAGGAAAATTTCTTTGAAAGACTAATTCTCAGCTCTACCACAGCATCATAGTAGTACTACATAAAAGACATAGTTCAGTGGCAGAGTGCTTGCCGAGGATGTATGAGGTCCCAGGTTCAATCTCCAGTAAGGTCTCTTCTCAAAATCTCTTATCAGAAAATGTATCTTGATAAATTAATTAGTTTCTTTATGGATACTAACTGGAATAGGATTTTGTTTCCATGTTAGTATGAACAAATACCAGTTTTGTTGACCTCACTGTTACTCTGAAAAATTAATTAATGCCATTAAGAAACACCTCTGACATTTTTATAAATGGCTAAGGAAGAGAAAACAAAGTAGGCAAGTGGGCTCACACATTTTTAGCAATTAATATAATTCCAGTTGCTACAACAACTGAACTTCAGTAACTTAATGGCCCAGTAATTTAGAGGCAAAGCTAAGCATTGTGGCATCTATAATCCCAGCACTTGAGAGGCAGAGGCAGGAGGACCCTGAATTCAAGTCTATCTTAGGCCTGGTTTCAAGAAGAAACGAACAAAAATTATGTTCTGTTAAAGGACATTGAGTTGCTCCTCTCTGCACAACTATCCACAGATCCATTGAGGCAGATTATGCAATGAAGGATGTATATTGGCCTGTTAACACCACACAAGAAGGGACAAGATGTTCCATATAATTCACCCTCTACTGTGGCCCATAGAAGTCAAAAGATTGGATACCTGTAGCCGAGACCTAGAAGTGATGAGCTTTAGTCTTAGTCTTACTCTGATGCCTAGAACTTAATCACTCAGGGTCATAAGGAAGGTTGGGATCCACAGCCTAAATGGATGCAAAGAAAGAAAAAGCAATGAACATCTGTTTCATCCAGAAATGTTGTACTCTATTTGGAAGAGCATCAGACAATACAACAGAACTTTATTCACCGGGATGCTACAGAATGTTACATCAGATGGGGTCATAGGCTTCTGAGGCTGCATCTTCTGGACTGGGCTGAGAAAATGGAATTTGTTGTGAATTAAAAACTGATTAAGCCAAGTTCCACTGGATACCAGCCACAGAGTCCTCTCACTCTCCCACTGCATTTTGCTTCTTTTAAATATTATCCATAATATCACAGGCTATAAATACTTTTGTGTTTGATTCACCTAGTATTTAGGGGCTGTTAGCAATGGTATTTAAACTTCTGAAAACATTTATATACCCTGTATACAAGTACAGAGCCCCTCATTAACACTGAAATATTAGGAAAACCACAAGTTGTAAAACATGAAAAACAGGATCTGTTCTGTCCAGAGATCTGTAGACACCTGGACCCTCTTCTACTCAACTTGACCTTATCTCTCCTTCCCTAAGGTTTGTGACCACAGCCTCTAATACACAGGATAAAGGAGCCATTCTTCATCGCTACTTTTTGTATTCACACTCCACATTTCAGCAGCTCCTGTGTTCACAAGTTCTTTGGTTGTTGGGGGTCATTCTACTGTGTAATCACCTTCACCTATGGTTTGCAGAAACAATATTTCCAAAGAGTTTCAGACAGAATCCATTTCTTCTAATCAGCTCATTTCCAATTTGTTGAATCTGATAAATTCTCCATTGGTCTTTTTCATTTATAATCTTTTCCATTTCCGTTTCTATTCTGTGTTAATCCAAATGGGTAATACACCATCCATGCCATCATTTCACCTTCAAATTAACAGAAGACATTCATATGAATAGACTTTTATGAAGGTAAAGGTCATTTGGAAAAAGGTTTCATGTTTTAACAGAGCACAGTGGAGAGACAGTTTATTGTTAACTATTCCTGTTTTCAAACGAGGCCAGACTACCACCATCAGAGGCCATTCTTTCTATTAAATTTTCTAAAATTTTGCTGGTGTATTCCTCCTATCCCCTCCTTTCCCCCAGGTTCCATGACCATTGTTAGCATTTCTCCATAAGGCTTCCAGTGGAAACTTGAGTGTATTCTTATGTTAAGGAGTTTTAGGTAACTCACAGTATGTTCTGATCATAGAAAAGAAACTATTTTTACAGCCTTTCAAGGCTGTGTACTGACTTACACATTTCCTTACCTAAGGAATACTTTTACCAGATTTTAATGGAACATGTTCTTCTCCTCTCCCTTTCTCCTCCTCCCCTTCACCATCTTGTCCTCTCTTATCACCATCCTTCTATTAACCTGAGGTTTAAACAAAAATAAGCTTATAGATATGGCCTCTCTGTTCCTGGAACTCAATATTACAGACTTTTTTTTTTTTTTTTTTTTTTGGAATGAACACACAGTAGGATCTTTATACATACAGAAACACAACGATGGTAAGACAATGGTGTTCATAGCTGGACCACATAGAGATAACATGTATATATTAGTATAAGCTCACACCTTCCTCTGCATCCCATCAGGCACACTGTATGATGTTTCTAACATTTCTGCATTATTATGCTTTGTGAGTAGTAGCAGGTTGTGGTAAATAGGGGTTGGGTGGGTGGGTCCTCAAATATGCTGAGCAGGAAACTCAAGCAGACTGTTTAAGAAGAAAGCCTTTCTGATATCTAACACTTAGGATTTTTATGATGGCACTGCATTCACATTGCTTACCCCGTTATTGCTCTCTGGGTGCTCCATCTGATTTCCATAATGTATGTTCATAGTGCTCGTGTTTATTGCAACAGATTGCTAAGTTAACTTATCATGGCTTTTCTGCATTTATATTTTCTCCCAATTTAAAGTTTTTAAGAGACACCAAGGCAATTTTGACAGTTACCTAATAAAGCTGAAATTCTGTCTACAATGGGAGTACCCTGGGACCCTGACTGCCTTTGGCTCTATAAAAGCATGGTATATACTAGTGTTGCATTGATCAGAGTGAGTCTGCCTGCAGTGAGCCCTGGGCATGCTCTGGGCTGTGAAGCTTAAGGGGAGCAAGGGACGGTGTAATCATTGTGAGAGCAGCTTAGATCAATGCTCACAGCACCAGCGATGAACCCTTCTCTAGAGGGGCATACTGCAGCTGTGAAGTCAAACAAGGATAAGTGTGATGGGGTGGAACTTCAATTTTTCTCCCAGTAAAGAAACTCATCTAGCAGTCACAGCTGATGGATGATGAGCACCTCCTTTCTTTGGGATGTCTGGAGAGATGAGCTAATATTCAATAAACTGAACTGGTAATCACATAAATGTTTCCTTTAATTATAAGTATACCCCTCTGCTTTGGGCCACTATGGAAAGAGACCGGTCCTGCTACCACCAAATATTGGGAGCAACTTCACTCAGAACTCTCATGAAAGTGAAAGCCTGGTGGTCTAATGGGCTTGAAGTAAAAGAAACATGACCTATGCAGGGGTGCCCCAATGAGTGTTCCTCTACTGTTTTGGGGACAGTGACATTTCATTTATTTGGGAATTTTATTGGGCTGAAATTTCTCTTCCTGTTAGTTATAGCACTTAGTCTGAGTTTGAATGTGTGCAGCCATTGTACAGCTGTCATTTTTTTCAGAAGTCTTTTGAGTATTTGAACATAGTTTTTGTCTCTCTGTGTATACATTTTGAATCTCTTCCTCTCTGTATACACAGAAGGGAGCATGTGCATGCTATTGCAAATGTGAGAACAGAGGAGGCTATTGGGTAACCTGCTCTCTTAGTCTCCTCCTTACTCTTTGATTCAGGATCTATTAGTGATTTTGGAACTAGCTGGCAGCCAGCAAAAGCATCAGGATTCCTCCTGCCCCTGTGCTGCCCACTGACTCCCACCCAAGTGCTGGTGTTATGAATACCCACAGCTATGCCCAGCTTCTCTCCCCTTCCTCTCCCTGCCTCTCAATGGGTCTGCTTGGGGATTTGAACTTGGATCCTTACGCTCTCACAGCAAGCACTCTTGCACACAGATCCACCAGATTCTCCCTGAACATGCTCTCTATTTTCTGCCATGCTTTTACTTTGGCCCTCTCTGTAATTCTAATTTTCCTCAAATGACCTACCTTGTTTCTGTTGCTGTCCAGTGAGCAAGTAAAAGCATGACAGTGTCTGAGAAATGCAGGTTCCAGGACAAACTGTAGTAATCTAGATTTGGGGAGGTAAATTCTGTGGTGGGAAAAACTTAGCCTTTTTTGATATCGATATTTATCTATAACCTAAGACATGCTAGCTGTTTTTATCAGGTGCATAGACAATGTGATTTTCTTGTGATGGCCCTTTTAAAAAGTAAGACCTGATCTTATAGCTGGTCTCTCTCATCCTTAAAGCATATGATTGATTTTAGAATGATTATTCATGTATCATAGTTATTCCCATTTACTTATATGTTGTTAGATCTATTGTTCTAAGCCAACACAAATGCTTAACAGTTACTGTTAATAAATGGATCTATTTTATCTTAGATTCATCTATATATTTAAAAATTAGTCTATCTGTTTACCAAAATTCTTTCTGTTACTTTGTTCAGTCACTGATTGAAAATCAGAATGAGGCAATGTGAAGAATGCCTTCAGCTAGCATCCTGCCTCGAGCTACTGGCACATCATTTCACTGTTTTGTTAATCCCTCGAAGTCCACTCTCACCCAGTCTTCATGTCTCCTATGAATCATGGGAGAATCTGTTACATTTACCGCTGAATTTCAGATGTACTTTGCTTAGATTGTTCATCTTTGCTAATGTGTGGATTCTATTGTGAAAGACGTATGGTTGGCACCATCTGTCCTCTGTGGCACCATTGTAGGTGCTAGTAATTACTGTTTTATCTGAAAGCAGGCCACAATGTATCCATTACAAATTATTCTCAAATGATGCAAGAAATGAATATAAAACTATCAGAACAGTTGGAGAAGGCAGAGACCCAGGCACTTAGCACCAAGGACCATGAATACTCGGATATATATAAAGGACTCAATACTAATTCTCCTTCCTAGGATATAATGTTTCTCTTCTCTCAATACCATTAGTTGTGGAAGAACCTGACCTTGTTGAATTTGCAGGGAAGGTCATTTCTGAGGGCAAGTATAACAAAAGGCTGAGTAGGAGATGGCGCAAAAGTTGGCAGGGCATAAAACACTGTGATTTTCAGACTTCAGCTTCTTTCACTTATGAAAATTTGGCACAATTTTTACTATTTTTGATTTTTCTAACTCTTCTTGTATAGATATCACCACCAACCATCCCATAGTTGCACTTGGGCATCCTTCTAACCACTCTTGAGTGTCTTTCATTTGTGCGGGGTGACATAAAGATAATTTTGAACGACCTCAGATTCTGTTGTCATTTCCTCATTTACTTTGCATTACGGTACCAACTTCTGCATCATTTCAACAGGAGTCTCACTTTCCTTAATGAAGAAATAGAAGCAAAATAGAGCCTCTTTCCTCTCTCTCCGGCCTGCTTCTCACTGTAGGATGCACCTCAGACTGCAGCTGTGCCTTCTCCTTTTCCCGACCTCTTCATGGAACGACAGTTCTCATGCTTTGTGTCTACCCAGTACAGAGCTCAGTGTTTCATTTGAAGCATTCCTTCCCATCCTCAAAGCTACACATTGGCTGTCTTGCCACCCCCACTTGGCAAATGTAGAAAACTTAAGCCAGGGAAATTTGGTAATTTTTTTTTTTTTTTTTTTTTTAAGAAGCAGCAAATTCAGACTAAGAATCTGCTCTGTCTGTGTTAAAATTCTCTTCTAAGCAAGTTTTCCTGTGATGTTATTTCTGAAAACTTAGCACTGTATTCCAAAGCCTCAGTATAGTTTTTTTCACCCAATCCTAATTCTTTTCTCTTTCCACTGGAGTGGTGACCCTGGGTTTGTCTGGTTTGATTTTACCTCTCCTTCCTCCTTTCAACCATGCCTTTAAAAATTCCAAGTTGCTTGTGTTGATCTAGCGATAGCTTTTTTTTTTTTTTTTCTGTCATTCATCATTCCTAGAAACTGTGTATTCCAGATAGTTTTTGAAATCAGTTGCCCCAGGTTAGCTATATTTCTACACTTTATGAATCAACAACCATTGTGAATGGGTTTAGGGCATCAAAGCGTGTCTGCAGTCAGATGGAGCAAATCTCCACCAACCCCCCCCCCCGACCCCCAGCCCTTCTCACAGTTTGTACATGGATCTCTGCACAGGGTGGAGGCAAAAGTATGGGAAACTGTGCATACAGACTTCTGACCAAGCACCCTACAGACTGCAGACCACACTCACTGTGACACGCAGCATGAGACACAGATGAATGCTGCTTTGCAGGATCAGCTCCTTCAGGGTATAGGCTGAGCTGGCCTCCCTAGAGGGAGGCTGCTTGAATGAAGTGATGGTTACCTGACTGCCCCGCAGCTGTGACTTTATTATAGAGGGCAGAAGGGTCAGGAGCAGGTGAGTTGTTTTAGTTGTGGTTTAGCATCACAGATGATCACCCTGTTATTTCCAGATTTACCTGATAACTTTGCATAGGCAGATCTCAGATTTCCTGGGAATCGAACTTTTTATGAACTGAAAAAAATTGTATTTCCATTTTAAGGGTATCCTAACACTCAAAATGATGTTTTATGTATGCATTAGTTTACTGATGGAAGAATATAATTTTATAGTTATTATCTAACTTCAATGTATCTGTATTTAGAGCTTTGACATTTCATTTGTTAAAATATCAACCATGAGACAAAAAATACATAGTATTTCAATTTTTCCAGCATCATTTGGATAGCAACTCTTTGGGAACTTTACTTAACTAGAAGTGGCCTTTACAAACACTGAAATGTGTAGCACTTTGATTTTTCTATTGAGTATTATATATAGGTCTGTATTTATGTCCCTAACTATAGATATATGATTTAAGCCATGGAAGCAGGCCTGACTTGACACTTCTGCATAGGCAGCCATGTCCCACCTGACTCTAAACTGTCCATCAGGAATAGTCATGGTACCTGCTTCAAACCATTTCAGTGAGAAACACATAAAACATGTCCACAGATGGCAATACTATAAAGATGTTTGCTATCTAACGTTTGGTTTTGGCCCCTGTGCCCTCCTGGTTGCCACTCTAGTCTCTCTCACAGATCACCCCCAATGTCTGCAAATCCCCTCCTCTGATGGGATTCAGCCGAGAGCATCATCTTCACAGCCAGGTATAGGAAGGCAGCTGCTAAGGAGCTTCTCCCTGGAAGCATGCATCTCCTATGTAAATCAGTGCATCTTGTTCATTAACACAGCTTGGGGATAATCAGGCCACAGAGCCAAGAGCATGCTGGAAGAGGTCCAGACGGCTCCAAGCCCAGCTAGATGGAGACAGATTGGGATATGTCTGAAACCAGAGTCTGCCTGCTAAATACTGCCTGCAGGTATTCCTGCAATCACTGATTAGAAAAAAAGTAAATGTATATGAAGCACCCCAACCCTGAAGAATTCTCAGATGGATGCAGACGGATGGAGACCCTGCATGCTTTATACAGATCTCAGGAGCATTTTCAAATACCCAGTGCTGCGTGTGATTCATCTGCTCTCACCTCTGTTCTTCTGAATGACACCACTTGGCAGGAGGTTTTGCCACTTTGAAAAGGTTCAGGGCCTGAGTGGGTTGCAGGCTGCCTCAGTGGAGATTTATCTTGTAGAATAATTCATTGAGCCATATGTTCCAATGAATATATACAGAACATTGTAAATACATCCACGGAGTTTCTCATTTGCTACCAGAGGGAATGCATCTCTCATGCTCTCCAGCAGAGCATTTGACTGCAGATGTTGGAAAATATTTTGCTTTAAGTTTTGTTCTGACTGTTCCCTCTGGTATGATTTACCTGGTTTTTATTTTCTGCTAAAGTCTGAGCTCTGGGTGGGTATTTCATTTAGAAATGCCAGGAGCACCCTTGGGTATTCTTGGCCTGATTATTTTCCCCAGAATAATCTCTCCTGGCATTTGCCTAGCGTAGCAGAGTGAGGATGTCTCGTATGCCACCTGTTTAGGCACTCGCTCCCATGCAATGCAGAAAAGCATTG
Source organism: Onychomys torridus (assembly GCF_903995425.1). Classification (NCBI taxonomy): domain Eukaryota; kingdom Metazoa; phylum Chordata; class Mammalia; order Rodentia; family Cricetidae; genus Onychomys; species Onychomys torridus. Next base: position 22,561,857 of record NC_050448.1, read on the forward strand.
GATTGAAGCCCTGAATCCCAGCAGCATAGCAAGTGGCTGGCCTAATTGAGATCTTCGATAAAGATCTGGTTTGTTCAGCCAGTCCAGGCCATGTGGTCGGTCATTCTGTCCCCACCTTCTAAGACACACCTATGGCCATAGTCTCTGACATTATCATCATCACTTTAGCTATGCTCTATCCACTATGAGCTGAAGTTATCCAGGGTTTAAACTTTTATCAGAGTCCAGTGGCAATTATTGGGGTCATGGACATTATAAATTATTTTGGCTTTGATAGAAACCATAGTTTGGGGGCAAATAAAACAGTCTGGATCAGGGGAGAAATAGAAGCAAGAAGAGACTAGAGAAATAGTTGTATCTGTTGTACATTTTGTAACGGATCTTGTTCATTTTTGTAGTACTTAGAATCAGACACAGCTCCCGGTGAATGGTAGGTGAGTTATGCTCTCACCCCCGGGATCCCGAAAATGTTCTGTGAATACTGCTTCCTACATCTTTACCATGTGTGTGAGTGTTAGGTGCCAAAGCATGACTTTGGATGTCAATCTTATAAGACCTAAAGGGATGAAAATCATTCAGATTAGTCAGTTGCTTTTGTAGCCTAATGTTAGCCTGCATCATTTATGAAGAGTACTCTGTTCCCCATTCAGGATAGAACAAGATAAGCAGAAAAAGCTGAGAGAATAGAAGAAGAAGACAAGTGTGGCTCGCCACAGACAAGAAACTGATGAACAATTGAGGAGAAAATAATGCAATTCTCTTCTTTTTCCTTCTTATTGGGATTCTCTAAGGTCTCTTAAAGTGTGGTATACATCTATAGATGCCAAGAGCCTCTACTGCTGTGGAGATTCTTAGATTTCTATTCTAAGTAAAGACCAAGGAACAATGTGGTCTATGAGTTGGTTGTGGTTGGAAGAATGATGGCTGTTTGTCTGAGAAACTTGATCTTCGCCTGTATTGGGATATTCATACTTGATCTCCACCTATAATCATATACTAAAACCTCAAAAAGAGTTAGGGACAAAATTTCCCTCAAGTAGGCGTCAGCGTTCAATTCTCAGTGTAGATTATAAGGCATACATTTAAACATTTTCACTCTCCTTGCCTCCCTCAGTTTCTAATAAAGAAACATTTCCTTTGGTTCCTGTGTGTCTTGTAGTGATCTGGTAATGATCCGGGGGGCAAAGCTTGACCTTGGCTGACTTGGATGGTGTAAAAGAAGGTGGTGACAGCAGACACAATTGCAACCAAAACAAAATACATGTTGTCAGGCTGACAGCTGTTGGCTGTTTGAGTGTTTAAGTACACGGGCCCAGAGTGCCCTGTGGTAACAGTATAGGAGTACTGGAAACACTTCAACTTTAAGATGCTGCAGTCCTGAGATTCATGATGGCCTGCATCTTCTCTTAAAATGCCATTTGATTTTCTCAAGTCCAAGTCCTTTCTGAAAGCAGGAAAGAATGTGCCTTCCAGAAAATCAAGTTCAAAATGGTGCCCGCCTTCTACCATGATTGCCTCTGCCATGATAAAGTTAAGTTGCAATTAACAACAAAAGATCAGAAACTTGGATCTCATTTTGTAATCCTCCTGTAGCTTTCTAAACCGATATTAAATGTGCTTTCAACTCCATCTTGAAGTTTCACAGAGTAAAAACCAAGTCAAAACCACAGTCAAGGTTGTTTTCAATTTAGAATTCCGTAAATCTTTGGGGTGCACTCAAATTATCCCAAACTGCTTTAGTATTTGGGATATACAGTTAGGACTTGATAAGCAATAACTGTAGCTTGTCGATACTAAAATAGAGTGATTGGAAATTACTGAATCTGGTTTACCAACCCTTTATTGTAAGCAGATAAATGAATGCTTCTGCTAGACGTTGCTTAAATAAATGCTTTATCCTGATTCTGCATCATTCTTTACTTTTTTGTTGCATCCAAAGCAAAAATGGATCAAGTCTTTCACATGTTATGCTGGTCTCTTTCTTGAACAACAGAGTGCTTCACTAATTGAGAGTAATTTTTAGTTTATTTGCATGCGGTTGGTTAATGCTCAGCCTGTATGATGCAGCAACTTCTCTGCGGTAGCTATTTCTGTGTCTATTTGTTGCCACACATAATTGCACAATGCTGGAGCGACAGTTCATTATGTGCTCTTCAAAACACATGTAAATGCCTCCAGAAAAGAGGGTTTTCTGCATCTGTGGTGGGAGGAATTTTCCTGCAGCCTCCCTGATGTTAGAAGAAAATAAGAGTAACTTCTGATTAGATTCCCACCTGGGAGACTTTACTTATTATCCAGGAGACTTGTGTCTTTGATTGTTTCCATAATCTACATCACACCACCTCTGTGTGTAGGACTTTGAGTGTTGCATCTGCAGAGTATCAGTGCATAACTTCATCTTTGTTGCATACACATTATTCAGGCATTGATGTGGAACCCAAGAACTAGTCTTAAAGAATTAAAACCAAGGAGCTTGGAGTCTTATAAAGAAAAATTGTAAGTCCATGATTTCCCTCTAGTCAAAACTCATAGGAGGTAGGTGTGGAATATAACTGTTAGATTACGACTAGTCCACCCTAGTCCTACCTGGACTACGTGCTTGACAGATACAGAAAGTAAAAGGTCGGATGCTCGAGACTTGTGTCACAAAGACCTTAATTTCGAACTTTATTTGGTGGAGTGTAAGTGGTTAACCTAAACAAGAGAAGGCTGCTGAGGAGTTAGTGCTGTGTGTAAAACAGTAGAGATATAATGAGTTAGTGGGATGTGTAAAAAAATAGTGGAGACAGGACAGAGCAGGGGATGAAGGCAGGAGGAGGAGTGTGGGCGGAGTGATTGCTCCTCTGAACTGCTCGTGGCTTAAATAGTTATGCACAGGGTATTCTGCACGGGGTTAGTTCTCTTTGTTTGTTCAGTACCTGGGTGAGTCACGGGCCAGTAAGTCAGCCCACATGGAACATAGACCCCAATAGGCTGGATTCAATGACCTTCTGAAATTAAAAAAGAAATCATGCCAGCAATTTCACCGGTGTTTAAAACCACATGCATGTGGTTTTAAAATGAAGAGAATTCTGTTTGAATTATTACTAGGACAGGCTTATTTTGTTTTAAATAAATGACGTGACTTTAGACAAATTTTTCTTTTCATATAGAACTGGGCTATATTTAACTGTTACATTTGATGAATTAAAAATACTTTTCAGTTTGTCAAATAAGAGAAAACTTGAAAATTGAAAAAAGATTAAGTGTATGATAACTGTGATATATTTATTGTGTATGCTAATTTAATTCTCCATAATTGTTGAAAAACATGAGATAGGTTTTTAAAAATAGTCTTTCAGGTATTTAGAAATCAGTGTTTACTTAAAACATAATTTATACCATGTGTGGTGACAAGGCATTGTTGAGCTTGATTTAAGGGAATGAATCTAACAATGTGTGCTTTTTATTACAAGAGAGGTAGACATCTTTTTTTTTTTTTTAATGTTTTTAAATACCTGACTTTGCAAAGCTACCATTATAGAAGTCAAATTCCAATATAAATTTTTAAACTAAATGACTGGCATTAAATACAAACCAGACATGAATTTCTGTGTTTAGCCACTGAACTAAATCAAGACAGGAGGCATCATAACACAAGAAAACAAACCAGGAAAATAAATGAAGAGGAAAACCTTCCTTATCCTGAATCTTTATTTGTATCAATTTTTGAAACTTAAAAAAGAACCCCCAAGCTTTTTGAAGTTAATGCTTTGGCTCACTTTACTTTTTAAGCAAGTGTCTTTGAGATGAACATTTGTGCTGAGAGTCAAAACCAAGCGCAACATTGATATGTGGTACCTTATGTAAGCTCTGTGCCTCTGCAGTCCATGTGTCGGGTGTCTGCTCTTGTCTCTTGGCAGATGCTCAGCAACCTGCTTATACTTAGGTGGCAGTTTTAAGTTAACTGCCTAGGAGAAGTTCTGATTGCTGCAGAGAGGAAGCACAGGTAATTGTGTGTGTAACAGTCTCCTCAAAGGCTCCAAACTGGAGTTTCATTCTATATTAGTTTTTTTTTTTCTATTGCTGTGATAAAAATACTCTGACAAAAGCAGTTTAAGGGAGAAAGGTTTTGTTGTGGCTCACAGTTCAAACCCATCATTACTGTGGTAGAGTTAAGTTGTCAGGGGCTTGAGGCAGCTCATCACAGCACATGAGAACCAGAAGCAGAGAGTGATCCATGACGGCATGCTGCTTCTTAGCTCCCTTCTTCCATGTAATCAGTCAGGATCCCAGCTAGGTGATGGCACTATCCACAGTGGGCAGGCTTTTGTATGCCAGTTAATGCAATCCACACAATACCCCCAACACATGCCACAGGTCTGTTTCCTGGGTGATTCTAGGCTCTACTAAGTTAACCATTAATACTGATCATCACATAATATGTGGCTTGAGAAGTTTTGAGAGATTGGTGCTCATGTTGATGATATTCTCCCCCCTGCATGGGTTAATTTGACTGTGTTCCTTCTTAGCTTGCTTGACTAAATCACTATGGAAGTAGAAATCCAGGCCAATATAAAAGTTACTTTTTTGCGGGGTGGTGGTGGTGCATGCCTTTAATCCCAGCTCTCGGGAAGCAGAGACAGGCGGATCTCTGTGAGTTAGAGGTCAGCCTGGGCTACCAAGTGAGTTCCAGGAAAGGCACAAAGCTGCACAGAGAAACCCTGTCTTGCAAAAAAAAAAAAAAAAAGGAAAGAAAAGAAAAAAAAAGTTACTTTTTATAACTGTAACCTATTGACTAAAAAGTATAGATACTAAGAATGTGAAGTGTATTTTAGTGGGTATGCAGGAAAAATTTGATTATATAATTATAGTTTTAGTGAATTCAGTACTTAAACTATGCCTACTGATTGCATTTAAACTAATCACAGGGGAATACGTGTAGCATTCTTAAAATGTTTCTATTTATTTATTTATTTATTTATTTATTTATTTATTTAGTGTGTATAGCTGAGTATACTTATGTGTAGGATTAGAACTGTGTAACATTTGTAAAGATAATTCTGCATACACTTTTGGTGGTGAACAAGCACTCATTTCATAGACTTGTTCTGGAAACTAAAGGAGTGAGCTAGCATATGCAGGCTTATGCTTTTGGATTTTTTTTGGTACAGAATTCACATTCAATAAATATATATTCTTGTTATTATTATTGTTATAATTGCATTTACCACTTTAAGATTTTTCCAAGTTTTATTTCTTTAGTAAAAAACAGGTAACTGTGGGAATTTTGAAAAAATGTTTTCATTCACTTTGTGTGTGTGTGTGTGTGTGTGTGTGTGTGTGTATGTGCACGCATGTGTGTAGAAGTGGGTGTGCTTAAAATAATGAGATAGAGCCCAATCCACTATGATAGTCCTAATGACCAAAGAATGAAACAAGGTTTTATTGGTAAAACAGAGAGATTCTGTTTTTTCTTTGAAATGTTTTCTTTGATTAGAATATTGTACACCAAAGTCATGATGAATTCTCTTTGTATTTTCTAACTTGTAGAGATAATTATTTCTTGATTACATATAATGCTCTTAAAACAAACAGGTTCACTTTCCAGGAGCAGCATTTGTACCCTGCTTGCAGTAGCAGTAAGGGAAGCAGAAAGCCCACCACTGGGCCGATGTTCTCCTGAAGAAGTTGAAGAATCTACTTGCCTTTTTGAATGGAACTTCACCATCCTTTCTATTTTAGGGGAATGGCTTTTGTTCTCAAAGACAGATGGATTTGTAACCTGCTTGTCAGTCAGTACCACTTCTGCAGCCTTTTCATTGACACGAGAACCTAGTACACGGAAATGTCAGTCAATGCATGTCTCTGACCAAGAGGCTTCCCTTGCAAATCAAATAAAAGTGAATGCAGCCTTTTAACTTATGAACAAATGGCTTATGACTGTCGCTATGTGTTTGTAAACATATAGCCTTGCCATCATAGTTCATGCAGGCAGGGAAAAATTCTGAAGCAGGATTTAGCAGAAGCCATGTGAGACAGCACAAAAGCAAGTCAGATGCTAAGGGTGACTCTATGGAATATTCTGTACTACTTAGACATTGACTATTACTACCTTCTGCCTGTCCACTGAGCCCACAAGTGCAAACAGACAAATTCATACTAGCTAAAAGAAAGGAAATTCTGCTTATTTCCTTACTTTTATATATAAGTTAAAAAAGAAGACTTGCAAGAAAGAAGCAAAATTGTTAGGGCACTTTTCTGATAATGACATTTCATGTAACGAATCTCAAAGAGTCAGGAGTTCATGGAATTTGACTGCACAGTGGTAACTGTGATGTCTGCTTCTGTCTTGTTACCTTTAGCAAGGTGGTCCTCCATGTGAGCATTTTCTCACTCACCTCATAGGACCTCACACACTGTGGACCCCAGACATCATAGTGAAACAATATGAAGAGAAACTTAACATGAAGAAATCCGTATTTTGTAACTTGGGACCAAAATAATCCTGGCCATTGGCATGTACAAAATCAAATAGACCTGACTTGTTATGTGGCTTGAATTTGACCACTGTCAGACTGGAAACTCTCCAGAAGAACGAAGAAGCAAAGGTTAGCTTAGAACAGCATTCTTATCACATAGGAAGAACTGGCACTATGTCCAAAATAAATTTTTTAAAATAAAATTCCATTACTAGCCATCCCCTCAGAAGTAAAAGGAAGAGAGCAAGAAGAAATCACTCTGAATTCGATGCGGATTTGTTCTAAATTCATGATAAGAATTTTGAAGTTTATCCAAGTCATAAAACATCTGCCACTTTTATTATTTACTGTAGCAATATTTATTTTCAGGAAATTTTAATTCGAGATTTACAATTCTTTCTTCTTATAAATTATCCAATACTTTCTTTCCATGGTTTACAATTTTATTCAACTAAAAGGGTCCAACATTGGACCAGTTAATAGTCTAGTAGTATCTACCTATCTACCCATTTATCTGCCTCTCCTCAGAACTTTCTCTTTCCTGTCTCACTGTCTCTCTGTCTCTGTGTGTCTGTAGACGTATGTGGGGATCAAAGGTCCACACTGGAGTCTTCCTCCATCCCTTTCTCCTCTATAGCTTTGACAGGATCTTTCAGTGATTTGGTAGACTGGATGGCCCAAGAGCCCTAGGGACTCCTTCTGCTTCTGCTCCCCACAATGTCAGGATTACAGATTCAAACTGCCACATGCCAAACTTTTAGAGTATTTATTTAATTTATTTTTCTATTATACATTATATACCAACCACATTTTCCCTTCCTTTCACTCCTCCCAGTCCCCCAACCCCATATCCACTTCTCCTTCATTTCCCTTCAGAAAAGATCAGACTTCCCAGAAGTATCAACCTAACATGGCACTGACAAGTTACAGTAAGTCTAGGCACAAACCCTCATATCAAGGCTGGATGAGGCAACCTAGTAGGAGGAAAAGCGTCCTAAGAGCTTACAAAAGAGTCAGAGACACCCTCCTCTGGCAGTTAGGAGTCTCACAAGAACAGCAATCTGCACAACTATAACGTATATGCGGTGCGCCTAGCACAGACTCAGCCAGACTCTGGTTACCGCTTCAGTCTCTGTAAGCCTCTAAGCGCCCTCCCTGCTTAGTTCATCAAATGACTAAATGGATATATACTATGTTTATTTCCCCCTCTGTCCTTAAAAGTATTTTTCACCCATCAGTCTTAAGTCTGAGAAAATTCACACGGGATATTGCCATCCCAGGACTCATGGTCAAGACCACTCATTTCATCAGTTCCACCATAATCATCTCAGTCTAGCATGTCACTATTTGTCATTTTGCATTCATCTTCAGATTCATCTAATAATTGGGAGTCGCTGTCCTTTGTCAATTTTCTTCTCTTTGACAGTAGGGGATAAAAATAAGATTTCTATGTTCTTAACTATGTTCAGTAGAAGCTGAAAGCATTCTGAAAAAATGCGATCTCCTTTTATTTATTTGTTTTTGAGGTAATGATATAATACTTTGGCTAACTCAGAATAAAAATAGAAGTGTGGCACAATAATGAGCACTTATTTTACAGCTTTTTCATCCTTTTAGGTCAGTCTATCATTTTTCTGTTTTCTTATTATTCATTTACTTTTAGCATTAGTGGGAATATTCAGTGACAATTAAATTTTTTTCAGAATGATGAAATAGCAAATTGTTTCAAGATAAAATTACTTTAGATTCCCCTTGCAATTAGGTGATAGTATGTTTTATTACATTTAAAAGTATAAATAAAATTTATCTTTGTTCTTTGTAAGACTATTAACTATTAATGACATGGAATCTGGAACAGCAATCTTTAAAAATAGAGAACATATCAGCAAAGAACCCCCGAAACTGTAATTGAGTCTCTTAGATGTTATATTTGTACTAAACAGAGTGGACATAATGGGTCACAAGTGCCATTTCATGGGGTGGTAGAATAAGGGTTAAATGTATTTCCACTAGAAATATGGGCTTATTCCATTAAATTGTCCATAGTATGTTCTTATCCCATCATGCACTTCTCTGGCACACTGCTCATGATGGCTTCTTTGGCTAAGGATGTATATATTCTACTGTTCTATGAATTCTGTCAGAGCAGCAGCTTTTTCATCACGGGTTGCTACTCATTTGCTCAACTGTGCATCAGAGACCTGGTTTATAGAGGTTCTCCAGGAAGTACAATCACTGCATAAAAAGAGGACACCAGAGGTCACTTCTTGCAGAGGATCACTGCATGCCTACTTCTTCAAGAAAAGGAGCTTCGTTTTTTATTTCTCAAGGTGACCTTTAATTTCTGAGCCCTCAGGCTGTTACTGAGTCAGGTGGTACATCCCTGGAGTTCTGGAGATAAACTCCCAGGTTAACCCCTGAGGCTGCCGGTTCTAGTGAGACTTTAGATAAATTTTCCATGGTAGCTGCTCCAGGCCTCAGGCTAGTCAACTTTAAATTCTGGAAAAAACATCAATGCCTTCTTATGGATGTACTGTCATGATTAAGCGACATTTTATACCACGAACTACTGTGTCTGACACACAGTAGGCCTTGTTAAAAATTGCCGCTTGTGGTGGCGCATGCTGGGAGGATTTGCTAAGTTTTTTCAGCCATCAGGATGATTATTAGCATATTGACCTGAAATATCACTACTTAGTACTTCTTATCACTGATTCCCATTCTCCTTTTGAAGTCTCCACAAGCCAATGTCTCCCACAAGATAAGTCTGAGAAGTTGGGTGATAGGTACTTTTCCTTTTCAGACTGAGTGTTTTCACTGTTTCTGTATTCTTCATAATACTATTTCTTCTCATCACTCAGATATGACTCATTTGTCTTATGAAACCTAGTGTCTGATACTGCACACAGTGCTCAGGGAGGGTATGACCAGGCTAGCATGACAGAGGCATGATCTGAACATTTCTTGTCCTTGACTAAAAGCCAGGGATCACTTTTCCTGGATTGGAAGACAGAAACTAGTGTCTAATTTAGTAAAGTCATAGTAATATTAAACCCTTGAATTTTTCATGTGTAGTTTCTGAAACAAATTTTACATTCTAAATATCTCTAGTTATTTTTGTCAGCAGGTTACAGTTATGAAAAGTGCTAAGCATAAATAATCATTTGAAAATATAGTGAGTGATCATTTACCCTAATTAGGGTAATATTATTAAAAAGACAGAAACAACAAATGATGTGGAGAAAGGGGAACTTGTACATTGTTAGTGGGAATACAAATTAGTAGAGCTGTTATAGAAAACAACATGAATGCTCCTCAAAAACCAACTGAACAAACAAAGAAACTGAAAATAGGTCTCCCATGTGATCCAGAGACTCCACTATTGAATCCATCTGCACAGCAAATAAAATCAGTATGTCAATCATCTTCTCTTATGTGTCTGTCCTATAGCACCAGTCATAATATCGGGGGTTAAGAATCAATCTATGTGTCTACTGAAGACTAATGTATGAAGACAATTATATATGTGCATACATATGGACCATATATACACACTATAGTACTATTCAATTGTAAAAAAAAATTAGATCTTGTCACTGCTAGCAACACGAATGGACCAGGAAGACTTTATATTAAGTGAAACAATCCAAGAACATAAGGAAGAATACTACTTGATTTTAGTCATATATGGGAACTGAAAAACTTGGTCTCTTTGAATTAGAAAGAAGAATGCTGGTTTTCAGAGGTTTGGGAGAGCTGAGTTGTGTTCAGGGATTGATTGGTCACTGAGTGCAATGTTCTAACTACACAGGAGGAAGAGTGATATTCTGTTGCCCAACTTAAGCTTCTGAAACTGTGAGCCACAGGTCACAACATAAAGACAAAAAATTAAGTCAAAGTGAAATGTGTAGTGAGTCTGAGCTGTTTCTGGTAGCATTCATATGTGTTACATTCTGTGACTTCACATCAGCTTGGGTTCTGAACCTCAGATGTGCACATGCATTGTGCACACCCTCATACCTCTTAGTGACAGTGAATGTTGCCCAAAGACCTTGAGACTACTGCAAGTCATCAATTCCAGTGCTTTTCCCTCACCATGAAGTTTTCTGACCTTACAGAAACATAATGATTGAGTTATGGAAGGACTATGTTTGTGCTCATACAAATGACAGTCATAAGAAAGTCATGGCAAGAAAGAAAGAGCAAAAGAAAGGGAAAAAGAAGAGAGTTAAAACTTACTTTTGAATTTTGAGGGTCAGTGAGAACAAGTAACTATTTAAAAATTGTTCTGTTCAATTAATGATCAATGATCAAAGAGAGATGATGCTCAGTTGGGTCTTCTCATAGTTTTCATGATTTGCAGATGGGTTTCTCAGACCTCATCTTCTAAGTCTCAAGTTTGAGGTTGCAGCTTCTGAGAAACCTGCCTACCTGATTCAGACTGAACTGAGTGTCCATATCATATGCTTTTATTACACTTTGCTTACCCATGGTTAGGCACAGCAGAAGACAGCATGAGAAATATTTGTGGTGAAATATAGTAATGCAAAGTTACAATGCTAATGTACATGAATATACAAATGACCAGGTGTTGATTCATGTTTGTGCTCCCAGCACTTGGTAAGTGAAAGTAGTTGTATCAGAAGTTCAAGGTCATAAGATAAGTTATAAGTTCAAGGCCAGCATGGGGTATGTGAAACCTCAGACCCATGTAGGCTCAGTGATTGCTGCTTTAGTCTCTGTGAGCCCCTATGAGCCCTGCTTAGTTAATTCTGTGGGCTGTGTTCTCGTGGTGTCCTTGACCCCTCTGGCTCTTACCATCCTTCCTCTCCCTCTTCCTCAGCATTCCCTGAGCTCCGCCTAATGTTTGGCTGCTGGTCTCTGTATCTCCTCCCATCAGTTGCTGGATGACACCTCTCTGATTGGTAATGATTGGGCTAGGCTCCTAATACTTTCTCACTGCTGTCCCTTACTATTGAAGTATCAAATTGGTTTATCTTTAGATTTCAATATATTAGACAAACAAGTTCATTCATCTCATTAGTATACAAATTTGTCTTCACCTATAGTAAATGCTAAGATTATATGTATGTTACAGAATTGTTTTAAAATAGATTTATTAATTATCAACAATGTTTGATTTATATACCAATTTTATAAATCTCTATACGTGAGGTTGTCTAAAGATTTTTGGTTTGAAAAGTGGTAGTCTGTGAAAAGTTTCAGAAGCCCCATTCTATTAAACAACAAGGTCATTTACAGCTATAGATACAGAATTATATAATATATAATTATATATATATATATATCATACAGGGTTGCATACAAAATATATAGTGAATAGTAAAGCGGTGTGTTCATTAAATGGCTATAAAAGAAGTGTTTGTATGTGTTCAGCATGAGGAAATGATACAAGGTCAGACATACTAATACATTTATTTTATTACTTCATATATGCAAATATCAGAACTTCACTTTCTGCCCCACAAATATATACAATTATGTTAATCCTAATTTTTTTAATAAATGAAATATGAATGCTTTTGTCAAATATCATACATATATTACTAGCTTATAAGGAAAAGTACTGCATAGATTTAATGCTCAACCCATTTTTAGATATTTAAAATATATAAAAAGCGCCAGACAGTGGTGGTGCATGCCTTTAATCCCAGCAGTTGAGAGGCAGATCCAGGCAGACCTCTGTGAGTTTGAGGCCAGCCTGGGCTACCAAGTGAGTTCCAGGAAAAGTGCAAAGCTACACAGAGAGAACCTGTATCGAAAAAAACTACATATATATACTATTGGGTAGAAATAACCATGTTTTTATGCTAAAAATAAAGAAATTAGAATTAAAAAGGGTCAAAAATTTCACAAGTTGGCACAGCTAGGCTGGTGATAGAATAGGTGGTCCTGGCTGTGTGATCTCACTTTCTTATCTGGTGGTCAACCTGTTTCTCGGCAAAGTCACTGTAGTCCACAGGTTAGATCTGGCTTTATCTGGAGGTACACAAACTTCTGGATCACTACAGTCTCTGCCTTCCATCTCAGGGTAAGAGTGCTGGGATTGTAATAGAGAACCACCACATCAGGCTCTTTACAAGTGCTCCCAGGCACCCTAGCAAATATGTTAATTCCTGGCTCAATTTCCCCATCTGCTTATAAGAATTTTTCCTTCTTTTTGTAAAACATAAGTATGTTCTAAAAGCAGCATGCCCTCTGTCAGAAGGATTTCTTTGAGTTTTGAGAATAACAACCTGTCTGAATTGGGATACAAAGCAAAATAAATCAAGCCTGCTCTTGCTGAGTCCAAGCCCCCTTCCTAGAATCTCAGGCTATGTTTTGTCAACTCCCTAGGGCATCTTTGGTGGTAACCAAGATTGTTTCTCCTGTCCTCTCGTCCCCAGAGGTCTGAAATGTGCAGATCCATTTCCTGACAAACCAACAGTAGCCGCTGGTGCCTGTAAGGCCTGGCTCTTCCGTTTTCTAGAGGCTTCATGTGAACCACTCCCCCAAATCAAGAAACCATCCAGGCCAGAAGCCGCAGGCTTGTTTAGATCTATGACTCAAATTCTTTTTGATGGTGCTCTTTTGAAATGATTTCCACTCTGAGCTTATTCTTTCTGCAAGAGAAATCAGAAGTATAATATATAGTGAACATTTCTGTAACTAAAAACTGAGTACTTCATTTGTGTCAGGGATTATCTTTATACAGACAAATAAGATTCCCTTTCTGATTTCTCAATTGGTAAAAGTTTGGTATAATTTCTTTCTGTTGTCTTTCATGGGCTCACAAATTTTAGCATAGCACATGCTTCCAGGCCCCACCAGACCTGTTGAACACCCTGAATAGGGGAGTGAGGATTAAGAAATAATAGATAGGAGGGACTGCAAGAGCGTGAATTGTTGAGCCCTAGATAGGAAAAAGCACAGGGACAAATAGCCAAACAAATGGAAGCACATGAACTATGAACCAAAGGCTGTGGAGCCCCCAGCTGGATCAGGCCCTCTGGATAAGTGAGACAACTGAATAGCTTGATCTGTTTGGGAGGCTCCCAGGCAGTGGAACCGGGACCTGTCCTTGGTGCATGAGCTGGCTGTTTGGAACCTGGGGCTTACACAGGGACACTTTGCTCAGCCTGGAAGGAGGGGACTGGACCTGCCTGTACTGAATCCACCAGGTTTAAATGAATCCCCAGGGGAGTCTTGGCCCTGGAGGAGATGGGAATGGAGGGGAGGGGTTGGGGGGAAGGTGGGGGTGGAGGCGGGAGGGGGGAGGACAGGGGAACCCATGGCTGATGTGTAAAATTAAAACACAAATATAATAATAATAAAAAAAGAAAAAAAAACCTCAATCACCCCCCCCCCAAAAAAAAAATAATAGATAGGCAAAACAAAGACATAGATGTAAAAGAAAAAGAGACCCAGGATCGCTTTAGGAGGGCTCTGAGTCAATACCACAGCAGCCTTGAATTTATGTCTCACAGCCTTTTTATACCCCAAACAGGGGTGGGGACGCAAAAGTCTTCCCCTCTCAAGGACACCATGATTCAAGGAATAGACAAGTATAAATACTTCCTTAATTCTCAAGACACCTGATAACCATGCCTTTGGCCAAACATCTTGTAATACAGCCTTTTGGAGCAAAACAAACTCGGACTCTCTGACCGTGAGTGAAGATGGAAACAAGCTACTAGTTGGAGCCATTGTGGGCTGCCACAACATATTTGGATGCTTTTTTTCCTGTCCATTATTCATTAGGTCATCACCTATTTGATGTTACTTCCTTTTTTAAAATTTATTATCCTCATTCTCGGGTCATAGGTTAAACTGTATTCTTATTTTGTATTTTACCCTTCTTAAATCCAAACACATTTAATTAACATTTGTACTTGTATTTTATGGCTGTGGTAACCAATTACCACAGACTTTGTGACTTAAAGTGACATACATCATTGCCAGTGTCGCTTCTGTGGTTTAGAAGTCCAACTTTGGCTGCTCTGGCTTGGAGGTGAAGAGTTGTCTTTTGCTCCTTGTTCAGGATTCCAGAGCTTTGTTGCCATCGTCAGCACAACTGCAGCATGTTGAGGGTTCCTCACCCAGTGCCATGAGATTTCCTTCTGCAGTCACACTTCACACTGACCACGGCGAAAAGGTCTCTGGAGATGTGTGCTTACAATCCTCGTTTCCAGGGAATTCAAGGCAAGGGTATGTGAACAACTTCAAGGCTAGCTTGTATAACATAGCGAGCCCTCGTATAACAATAAATAAGGGAAGGGGAAATGACTAAGTGAGTAAAATGTTTACAATGTAAATGTAATGACCTCAGTTAAATACCCAGAACTATGTGAAAAGATAGGCATGATAAATCTTACTTGTAATCCCAGCACAGGGGAAACAGAGAGAAAAGGATCCCTGAGGCCCACTGTCCATCCTGCTTAATTATATGGTGAGCTCCAGGTCCCAGAGAGACTCAGTCTCAAGAGTAAGGTTCAGGGTTCCTAAGGAATGATATTCAATGTTGCCCTGTGGCCTGCACACACACACACACACAACACGTGTAAACTCCCATACACATGTGAACATGTGCCACACAAGTGAACAAATAAATAAATAATTTAGGGGTTGGGGATTTAGCTTAGTGGTAGAGCGCTTGCCTAGCAAGCACAAGGCCCTGGGTTCAGTTTTCAGCTCTGGAAAAAAAGACAAAAATAACAAAAAGGAAAAAAAACCAAGAAAATAAATTTAAAGCTGTCTGGGGTTGTAGCCTAGAGGTAGAGAACTTGCCTAACATTCACAAAGCCATGAGTTCAATCCTCAGTAGCATAAACTTTAAAAAAAAAAAAACCAAAAAACCAAAACAGTTTTCTTTAGATTCTCAGTTCATACTGTATGCATTATGTATTTATAGTTCCACTTACAGACTTTTCAGAGAATCACATGATATTGCCTGAGGAACTAATTCTCATAGCCTTTCCCCTTTAAACTAATTGGGAATATACAATTGCATGAATATACACATTTCCGAGAAGATGTGTGGAGTGGTAATGTATGCAGAGATAAGAAATGTATGTGGTATAGAGATATTGTTTGGATTTTTCTTTTTGTATGTGATGAAAGCTTTTGAATATACATTCAGCCATATTGTCAGTTTCCTAACAGTTTTCATACTGGCCTCAATGAATTGTCTCTTATTTAAAAGTTATGAACAAATGTCTTTATGTGGAATGAAAATTTGTTTACTTGTTATCTGCATATGCCATTAAATTTAGTATCTGTGCACACACACACACACATACACACACACACACACACACACACACACACTCATCATTAAATCACACGTCTCAAAGAAATTTTTCCTTGGAGTCCTTTTCTTTTTACACGTCCCTCCGATCTCATTTTCTATAGCACCTTGTCATATACCTTAAATTAGCCAGTATCTTTTTATATATTCACATCACATTTTTTGCAAGATAGATAAAGGAAATTGCTCTCAAGTGATGGAATTTTTTTTTAACTTGCTGTGTTTCAGCTTAAAACACACTTTCCCCTCACAAAAACTAGTCTTATAAACATTTGCGAACAGGCTGCGTGAAGGAATCGCTGACACAGCTTAACTGCGTCTGTAATCGTGCAGATGATCTGACTGCATGGGGAGCGCAAAGAAGAGAGGGCCAGAGAACCGGTGATCTTTTCAACTCAAGTTCCGGAAGAAAAGGAGAGACTAATGGCATTTAGATAACTAAATCATTTGAAGTGTTTGGAATGTTTCTACTTTGTAGACACTTGGCCAGTGTTCCAAATAGAGACTTGTGGGTGTTAGTGGAGCTGTGCAGATTAAGGCTCTCTAACGATCTGAGAAGAGGCAGAACATGCTGCGTCCTGGGAAATATATGTGACCTCCAGTTCTTTGCCTCTTCTCCCAGGCACAGAATCATACCAATCTCTCTCTTCCTCCTCCCTTTCTTTCTGTAGGGATGAGGGTTAAACTCAGGGCCCTGTGTATAGTAAGTACTTCACCACTGAGATGTACCAAAGGCCTAAGGTGTTTTCACTGTGGTTCCAGGGTTCATTATAATGTGTGCATATATTTCATAATGTATTTGTATGCCCATTATATAATTTACATATGTGCACACTGAGCATATCTCACACAATTAAGACTCCAGGTTCTTGACAGATCTTTTTATGAAAAAAATAAATGGTCATGAACATTTATGTAGCTCTAAATATTCATCTCTGTTTTTGCCATGTCTTTATTGAGATCATTGTGTGGCTTTTTAATTAGCTTTATTTATTTAGTAAGATTCTACAGTACAATATTCCTTTCTTTTTTCCTTCCTTCCTTCCTCCCTCCCTCCCTCCCTCCCTCCCTCCCTCCCTCTCTCCCTCTCTCTCTCTCTCTCTTTCTCTCTTTCTTTCTTTCTTTCTTTCTTTCTTTCTTTCTTTCTTTCTTTCTTTCTTTCTTTCTTTCCTTTTATCCAGTCAGCAAAATACACATCAAATCTAGATAATTTTTGTTATCTATCTATCTATCTATCTATCTATCTCTCATCTATTTTCTATGATCTACTTACCATATATTTATCATCTATATATAATCTATCTAGTCTCTCTCTCTCAATTACCAGTCAGCTATTCATCTATCATACCGTCTCATCTACTTTCTATTTATCATCTACATATCATATATAATTATTGTCTTGAATAGTAATAAATCACACATCCACCAAAACTTTTATCTATCTATCTATCTATCTATCTATCTATCATCTATCCATTCATCTGTCCATCCATCATCCATCTTATAAATTAAATTATATTAAAAAATAATTTTTGTCTTAAAACCTACCTTTCTGTCATATATATTATTCATTATCTATGTATCATCTACATATTGTCTATCTAATCTATCATCTCTCAACCATCAGTTAATATCCTACCCATGATCAACTTATCCATCCATCCATCTATCCATCCATCCAACCATCCATCCATCCATCCATCCATCCATCCATCCATCCATCCATGCATTATCCTAGCATCATTCTCTCTCTATCATCTATCACTGTTGTGTTTGGTTGGGTCAGCTGTCCCAATATTAGTTAGAATATCTACCTAACACCAGTAATAGATGCTTCTTTGTATGTGGCTTATTTTCAACAGCCACTTACCATGTTATCTGCATTTTCAGATTCTCAAAGTAATACGATAATACAAAACTTTATAACTAAACTTCTAGTATAAACATGCCAACTTTCTAAGATATAAGTACAACAACACTAGTGTATTGAATCCTGTATTGTGTGCTAGGCACATGACAATGTACTTACATCTATATCAGCCTTCAGTCCTTACTACAAGTATGAGATGAAGGCTATGTTGTTCTATTCAAAGGTAAGTAATCAGGGCTCAGAAAACCTTAGAAAGCATCCTAGGGTGCACAGTGTGCAACTGGCACAGGTGGGCCCTGATTTCAGGAACCTATCTATAGAGACTAATTGCTTAATAATCATGTCCAACCTATAAATTTTGTTTTTTTTTAATTTTACATTATATTTTTGTTGATAGCTACTCATTCTGTTTGAGTTACTCTTACACAAATCTTTTTTTTTTCTTTTTTTTTCAAGACAGAGTTTCTCTGTGTAGTTTTGGTGCCTGTCCTGGATCTCGCTCAGTAGAGTGGGTTGTCTTCAAACTCACAGAGATCTGCCTGGCTCTGCCTCCTGAATGCTAGGATTAAAGGCTTGGGCCACCACCTCCTGGCATTTTTACACAAATCTTAAAGCAGGTCATGTTGCTTTTGTCCCTGAGGGCATTTTCTTCTACCCCAGGTTTCTCCATGCTTCATGCTTGCTTTAGCTTGGGACTTACTACTATGTTTTCCCCACAAATAGAGACTGTATCAATTCCAAGAAGGGAAGGGCTGACCACTCAGAAACTTTCTCGTGTGTTGGGGTGGATCTACTTCCATGGGGACTCCCTACCTTGAAGCTTTTCTGTGCACAGATGACATATTCACTTCCTATGGAGCTCACCACTCAAATGCTTTCCCACGTGTAGAAGGTATATTTATTCCTGCTCAACTCTGACATGTTCAGCCCTGAAACCTTGCTTAGTGCCAACTCCTTCCTTCAATCATGATCTTATTCTAAAAATCTTTCAAAGCTGTTTGACTTAACCATTTTTATTTTTCCAAGTTTGTAGCCAGACACTCCTTGGGAAACAATTTTGATCTATTTAAGCAAGCTGCTTTGAGATCACGTTTAAACAATTCATTTCAGGGTAATTATAGTGTCTGTACCTTTTCCTTTCCTGTGCTCTTTATTTTTCCAGATGTTTCAGACTTTGTGAAAAAGGTCAGGTTGTTCTCTTCCTCTATTTCCATTAGGAAGAAAACTCACAAAAAGTTATTTGTTATATTATATTTAGGCAGATGCATTTATATACTCAAAAATCAAATCTACTTTGGGACAGCTTTGGGTGAAATAATGGAGGCATTATTTAAACAGTGAAGGGGAAAGCTCTTGACCCACAGTGGAAATAAAAGTTGAAGTGCTCCATTAACACTGTTTGCCCAGCTTTTGTTTTGGCCCTGTTCCTACTCCTCACATTGTCTGCCTCATTGTCAAGCACTCAGCATTGCAGGGATATGCTCAAAGTAGGGATTGTGTGCACCTAGAAGTATCTATTCCCCAGCACAGGACCCAGGATATCATGGAGACTCATTTAGTGTTTATTAAAGAATGAATTAATTTCCTTCATTTCAGTTAGTCACATTTAGTTTGCCACTAAACCACAGATATCATACCACAAGTGAGAAATCATGCAAAGCATCCTCATAATCTCTTCATCAATATGTGTTTGCAGATGTAAAACAAATGCATTGAGAAGGATGGTTGCATTGGAAAAGATACAAAACTAACAACACATAAAGGTTATTTAATAATACAAGCAAAGTGATTACAGATTTGGGTGAAGAAAACACCTACTCTCAGTGTAATTTTCTACAAAATCAGAAAATGATGACTTGATTTTATATATGCCAAAGAGAGCTAAGGTTTGCAAAAAGAACTTTTGAGTTCTTCTTGCAATTAGAGAAAAATAGATTTCTGAATACCTGTTGAGTCCTTGAGATGTATAGCTAAGCAATCAATACCAATTAACTCTGAAGACATGGTTCCAGTGAGTCTTCATAGGGATAAATGACATTTCAGCTGTTTGAAGGGATGATCTGTTGCTAACATATGTTCAACTTGGAATTTCTATGTATTTGTTATACTTTAAACAAATTAAACCAGAACCAGGTTTAATTAGGTTAATGTATATTAGCGCTCTACTGTAGTGCAAAAAAAAAAAAAAAAAAAAGGAACAGTTAAGTCAAGATTCAGATGTTTTACTTATGAATTTTTACTTAAATGTTTAAGTAGAGATAGAAAGCTGGTATTCAATAACCAGAATGGTTAGCTGTTCTTTTGAAATAATTAATAGCTCAATGATTATTGAGAAAACGCATAAATATATTGGTAGTTATATAACAACTTCATGGCATCTTTGGAGGTATGAACTGTCCCAACCCATAGCTTATAACTTTATTTAGTGACATCATGTGCCCCAGTAATAAACAATAGCCTCTTTGAAGGCAAGATGGCCTTCAATTCTGGATCTTCTGTACAGAACATCTGCAAATCCAAAATGCCCTGACATTGACCTATTTAATTTCTGACATGACCCTCAAAATGTTTCACACGGATTTCTGGGTTTGTTATGCATAGCTACTGAAGTCTATTCAAGTTTTCCAAAACCTGAAAAACTCTGAAATCAGGAAGACTTCTAACTCCATGCATTTCTGTTAAGGGATATTCAGTACAGTGCCAGACTGAGGAAAAGATGGAGGAGGAAGAAGGTAGGACCAGGATGTAGATCCTATTGACAAACTATTTCAAGTCAAGTTTGCCTTTTATGAGACAGGGCTACCCCTGACCAGAGCTCTCATTGCTGATACTAATTGGATGCAGATGTGACAGTGACTTTTGTGCACTCTCTACCTTGTGATGCTATTGAGATGCCCTCATGTCATCCCCTTGTGGAGCCTACCAGAATTAAAGACTTCTAAATCTGGAATGGTTTAGACAAACCATTGATCACTGACCACTGATTCTTATAGCTGTGGAGATGTAATTATATTTGAAGGATTCTTGCCAAGTCACCTGGCATGTGTGGCTGTTCTTTAATCTTAATCAATATAGGAGTAAATTCCAGTTCATACATTATAGCTTCAAATTTACTCACTTTGGTACAAGTAAATTCTCTCGGTACTGTCATTTATGGTATAGCTGCTGTTACAAGTGCATTAACAATGCCAACACCTGAGCTGTTTCTCAGATGACTATCTTTAGTGGATCTTAGTCAAGGGTCACATAGATTCCCATTCATTTCTTTCCAGGAACGCTCATTCTCTATGAAGTATGCTAAGAGGACACCCGTCATTAGAATTTTTAGGAGGGATGACCAAGAAAGAGAACTTAGAAATAGAGAACGGTAAGAACTGGTTCTTTATCTTTAGTCTCTCAGTACCATTGTGTTAGGTTTCTTCTCTGTCCTGTTTTGCAAGGTTCAAATCTTGAGACACTCTTTCCAGACGTCTTAGTGCTGATGTTCCACCAGTGGTGTAGAGTTTTAGGAGGTTGGGAGATGAAGTTGCTGCTTTGGATTCAATGATACAGTATTAGTTAGCACTTCTTGGAACTTTCTGGGAATTTCTGTAGTAGTAGAAAAGGTGGGTAATTCTGAACTCTGGTGGTATGGTTAGAAAAAGATCTCTTACCATTTCTTATTCAAGTCAGCAGGAGACAGTTGGTAGATGTTCATTTGGGTGTATAGAGTTTCCAAAATGGAGGAACAGGTACAGGCTGATGAGTTCTGGCCCGGAAATATGAACAGGCCTGACTTATCTCTTTTCTGTTTACATTTTCCAAAGCAATACACTTCATTAACCTTCCCATGCCAGATAGGCATTTCCAAAGCCTTAGGAATAAAGTGATTTGTATTTTTTTAAAATTATTTATTTATTTTATTTCATATGTGTGAATGTTTTGCTTGCATGTATGTATGTGTACCACACGTGTGAACTCCAGAACACATGGAGTTCAGAAGAGAGTGTTAAACCCCCCATATCTGTATTACAGATGATTGTGAACCACTGTGTATGTGTGTTGGGAAATGACTCTATGTCCCTTGCAAGAGAAACATGTATTCTCAACCACTGAGCCATCTCCCCAGTCTTGAATTGTATTTTCTTGATTAACTGATCAAGCATTTAGCTTTGTACTTGTTAGACAAAAATAATATTAGATACCAGTGTATAGAAATATGAGCGAAGACAAAGGATAAGCTTGGAAAACGTTTGTTTATTTCTGTGACTGAATTCTTTTTTTTTTTTTAAATTTTATTATGCATACAGTGTTCTGCCTGCAGGCCAGAAGAGGGCACCAGACCTTACTTTTACAGATGGTTGTGAGCCTCCATGTTGCCAGGAATTGAACTCAGGACCTCTAGAAGAGCAGCCAGTGCTCTTAACCTCTGAGCCATCTCTCCAGCCCATGAGACTGAATTCTTACACGTTCAAACAGAAGAACAATTGTGGTAGTTGTTGGTTTTCTTAGTGTTAATACTTAACCTTTGACATTGAGGTGTGAACTTTGGAGAATGCCATGTCTATTTATTTATTTATTTATTTATTTATTTATTTATTTATTCATTCATTCATTCATTCATTCATTCATTCATTCATTCATTTATTTATTGTATTCCCAGAAACTAACATAATGGATCAGTGATTCTGTTTCCATTTCTAATAACTCTCAGAATTTAGCAGTCATTTCTGCTTACAGAGAGTTAATTGATTAAAATGGTTTGGTGTCTTCTCATTGACCATACAATAAATTCTCTAGTGTGGCTTACCAAGATCTTTAACTTTTGAGCACATTTCTAGCTTCAATTTTTATTCCTGATCATATCATTCAACTTTTTTGCTCACTTGGACACACCATCTTACAGTGCTACCAGACATGTACACCACTTATCACTTTTGAGTATTTTAATATAGATAGATCTTATTAATTTTTTTGTATTTCCAACAGATATATAAAACATAAAAGTTGCTCACAGTACATACATACATTTTGCAGTGTTAAAATAAAGTGAAATGGTCTGGGAAGGTAGCTCAGACAGTGCAATACTTCCCAGATAAGCATGAAAGCTTGTAGTTAATCTCCAGACCCACATACAGGTGCACATGTACCTGGACACACACACACACACACACACACACACACACACACACTCAAAAGCACATCTATTGTCCTTGTTGTTTATTGCATCATTCTAGGGAAAATATTCTCTTCTTCCTCAGTTCATCATTATTTTCCAAGATATTTATTCTTTAGTTTTAAATTGATTTTTATTACATTTATTGATGGATTTAGTGTGTGTGTGTGTGTGTGTGTGTGTGTGTGTGTATGTACACATGTATCTGAGTACACATGTTTGCTAAGGCCTGCATGTGAAGGCCAGAGGACAATGTGTGGGAATTGGTTGTCTCCTCTACCATGTGGAACTCATGGCTCAAACTCAGGCCATCCGATTGGAGGTGAGTGCTTTAATCTGCTGAGCCATCTCACTGGTTTTCAACTTTTATGGATTGTATTCCTCATATTTTGCAAAGGGTTTAATCTGTCTTTGACATCTTTGTATGTAGCCATGATTTTACTCTTCACTTCCTTCTCATAGGACTCAGTGCATTGTGCTTCATTCATATCTTTGATTAGTTGCACAACAGCATGTCTAATGAGACTTTTCAATGCATGCATACATTTCTCGAGCTAAGGAACACAGGCACATTGCCACCTTACATATCCCAGACCTTGTATTTGAGCTTTGTACTCTTTCTGAACTCTTAAAAATCTTACCATCATTGCCACCAAACCCTAACAGAACTATATAAAGAGGATTCTAGACATTCCAGAGGGCTTGTCTGACACAAGAAAGTCAATGAGAGGTGATATGCAATAGAACTAGAGGAAGAGCTTCAGAATAGTATTACACTTTCGGGAGAGATTAAAAAAGGAGAATCTTTTCTTCTCCAAGTCATTGAGAGCATGTGATAGTTTTTGTGTGTGTGCCAGTGTAGCTGAGCCATGGTACCCAGAAATATGGTGAGATATTTTGTTTTGTAAAGATGTTTGGGATAATACTAACACTCAAATCAGTGGACTTCAAGTAAATAAGTTGCCGTCTAGAATGTGGGTGAGCTTCAACCAATCAGCTGAAGGCATGAGGAGGACCATGGATGGAGCTCCTCCTAGTGGAAGGGATTCTGCTGGCTGACAACCTTCAGATTGGAATGGTGGGATGAGCTCTTCTGGATCTCCAGCCAGCCAGCACACTGTGAGGATGTTGGAGTCTCTGCAGTTAGTAGGTTTCCTTTCTAGAACCCCTAATTGGCAAAAGGAGCATTGACAGCTTGTGTCTGCAAGCCAGGAGGATCCACATTCCTCTCACCCTGTCCCTAACTGCTAAGCTTCTGAGTAAGGGGGTCTGGAGAGAGAATTGTTACTGGAGATTTGTGCTGTTGATGAATAAAAGACTAAGGCTTGCTAATTTACTGGAACATTCTCAAGACAGAATTGAAGCATGGACCTAATTAGTCTTATCAATAAAACCCAGGAGTCAGATACAGTGGTAATAACTTGCAAGACTAGAGAAGCAGAGGAGCAGCTACCAGTGACTTCTTACCTTTCTGGATCCTCCAATAGAAAGAGACGGAGATTGAAGGAGATGGAGTTTATGTCTCCACTTTGCCTTATCACTTCCTGTCTCCACCCTGAGTGCTAGGATTAAAGGTGTGTGCCACCACTGCCCAGCTTCTATGGTTAACTAGTGGCTAGCTCTGCCCTCTGAGCTTTGTCAGAACATAAATAAAATACCACACAACACAGAATGTTGTCTGGTGTTGCCCATTGTGGCAAAAGTAAGAAGACAGGACAAGGAGCTTGTAAGTGAGTAAGGTTTCTAAGATCTGTCTCAGAAGTCTGTGTCCTGTTGTGGAGTGAGTGGATCTAAGCAGCTGGAAATGGTATGTTATGCTGTCAATGTACAGATCCTCCTGTGGGTACTCAAGACCTAAATCCAATCAGCCCATGATGCCAACTATGCAAGTTACATGGCACAAGGTAGATGGCATCAGTGTCCAAAAGTTATTTCCCTTCTCTTTTCTTCCTGTTCCTAAGAGCTAAAGGGGCCAGCGTCAGTAGGAAGAGAAGAGAAGGAAGGAGACAGTGGACTGTCTCCACTGGCTGCTCTAGTCAGAATGGGACAGATAATGGTTTTTATTGGATATTATGAAGTTGGCGAACTGCACAGTTAATGAGAATCCCAAAACAAACCAGTGTCTCTTCTGACAACAAAGACACATTCAGAAATTTTACTTACTCATCCCAGCCTCAGTAAATAATTCTTTAAAAGGAATCACAGACTCACTGACAGTTTATTATGGCTGTAACACACATTAGAATGAACTGGAAGGGAAGGCCATAAAGAAAAAAGTGTTATAAAATGGGTTATCTCACTAATCTACAAAGCCTACAAGCTATGTCAACTTGCCTGCAGGATGTCCCTCCTGATATTGGGATTCACCAATAGCATGACTATTATTGGGGGTAATAACTCACTCTTAATTGGATTTGAGACTCATTCCATAGGAGAGACTATATGCTTGGCACTGTAACCCTGCTTAGAAACCCATGACTGGGGGAGTCATCGGCCCTGATAGGGAACCTACTACTGTTGTTTAGTAGAATTGGTGTAGCACCAAATTGTCTTTTAACTATTTATTTTATTCTCATAGAGGAAGGCTTCTTTTAGCCTTTATCAGAGAAGCTTCTCTTTCCAGCAAAGGGCAGTGAATGTGGAGACTCATAGATGCTTAGATACTTAGAATAAATGGTAATTGAGTGCTTAGTGTAAATGGTACATTTATCCCACTCCCTTTAAGGCTCAAGGAACATTGCTGAAGAGGGAAATAATATAAGAGCCAGAAAATAGGGAGATTGGCTGTGAAATACTGTCTTCGGGTTATGACACAATCATTGCAAACATGATCTCACAGTCATGTTTGCAGAGGGCCGGATCAAGACTAGGTGTATCAACAGTTCATCATGGGTTGGGAAGAAGTTCACGAGACTCTACCCTTCTCTGCTTACGACTGATGACTAAGAAAGATATAGTTACTACCTTCAGTTACATTCTAAATAGTGACCCTACCAACTGCCGATGGATAGTTCTGCACCCATGGTCACACAGAAGACCCTGTGGTAAGTGATCAAGGGCAATCAACACATAAGGAAGACAAGGAGAAATCAATCCCACCAAGATCTGCATTGGAGAGGCCTGTTAGTCTTTCTGTGGGTGACAAAAATATCTAGGCCTTACTTTTAAGAGAAGACAGCTTATTGTATCCAATGTTGCTTTCATATCTACTATAATTTAAAAAACTTGTGACCAGAGCCATGCAATCAATAGCATGAGATTAATGTCTTAAAAGCTTTGCAAAATGGTCAGGGTGGGGGCGCCCTGTTAAGTTTCTTCCAGGTCACCTATAATTCAATACATGAGGACCCACATCTACCTGAGGAACTGATGATCGAAGGCTCCTGAGGGACCGAGAGTCAGTTTTCTTCAGTGATGTGGTGCATTGCAGGTTTCCAGGCTCCACTGGAGGGTCCTGCACTCATGCATGTACAGTCAGCACTAGTTGGACTCAATGGGTTATTAAGAAGGAATATGAAAAAATTAAGCCTTAGCAGATGAAGAGTTACTTATCTTGGTAAAATCATCATATTTGTATATATATATTGGTTTTTCAAGACAGGGTTTCTCTGTGTAGCTTTGTGCCTTTCCTGGAACTTGCTTTGGAGACGAGGCTGGCCTCGAACTCACAGAGATCTGCCTTGCTCTGCCCCCGCCACCCAGTGCTGGGATTAAAGGCGTGCGCCACCACCTCCCGGCTTAATATTTTGGAGTATCATACTGTACCATATAAATATACATAAAAACTAGTATGAACTAATGTTTTTTTCTCCGGCATTGATCAAGCAAGCTATTATTTAAAATAGATTTAAAAATTACAATTACTTAAACTGTTATTTAAATTGTTTAAATAAAGAAATACATTTCCTTTAAAAAAAAAAGAAGGAAGATGACATAAATATTTGTGAGGGTCTGGGAAGAGTTGGAGGGGAGGAGTAGCTGTGTGTATGAATGTGATCTAATACAATGTATTCATGTATGAAATTACCAAACAATATTTAAGTATGTAAAGAGCTTTCCATTGTTTTTAATAATAATATATGATAATAGCTCAGGACATTTGAATAAAGAAGGTATTTTTTTACTAACATCTATGAGTAATATCTTTTTGAAAATAAAATTATTTCAAAACAGTTTTAGATTTACAGAAAGGTTGTAAAGAGAGTTTTATGTATGGCTCACAAGTTTTATCTCTTATTAATCTCTGAGATTGGTATGGTATATTTTTACAATAAATTAACTAATAGACATAGATATTAATTAAATTCTACCCATAAATTATTCATATTTCCTTAGTTTTGGCTCTATATTCCTTTTCAGTTTTTGAATCAAATCCAAGTTATCATATTGTGTTTAATCATCATATTGCTTTGGATTCCTGTGGGTTATGACAAATCTTCTCTTTATTCTATTTTATTTTAACGGCCCTGACAGCTCTAAGGAGTGTGAACCAGCTACTGCACAGAGTGTCCTTCATGAGGGATTTATCTGTTTTCTCATGGTTAAACTTGAGGCATGCATGCAGTTTTAGGAAAACAATAGGGACAAAACACTAATTTTTATTACAAGGTATCAAGGATACAGGCTATCAGCTATCAATATGACTACCAGCATTGACCTTGAGCACCTGGAAGCCACTGTGCCATCAGCTTTCTCCAATACCATGCTACTCTGCAAGAAAGTCATGCACAGTGCACGTTGAGGAGGTGAGTTTTATGCTCCATCTTCTCAAGGTTGGAGTTAACTACTTAAATGATTTGGGATTTTTCCATAGGAGAGAATCATCTACTCTTTCTTTAATAATTTATTGATGTAAGTATATATTCATGTATTTATATTACATTTTACATTACTCTCCATATGGCTTTATTGATTAGATTCTTTAAGCTATCCCAGTTTTGACCCGTGGGAGACTGTTTTATTCCCATCTGTGTCCCTTTGACGTGGCTTTTCTTGACTATTTCCTTAATTTCTTCTACTATACGAACCACTAGGCTAATAGTATGTATTTCTTTCCTTACACATGGAATTAACCATTTATTCAAAGCTCAGACTCCCTTTATTGAAGAATGGTAGTAGAAAGCAAGAACTTTAGAAAGATGACAGCTATTGGGCTATCATTGATTCTAACCTCCCTCATATAGAAGATCAAGGAAATGCATATGTGTATATACAAACTCCTGATTATAGAAATATCTGTAGATATTTCCTTATGTATTTATTTATACTTATATAAAGATAGACATAAATACAAATCTTAATCTCTAATTCAAGCCGTCTTCCCCTGCTGATGGGAACTCCTACTCTAATAGTAAGAAACTGAACTTTCACCCTTGGCAATTAAATCACTTAATTGTCCAGTTCCAGTAGAGTGGTTTTGAAATTGCTAACCTGAACTCCTACAGGAGACAACTTCACTAATGAGATAGTGGATGGTATGAAAATTTCTTTGGTGTTTAGCTTATCATCTCTATGCTTTTTCCAGAGTAAACAGAGGTCAACACCTCCTTCTACTGCCCCTCTGGTGAGGCTATTTCCATGCACCTGTGAAAGAATAGATGCTTTATCAAAGTCCTTCTGACATACCTGGAACTCAGAAATGATATTTCCTCAAGTTCTTTACATTAAGGATCACTCTTTGTGAGATAAGCTTTTGTGGGTCCTGACTGCTGTACAGTATCATGTAGGCACTGTTCTCACACCAAACA
The DNA here is from genome assembly GCF_903995425.1 of Onychomys torridus. Classification (NCBI taxonomy): domain Eukaryota; kingdom Metazoa; phylum Chordata; class Mammalia; order Rodentia; family Cricetidae; genus Onychomys; species Onychomys torridus. The sequence goes on from NC_050448.1 coordinate 22,590,397, forward strand.
GAACAGTTTTTTTTTTTTTTTTGCTGCCTATGAACATCATTGTTCAGCCCTACCTCTTCTCTATTCCTCATGATAACCAGCTTGATAGATTTGCTTTTCTTCAATGCCTAATAATGGAATATTAGAATATGTAGCCTTTAAGATGTGCTTTTCAAGTCTAGCAATAGTAAGAGTATGCCACTTTTCTGAATTTTATTCTACATAATAGAACTCTTTGGATTTTTTACATCTATATTTTAGGAGAAGGTCTGTGTTGGGTGTACTGACTGGGGCATGTAGTCTGTATCAGATATCTGTAGTTCAATTTTGCAAATCTAATTTCTGCATTCCTCAGCTGTATGTCAGTCCTGGAAGGCTGACATGCATGGGGTCAACCATGGCCTCCTTTGTCTTTTTGCCTTAGTTTCATTAAGCCAGTGGACAGCCCTGCAGGAAATGAGAGCATGGGAGGGGCAAAGAGAGGAATCAGGGTTCTGCTTCTACTCTCATGCTCCCTGCTGTTGTGTCCTGTTCCACTGCTTAACCATGGAGTTTGCAGAGTGAAGCCCCACAAGACCTCTCGTTGGTTTCTCCTCATCGGTCTGCCATCTCCTCTGGCCCATGGGTAACTGGATAGTGGCACCACCCTATCCATGAACCATGCTTAACCCTCTGTGAACAATTTTTCTATTAATCTTTTCCTGAATTGTATTATTTTGAATGTGCCAGGATTTTCTTGTTGGAATCTTAGTGTATCTCCTGATTCTTTTCCACCATGGTCACCCTATTGGTTTAAGGACAGAAATCACAAGATCATCTCAATAGAGACAGAAAAATCATTTGACATAGTTCATCACGACTTCATGATAACAGTCACAGAAATAGGAGTAGAAAGAATATATCTGAATACAATAAAAGGTAAGTATGGCAAATTTAGAACAAATGTTATATGGAAAATATTAAAACATTTCCTCTAAAATCTAGAACAAGACAAAGATGAATACTCTCTCAACTCTTATTCAACATAATGATTTAAGTAGTTACTAGAACAATTATAAACAAGAAAAACAAAAGGGGTACAGATAGGAATGGGAGTGTTTAAATTATTTCTGAATGCAGATAGCATGATCATATACTGAAAAGACCCTGTAGTCCACCAGAAAGCTCTTAATGCTGATAAGCACTTTCAGTAAAGTAACAGAATGAAAAATTAATATATAAAACTCATAGCTGTTCACTAATGGCAAACTTTCCAAGAAAGAAATCAGGAAAAAAGATTCCTTTCACTATAGCTTAAAAAATACATCTATCTGGATAGATCACTCAGTGGGTAAAGAGACTTACTGCTAAACCTGATAATATGAATTTGATTCCCAGGACCAAATGGTGTAAGGAGCAAACCAAATCCTGAAGTTGTTTTCTGACTGCTCACACACTACATGTGTGTATCCTCTCATACACACACACATAAATAAAGAATGTAATTTTATAAATATATATATGATTATATGCATATACCAAGGAATAAACCTAACCAAGGAGATGAAAGACTTCTGTAATGAAGACACTGAAAAGCTACATTGAAGGACTTACTTGAAGGTGGGAAGGGCTCTCATGCTTATAGGTTGGCAGGATTAATACTGAGAAAATTGCTACATTACTAAGAGTGTTCTACAGGTACAATGCACTTTCCATTGCAATTCCGATTAAATTATTCACAAGACTAGAAAAATCATAAAGAAATAGCAAATATTCTGAATAACCACTTCTAAGTAAAGAAGAGCAATGCTGGAAGAACCAGGGTTTGATCTCAAATTATACTATAGAGCCAAAGTAACACACCCGATAATACTTGCACAAAGCAGCATGTATAGACCAATGGAGTAGAATAGAGGGCCCATAAATAATCATACACAGCTATAGCTATGCCATTGCTTGAGAAACACGTTAAAAACACACATGGCAAAAATAACAGTCTTGCTAGGCAGTGGTGGTGCACGCCTTTAATCCCAGCACCTCAGGAGGCAGAGACAGGCGGATCTCTATGAGTTCAAGGCCAGCCTGGGCTACCAAGTGAGTTCCAGGAAAGGTGCAAAGCTACACAGAGAAACCTTGTCTCAAAAAACAAACAAACAAACAAACAAAAAAACCCCAGACTCTTCAACAAATGCCACCAGGGAAACTTGATATCTGCATGTAGAAAAATAGATACCATCTCTCACCATGCACAAAAATTAATTCAAAATAGATCAAAGACCTCCTTAACTTAATATATGACTGAAATGTGGAAACCTGTAAAGGGAAACACAGTGAAAACTCTTAAAGGTCTTATCATAGGCAAGAACTTTCTGAAAATACCTCCAATAGTACACAACCTCAAGAACTGACAAATGGTATTATACGTGATCAAAAAGCTTGACACAACAAAGTCTCCAGAGTGGAGAGATGCCCTGCAGAACAGGAGAAAAATTCCCAGCTGTAGGGCAGAGAGGAGAGGACAGCAGACTGCATACATATAGAATGGAGTAGAAGGGGAGTTGTTGGGTTTAGGGAGGAAAGGAGTCAGCAAGAGGTGATGAGGGGGCTGAGGAGAAGCGGGGAGAAACTTTTATATGAAAATGCCATAATGAATTTGTTTACTTTGTATGTGAACTTAAGACATTAATTTTAAAATCACACAAGTATCTCTAGAGTGATACTCCAGTGGCATGTTCCTGGTGTCACTGCAGAAATCTGTTGTGATTAGACTTGAAACCTTATCTGTTGCCTGTCTCCTATGGTTGAAGTCATTTTAACTAATGGAGTATTAATTTCCCTGCTCTTCTAAACTTCATTTCCCAACCCTTTTCGGAAGCCAGGGAGATTTAAAGCCCAGTTTTATGGCATTTTGCTTGAGCCCAGGAGTGGTGCATGTAAACTCTCCATTAGAGCCTTTCAGAAGAGACTTTGTTGAGGCTGCTGTTCTTCCTGCTAGCTTGGGAGTAAGTGTGGAAACTCAGAAGAAGCCAGAGCAGAGCTCAGATCTAGGTATAGAAATGGCTATTTCTAATGTGGAGGTAGCTTGGTTTTTCTACAGGGTGAGTATTAGTGGTTATGGTTATGCATTACAGGCTGGTGGAAGCTTTTGTAAGGGCATTAGATAGATCTCATATATAGTAATAAAACCTTTTAAAGATGAGTCACTCAAAAAGACTGCAGGAACAAGGCAGTTTGTTTCCTTTTCTTTTCTTTTTAGCATTTCTCTAAATTGCATTAACCAGTTATTGCATGATTCCTGTGCACCTGTTATTGTGCTAAAGCCTTTGCACAAATTGTGTCAAATCCTTTTACAACACTGTAAAAGTGCCTCTGCTATCATTCCCTTGTGTGGACAATGTCATCGAGACAGACAAAGCAAATTTTGCCCAAAGTTATAAAGTGAGGATGCCTGGGACTAAGGGAAATCACCACTCAGCTTGTGAAACACCAGCAGCTCCTGTAGAGCTGTAAAAGGTACAGGGGGTTCCTGATGATCTTCTTTACCTTTGGGGTTACTTTTGTTTCAGTGTAAGATTGATGCTTCTTGCTTGCAAGTGATGCATGTAAATGTGTGAATGGTGCATATCTGTCTGTCTGTCTGTATATCTATGTATCTATAAATCTATCATCTATCATTCTATCTATCATCTATATCTATTTATCTATCCATTCATCTATCTATCTATCTATCTATCTATCTATCATCTATCTATCTATCTATCTATCTATCTATCTATCATCGACCATCTAGATCATCTATCGATCTAATTTGTTTTAGTAAAGGATGTCATCTTGACTTGCCTTTCATACACTCTCCTCTTCAGGGTTCCTAACTTGCCTTTCCCCCCTAGATCCTGAACTTTCTTGTCTGTGTTATGTGTCCTACGTTCCATACAAGGATTTTTTTCTCTCACTGCTTAATGAACTCGAGGGCTCAATCCTTGCACTTGACCCACTGGAACACAGTCCACATTTGAACTGGTTCTGGCTGTAGCCTTCCTTGGAGGCTTTCTTTCATACTTTCCAGATTTTTCTAGAACACTAATCTGTAACTGTGCCCTGTAATCTGATATTACCACAGGAAGAGCCATCCAGTTGTTCTCAAACCACTTACCATGCAGCTACATTTTTGCAATAATCTCTGAGCTTTGTGATAAATAATTCACACACACCCCTCCTATCTTTACAGTATTAGGAAATGTCATTTTTTCAGGAATTCTGGGTATCTCTGAGTACAGAGAATTACATAGGAATAAGGCCTCCCTCATTGAAAAGGGCTGTCAAGTTTAACAAATAAAATATAGTACTCCATTAACTTTGAATTTCAGATAAATGACAGATTTTAAAAATATAAACTATGTGCAAAATATTGCGTGAGGTACACTTACACTGAGAAATTGTTGTTTGTGTGAAATTCAAGCATAGCTGGAATTCTGTATTTTATTTAGGGATCTAACCACAGAATGATACCCCCTATCACATTTATCACCAGAGACAACCACTTAGGTCTCTGTTACCTGATGGCATTTGAGAAATTGGCATCACCCCATAACTTATTCTTACTTTGGTCTTGACTTTCCATCTCCTTGGGGTGAAATGATCCTGGGGTGGCATTATATCTTGTCTTGTGTGAGACAGTCTCATTTTATTTCTGTTGTCTTGACATAATTGCTAACAATCTTTTTTCACTTTCAAAAGTGTTTAGGTTTAGGTGATAAATTATATGGTCATTGATGCCTCATTCCATCCTTGATTTCCCTCTGACCTTGTTAGTAAGTAAAATTTTGGCTTCTTTCCCTCCAAACCACACTCTGAGATCAGCCACCATTTTGACTGACTCTTACTTTTTGTACTCTACGCCTTGTGTCTCACCTCAATGCATAAGGTAGCTCTTTCTCTCTCTCTCTCTCTCTCTCTCTCTCTCTCTCTCTCTCTCTCCCTCTCTTCAAAAACCATTACTAGTGTTTTTAACTTCCTATGCTAATGCAAAAGGGAAGCAGAAATTAAGCATGTTTGTAAAGCAATAAGTCCATAGAAGCCAGAGAAATACAGCAAATGGCACATGATTAAAAATAATTTAGGAATTTTCACTTTAAGAAGACACAATGGTAATGATGTCTATATAGAAACCATTATCATTGTCTCTTCTTAAAGTGAAAATTCCTAAATACACACATACATATAATATACATGCATATATTACAGATGAAACATTAATTAAACCAGATTTACACATTGTGTGGAAGTAAAATGACTTTCTTTATGTAGCTTTGGGCAACTGCTTCCATTTCACAATGGCAATCAAACGCAGTTCCTGTGTTAAATGATGAAGCATAAATTTATGATACGTATTCCTGTGAAATATCAAATACCTTGAATGATTGATTTCCCTTCCTCCAATGAACTACACATTAAAACACAAGTTCATACGTTTATATGTTTATACATACAAAAAAGTTTACAATGTGTTTGAAAAAGTGTCTTATGGGCATGAGTACAGCTATCATATGCTATGAACAGAGGACAGGGAGAGTTATGTGCTGATTCCATACTAACATATCCTTTTCATCACAAGGTTCTTCTAATTATTGATCATCAGAAAGAAGAAATTCCAACTTACCAGCCCACTAAACAAAAACCAAACCCAAACAAAAATGGTCTGTTTAACAGAGAGAAGTAAGATAGAGATAGAGATAGATAGATAGAGAGAGAGAGACAGAGACAGAAAGAGACAGAGAGACAGAGACAAAGACAGAGATACCATTAGTAGCCCTGATTTTTAAAAGGCTTCTATAATCCTAATGTAAGCCAAAATACAACAGGTATTCAAAATAGAAGCAAGACCATTTTCAATTGTTAAGCTATTTGTTTTTAAATGTGTCATTAATTTAAGCATTACAAATTATTTAGAACTTACTGGAGGAAAACAAATATGTCATTTATTTCTTTTGTGTTAACTCATCCAAGCTAAATAAATGTAATGCTTTATTTTAACTTAGAAGTCATGATTAGATTTTATTTTTAGATAGTAAAATGGTAGTTGCTAAATTTAAATAAAACACTGTTTTGGAAAGCCTGATTTGAAATATTGCTACTATTTATCACCAGTATTTGAATGCCTTCAAGGAAAATTGTGGCTGTTTTATGAGTACTTAGAAGTGATGAGAAAAATGGAAATAAAAAGTATAATGTTACATAGTTGCTTCATTAGTATAAAGAACGCATCAACAAGAAAATTCTAGGTGAACATAAAGTGGTTATATAGAGGACAGACGTTTTAATGACCTGCAAGAAAGAGTTGTTCTATCTCAAATCAAAACTACATTACTTTCTAGAAGTGGAATTTCAAAGCAAATACAATTATCTAAAATTTTCAGGATAGAAAGAAATGAGGTTGTGTCAGTTTGTTTCTTTGTAAATGTTTATCTGGATGAGCAGAATGTAGTAAGCATGTTTTACTAAAGAAAAATGTATAAATACTAAGCAATAGAAGAAGAAACATAATCCTATTAATCACTTTATGTAGAATTAAATATTTACCCTAATTGAATTATATCAATCAGGAGTTGGCAAAGTAGAGCCACCAGCCAAAAATGATAGCCAGCTGTTGTTATAAATAAAATTTGATTGAAAACTGCCTTGCAGAAAAAACAAAACAACAACAACAACAACAACAAAAAACCAACCAAACAAACAAACAAAAACTGCCTTGCTCATTCGCTCATTCACTTAAGTATTGCTTATTGGTACATATCTGTACACAATGGCAGATAATGAAATGGACCACATGACTCACACAAAGATAATATTTGTTTCCATGTTTTATTTTTTAATCTCTTCGCATGTTGGGGCGGGGGCATAGCATAATATATTGTATGTATGGGGGTCAGAGGACAACTTTCAGGAGTTGGTTTCTTCATTCCTTCATGTATCTCCCGAGAATCAAACTCAAGTCAGAATGTGTACTCAGTAAGTGCTTTTACCCATTGGAGTATCTCCGCAGCTCTATCACATGGTTCTTTTAAACTGTTTTATTATTGTTTTTAAAATTCTGTGTATGTGTGTGGGTCTGTGCATCTATGTGTTCATCTGGTTTCAGGTTCCTGCAGATACCAAAAAGGGTGTTGGATCCCCTGGAGCTAGGCAGTTGTGAGCTGTTGGGTGAGTGCTCGGGAACTGAACTTGACTCCTTTGCAAGAGCAGAATGCATTTTAAAGCCCTTAGCCATCTCTTCAGCACCACCACATGGTTCATAGCATTATTAGAAACTATAGATCATCGGCTAACTCCTCAGTTCTCTAGATGTAGCCTTTGTACCATCACTATAACTAATTCATGAAAATATGAATTAACATAAGATTGAATGGAACTGAAATTTTCTAGATTCATCTGTATCATTAATTGAATATTTATAGGACTTCAATAGTCAGTTTATAAGATACAGTCAATACAAAGACTATAATGCTGAGGTTTCTTGAGGTCCTTGGGAGGGTACTGTGCAGGCAGATTATTGAAACATAGATGCATGTGTTTATTCACTTATCAAGCATTTCAGAGAAAGTTCAGACATTAAGTACCAATGCAGACACTCAGTGATGAATAGAGAAACACCATATATCCTTGTGAAATTTATGAAACATATAAGACGAAATGAAGCAGCATATATTTACAAATTGTGACAAAGCCATGAAGAAGTGAGCAGACTTCAGTGAAGGGGATTAATGTGAGGGGGAGTTTTTTTCACCATTGGTGAGTTTCCCTGGGAAGTGGCTTCAGTTGCCTACTGCCATAGGCAGTGCATGCTATGGTTCAGTACCTTCAAGTAACCACAGTTATTTATCTTGTTCCCAAGTCTTCAATTTCAGCATAGCTTGGTAAGATGGTTACTTTGCTGCAGAGTATGTTGTGTAGAGTGGTCCTAGGGTTAGAGGATCATGTATTTGTTGGCTTATTCACATCACGGCATGTTTTTCTTGGGGTTATATAGGAGTTGGCAGCAGCTTAGGGACCAGGCATCGGTTTCTTATCAGGTGGACTTCCTTGTGAATAAGTTGAGCTTCTTCCAGTATGGTGGCTGAGCTCCAAGACTGAGTGATCCAAGAATTATGCATATGTGAAATTACTTCTTATGGCCCAGCATCAGAAGCCGTACAAGTTACATAGCATCATCATTTGCACTGAGGAAATAAGCTGACCCAGAAACAAAGAGAGGAGAAAGACTTCAAAGAATTTCATGATGGGAGAAATATCTAAGTCTTGTTGGAAGGAGATAGTATTATTAGGCTGTAATGTAATGTGACCATCTTTGTGAAGTACATTTTGGCAAAGACTATAACAATCTGCACTATTACATTAAAATCTAGATTGAAAAGAAGTAATTCATTCCAACAATGGAAAGAAAATTGTGAGCAAATATGAATGCCCCAAGCAAGAGAGAGACTGACTTACATTAGAAATCTAGAGAAAGCCAATGTGGTAAGCAAGGAGAAAATTGACCTATGTTACATGTGCAGAGTGTGGGTGTGTTTGATCATTGTAGCCACTTTAGTGCAAGGCAGAGCTTTCAAAGTTTATTTCCTAGATGAGCTAAGAAGGGCTTGAAACATTTAAACCTTGATAGGGACATGATTCAGTCTCCCTTTCTGAAGCTTACTTGGACTCTGGTGAACAGTGGATAGAAAGGAGCTCAAAATCAAGCTGGTATAAGAGGCCATCACAGTGGTTCTGGTGAGGCTTTATTTTGTCTTAGATAAATGTGATTGTAGAAATAAAGACAAAGACAGAAGTCAGACCAGACAGATGCTCTAGAGTGGAAGCTGTAGGTATAGTGAAGCAATTGAAGAGGTTGAGATGTGGAGAATGTGAAAAAAACACTTACAGACCCCTGTAACAAACAAATAAACATAATGGCAGCATCCTTTGCATAAACTGGGACTCACTAAGAAAAGGGCACATTTCTAGGAGTGTAATCAAGCATTCACTTTGCAAGTGGGAAATCTGAGATCTCTTGGCAGTATCCAGACTGCAGGTTTGGAAGTCATCAGCATTCACATGGTGCTTGACATTATGGGGTCTTCTGGGACTGTCTAGGGAAAGACCAGAGAGAGAAGGTAGGAAACCAGTGACAAATTCTCAGGGTGGTGGTACCTTAAAGAAGGAGAGGTCATGGAGGCATTGGAAGGTCCAACACTGTGCTGTGAAGAGAGGAGCAGGCAGATTGGAGGGTGTCAAAACCCACAAGCCCTTCTGGAAATATTGGAAGATTAGTGTGTGATCCAAGAACCCTTCAGATTCAGCAATGTAGGGATACTGGCATTCCTACTAGTCTGGCTCGATTAAGTCATAGAGAATAGATCTGAGTAGGGGAGGTGGTGTGCACATATGAAATGTGACAAGCATAGCGATGCACAGCAGATGCACTCAAGCAAAGGTCTACAGCCAATGAGATGGTTAAACCACTTGGAGGAACTAAAATGCTCTAACAATCCACACAGAATGGTTTTACCTGATAACTGATATTCTAAGCTATGTTCAATTGAAACATTTTCAGGGGGCTTCTGCAATATTTTCTGAGCCTCCATCCACTTTCAAATGAGGACATGGAACACCATTCAGATTTGACTGACAGAACATCTCTTTTCTTTGACATGTCTAGGGCTTCACAAAATGTAGATCTCCAAACTGTCCTCAAACAAGTTAAATGAACAGGTTTTAGTTTTTCTCTGTGTCTGACAATGTGATGAATACACAGACACAAACTAGATTCAAATTCAGGTTTGTCAGTCTCCATACATCTCCAAACATCAGTAACAAAGAATTAGACTTGTCCATTCCATCCATCCTTCTGATTACCTCTTAGACTAACAAAGCAGAATAAAATTCCTTCCTTTGTTAGTAGGTAATGTTTTAAGGACTTGGCATAAGTTATTATATTTAGTTACCACACCAATCACCTGAAATCCAGTCTGATTCCAGGGCTCTCTATTATAAGACACACATGTGGCACACACACACATACACACACACACACACACACACACACACACACACACACACACACACGAGAGAGAGAGAGAGAGAGAGAGAGAGAGAGAGAGAGAGGGAGACAGACAGAGAGAGAGAGAGACAGAGAGACAGAGAGACAGAGACAGAGACAGAGACAGAGACAGGAAGAGAGACAGAGACAGGCTTTATTTTTTGGAATTTGCTAAATTGGGTGAAGTAAGGGAAGAGGGTGGAGAGGGAGGCAGCTGCTATTTCATCACTGATCCATTAAGCTCTGTTCAGAGGCTTGGGTAAAAATCCAAGCCATGGAAGTGTCTTGACAGGTTCTGGGCAACAACTGATGGGATGGGATTTGCCTCTGATGTATAGTTGGCATACAGCTTAAAAGAGAGCATCCTCTGAAGAACACGAGCTTTATAACAACCACTGCAGACCTGGAGGCTCTCTCTGCTCTCACCTTTGTTCTTGTACTCTCTTATTGTACAATGTCTTGCCTAAAATGGTAACTGTGATTCTTTCAACACCAAGTATCTCCAAAGAGTTAATAATGCTAATCAGAAACTTGAAGACAGAAAAAAGTCAAGTAAATCCCCAGATAAACTTGTCTGAGGTCTATTTTATTGAGGTCCACTAAAGTTCTACAAATACATATGTTCAGAGGCAACTCTTGTGGCCAAACCTCCCAAAACGTTGCTATTCAGTCTTTTTATCCATAAAGCCTACTTGACCCCACTTAGTAAGCAGTTGCCTGCTCTGTGTTGTCTGTCGGCTATCTCCTCAGTGTGTGCTGCCATCTAGAGCACTTGGGTCTTCAGAGAATTCTGTAGCACTTTCAGTGTGGGGATCATTGCTCTAAGCACCTTGCAGTGCTTGATTTCAGCACCTGTAACAAACCCCGAGTTACCTTAGGGACTCAGAATTTTTGTCATCTATCAAACTCCACATCGACTCTATGTGATGAAACCAAACTCTTCATTATTCTTACTTGATGCACATTTTGTTTGCATTTAATGTATCTTAACTTTCTATTCTTTAATGGTCAAATCTTTAATAAACGTACAGCCAAAATTCACGAACAAAAGAGTTACAAGTAAATGTATATTTTAAAAGGGCAAACCTTTCTTGACCTTTAAAATGAAAACAAAATCCTAAATTGGGAGAGTGAAAAATTAATACTGTATATCTCCTGTCAACTGACTGTCAACCAAACACTTCTACCGTTACAGAATTGACCAAGAAGGAAACTACTCCCTTGGTTCAGTTTCTGTTGACTGCAGGGTGTAATTACATCTCTGACTGCAGGCTATGGTTGTCTGATTATAATACTTGCTCAGTTACAAAGGGGCTTGTCTGCCTACAAAATTAACTTCGAACATCCTGCATGTATCTGCAGTCACTGGATTTGACGTTGTTCTTCAAAGGCAGACTTAGCTAATGTTTATGGGTAAAAATAGATCAAATGTGAAAATAGTTTTATAAAGGGATGTCAATGAATAGAAGAATGGGTCTGTAGCCAGGCCAAGGCATCCTGTCCTGAACGGTATCTGGTGTGAAGATTCAGAATGAACTGAGATGTGGTCCAGTTGTGCCCTGGCCATTCATTTAGAAGTGGCTCCATGGAGACACAAGTAAGGGCTGACACAAAGTTTAATCTTTTTAAAATTTAATTGTGCTTTTTTTGTCTGGGAACCCCCTCTGAGTGAATGAAGTTTAGCTTCGCATGGAAAGTGTGGAGTATTTGTTTCCACCCTAGTCATCATTTACAGTAAAGTTTAAACTCAATTTCAATTTCAATAGCTTTAAATCATGAATCCAATACTGTGAGATATATATATGCAATTATTAAGTTGTAGAATTAAGTGTAAGTTGTATAAACTTAAGTATAAATTTCTTTAATGTGGTCATTATATAAAAGTAAATAAGTGTTAATGACAAATCAAGCATAACCTTGAAATTACCAATTTTATAAATTTTTGATTTTATATTTGTTTTTTTGCATGTGTTTGTGCTCATGCACACGTGTGTGTGTATGTGTACATGTGTGTGTACGTGTGTGTGTGTGTGTGTGTGTGTGTGTGTGTGTGTGTGTGTTTTACACTCCGTGTGGAGGTTGAAGGACAACTTGCAGGAGTCAGTTCCTCTCTTCTATAGCATGTGGGTCTCAGCAATTGTACTCAGGTTGTCAGGCATGATGGCAGGAGCTTTTACCTACTAAGCCATCCCAATGCTTCTGATCAAAACAGTTTTAGATGGAAATAATTTTCATTTAAACTTCAAGTGCCACCAAACTATGAGATTTAGAAAAGACCAAGGAAGACTGTTATTCCTGTCTTCCATGGGGGTAGAGTAGAGCACAGTGTGGCACTGAGAGTGGCTTGTTATCAATACTGTAGTCCTCAGCCTGCTGTCCCCTGGTTGATAGCAGATCAGGGCTTATCTGCATTCCTTTCTTGTTCTGTATTTTCTTTTTGTTAAGTCTCATTGTTTTCCTTTTAAAATAATAATTCTCCCTGAAGTCTAGGTACCAGAGGACCAAAAATAAGAGTTTTACAAGAAAAATCCCCATACACACAGGAGGGATATGCTTGTGCCTCAGGGACCTGGGATGGTATTTCTTCTCCACTGTATTCTAAAGGATTCTGATGTCTAAAAGTCATCTTCCTGGATAACCAGTGTGTAATTAGTTAATGATAATTTGGTGGTCAATATTAAAGGCAGACATCCTACACATTGAGTCAATGTATGCTTGTGGCTTTAAGGGAACATCAAGTTTTTTCTCTAACATCTTTATGATATTGGCTAGATGCTTCCAAGGGGGTAGAGAAAAAATGATACAGGTTTGGCAAATTGCTATGTGCAGTTTCATAAGCAATGAACAAAAAAACATAGGAATTTTCACCCATCCTTGGGCAGATGGTGAGTGCAACAGCAGAGATTTCAAATATAGATGTAGCACATACATACTGCAAACAGCTGTAATAGCGAAAATACATGCCAGAAGACTTAGTCATCCTGGATTTTCCCCCAATACATGCTAGCATTCAAAAATAGACTTTTGTCTACAATTGCTATGGAATTATTTGGAATTGGCAAGTGAATTACGATAGAGCAACTTCACTGTGTGCTGAGGAGGCTGAATTTTCAGTTCTCCTCTACAACCGGTTGATTATCAGAACTCTTGTTTGTGATTTTGTGTGTGTAACTCACGGCCAAAAGTGACTTCTTGTTTTTTTATTTTTTATACTGAGTTATCTAAAGCAATTTTTTGAGTCCTTGTGAACACCTAGTCGAAGTATTATATTGTTATTTGAAAATTTAAAAAATTCTGAGTAATGATTTTTTAAAATGTTTTTCATATGATCATTTTCCCCCTTTTCCAACTCCTCTCAGAGTCCACCTCCCTACCTACCCAAATTTGTGTTCTCTCTCTTTAAAAAAACACAAATTAAAACTTGATTTGATTGTCAAGTGGGATACATTCAAAAAGTTCTCAGCAGAGTAAGGGGCATAAATACATATTATTTCTGGGGAAATTCTGGGCAAACAATCTATGAACAAAACCTTTAATCAAATTCTTAGGCTCCAGATGTTAAGCTTGTTAGAGTTTTGCCAGTCATCAAGAGGTCAGTAGAAATTACTCTGGTTCAGAGTATGTAGGGTGTGGGATCCCCACATCTGGCTTAGTCTTCACTGGCATGAATACACAGTGTGGCTTTCACCAGATTCTTTCTCAGTGAGTGGGGATTATATTTATACTGTACATTTTAGAACTAAACAAAGGAGGCAATACTGTCAAATGGACTTGGTGAACTCTCACGTGATATTTCAATGCTCGCTTGTAAGGTGGGTGAAGGACACAGGCTTCTGTTATCCCCCACATTTCAGTTTGCTGACATTTCAACCAGCTTCCTTGCTGGTTGAGAATGCCTCTTTCTTCCTGTTGCATATGACCTCTCTTCTGCCCACGTTCTTTTCCATTGAACACTTCTCCTTGGAAGCCAGACACTGCATGCACAACATTTTCTTTTTCCACCTTCCCCATAACTTTGAAGACTCCAGGGAAACCTAAAGCCAGTCCTCTGTCACCAAGAGATTGAAGATGCATTTCAGAGTGGCTGTAAAGCAAAGGGTCAAGCAGTAGTAAGATCAGTGCATTGATTACTTTTCCCATTGCTGTGACCTAACTTGTGACAGGAAACAACTCATGGGAGTGAGAGTTTATTTTGTCACATAGTTCAATAAGGGATGCACTCTGTCATGTTGTGTAATATGAAGTGTCAGGAGACACTGTGCCAACACCCAGAAAGAGAATGATGGACACTGGTGTCCAGGTCATTTTCCTCCTCTTCATTCCATCTTGGGCCCAATTTATGACATGGTGTTATCCACACTAAAGCCAGTCCTCTCTCCTCAGCTAAATCTTTCTGGAAACATCCTCATAGACATACTCAGAGATGTGTGTCCATAGTGATTCTAAATCTCATCAAATTGACAATGAAGATTAACCGTCACAGATAGTTCTAAATGTGGCCTCTGAGGCCCATATCTATATATCCTCATACAAATCTAGTTTTATGAGTTAATTATTATTATTTATATAGCACAATTTTATTAAATATTATCATCATAGATCTAAAGATGACTAGGTGATACAACCAATATATGTATCAGGATTTTAAATGTCAAGTCATCTCATTCTTCTTTTAAATATTTTCTTTTGTTGTTGTTGTTTATTTTGTTTTCACATCCCAATCAAAGTTTCCCCTCCCTCCCACTTACCAATTCCTCCCCTACCCCATCCACTTCTTCTCCACTGTTTCTCTTCAGATATAGGAAGGCCTTCCATGGATATCAGTTTGGTGTATCAAGTGGCAATGAGATTAGGCACCTCCTCTTCTATTAAGCCTAAATAAGGCAATCTGGTGGGATGAATAAGTCCCCAAAGCAGGCCAACACAGTCAGAGACAGCCACTTCTTTCATACCTCATTCTTAATATATGCTTATTGACAAAAATTGCTACAAGAATTCAATGCAAAAATTAGAGTTGAACTCAAATCCCAGTATAGTCTTGAGAGAAACAGACTTAATGAAAATATAAAATCCTTAATTTTCAGTAGATTTATAATAAATATATACAATGATATTACAGTAAACAGCTAACTATTGCAATCTATTTTTAGAATATATACTAAGTTTGTTTGGTGTCAGGGAATGTGAAGCAATATTTCCTATAGGATGCCTTGAGAAAGCAGGAGAAAGAGGTTATTATTGTTTAAGGCAGGAATTGTGTCACCAGTGCGACCCAGAGATGGCTTCTCTTTTTGCCAGGAAGGGGGAAAGGACTTGGGTGTTGCAGTTCTGTGTTAGTCAGGGTTCTCTAGAGGAACCAAACTTACAGACTGGACACACACACACACACACACACACACACACACACACACACACACACACCAATCTATTACAATGACTTACAGGCTGTCAACCACCTTGTCCATCTATGGCTGTCTACCAACAGAAAGTTCAAGAGTCCTGTAGTTGCTCAGTCCACAAGGCTGGATGTCTTTGCTGGTCTTCAGTATATATTGGAATCTCAAAGAAGTAGGCTCTAATGCCAGTGAAGAGGTGGACTTGCTAGCAGAGTGAAAGCAAGCAGGCAACCACCTCAAAGATTCGAATTAGAAGTGGGCCTAAGAACTTCCAATCAATTGATTAAGAAAAACAAACAAATGAAAACCAAAACCAAACCCAAACCAAACCAAAACAAAAGTCCCTCACACTAACAGTTAATTCCAGATGTATACAAGTAGGCAACTAAGAAGAGCCATTGCAGGCAGTATTATCATCAATATCCTCACCCCAAGCAGGTACTCTGTAGTTTCCCTCAGAACTGCCATGAATCTCTTAATCTGGTTCTTCCTCCAGCCTGGCCACTGAGCGCCCCATCCTGGACACCCCCAGCATAGTCCACTTAGAGCTGCCATGCCCTCACTCTTTTCTGTTTTTCAAAAACTTTATGATTTTAACTTTCTTGCAGTACTTTTCTAAATGTTATCATATTTATATTGCTTATAAATTTGAAAATAATAAAAGTATGCTGTTAATGGGGTAATCTGTAATATTTTGTTACCTTGTTATAATGTTTGAAACAGGTTAAACATATCTATATACCCAAGCATTTGTTGTTTCCTTATGATAGGAAGCATTTTTCCTAGCTTTTCAAATCACATAGTATGTAATTATTACCTATAGTCATACCACTGTTTAGTAGCTTATTAAATACTCTTAATGCAAAAGCTAGCAGCACAAACTCCCATGAGAACTATAACTCCCATACAGAGCTCTTGATGTAGGGACACTGGCTGTGAACAAAGTAGGGTATAAAGAAGGCCTTCTTGTTTTCCTGCAGTCAATGTGTTCAACCAGGTAGCATTTTCCTCCTGCAAGATACCTGAAACAGAAAGCTGATATGGAAAGGAAGCATAGTAAGAAAAATAAGGAGTTAAGATGTCTTTCCCTTTTACAGTCTTCCTCCTTATTTATCTTCAGTGTTTTAACAAATCTAACCATTGCACAGAGACATTAAAACAGAAAGAAAAACAGCACCATTTTCTGAGTCATAATGTTCCCTGAGGCTGCATGAATCTGTTTCTGTGGAAAGTCCATGAATCATTTAAGGAATTGGACAAAAATAGTTTGTGTGATCACTCATTTACAACTTCCTTCTCTGTCTAGATGATAAGATAGAACCCATATATGTGTTAATGGGAGGCAAGGATGTCAATACAGCTGAAAGTTCTGTATGGAGATGTGTGCTCCTGCACTCCAACCACTCCCAGCCAACTCAAGGGAACAGAAAAAAACAAGCAGAGCTTTGGATCCACATTTGACAATGAATTCTCATCTGGTTCACATTTGAAGAGTGGAGGCACCCTGAAGAAGTTAAGGACCACTCAGTTATCTCCATAGTCCAGAATGCTCACAGAACACGCTCCTGAGAAGATGCTACAGAGTATGGGACAATAGATATGGAGTGAATGCCTGGGCTGGGGCTCAGCGGTGGACTGTGGTTCCTTCAGGCAGGAGAGCAGAGAGTGCAGATATCTCAGGTAGTGACATGCCTGAGTGATATAGTAACTGCCCTGGGATTGGGTTGCTGTTTTAGTCCTCAGAGTCCAAGATAGTGGGCTGCTTTCACTGTGGTTACTCATGTCCTTATTCAATGAACTTTTTTTTTTTTTTTTTTTTTTTGGTTTTCTTTGAGACAGGGCTTCTCTGTGTAACTTTGTGCCTTTCCTGGAACTCACTTGGTAGCCCAGGCTGACCTTGAACTCACAGAGATCTGCCTGGCTCTTCAATGAACTTTTATGGAATATGATTTACCCTGTAGGCATAGCTCCAAGCAATATTAGAAATGTTGGTCCCAAAGAAGAGTAATGACTTTAAATCATCTCTATTGTTTTCATCAAAATTTAGAACATGGGAGAAGCCCAGTGATTAAAAACAAAGAAGACTCTAGAGATAAATAGAAAATATATAAAAATAAAAGTATCAAATGCATTCTATCTGCATTAACTGTTAGAATATTAGCACCCATCTTTGAGTAAAATAAATTCCATTATTCATATATGTTATGCTAAAATCTCTCTCTCTCTCTCTATCATCTATCTATCTATGTGATATTATAAATTAATTATTTTTCTCCCTTCCCTTTTATTGTTGTTGGTTGTGATTTATTCCTGATAGATTCATATTTTTGAGCATGTGGTCTCCAGCTGATGATACTGGGAACACACTGGAAGAAATAGGTTGCTAGTGTTGGTCTTTGTTATTTCAAAGCCTTTCTTTCTTTCCTCCTGACTATGGATAAAATTGTGATCAGCTGCCTCTTGCCTTTGTTACCATGATGGACTTCCCATCCTACTTCAATCTCAAATCAAACTCTCCTTTCTTGAAGTAGATTTTTTTGGGTCAGGAATTTGGTCCCAACAGCAAGAGAGATGACATAGACATGAACTCAACACCATGAAGGTGGCAGCTCTTTCTTAGTCTTTAACAAATGGGCTATATATGTCATGACTAATGTAGAAAGATGTTCACTTTTGTAGTAAGCCAAGGTGAGAGATAAGATGAATATATAACCTTTGCATATCATAAGAAGTATAGCATTTTCAGACCTTCCAAAAGGACAAATATTCTTGAATATGGGAGGCAGGACAGAAGTTTCAACCCTCAAACTGAGGAACTGCTCATGTTTGACGCCGTCTACCAGACTTAGTGGACATTAGTGGATAGGATAACTTCAAGAATAACATAGCTGAAATGGACATGTCCAATTCTACTTAGGAAAAAGGATTTGTATTCACCTAAGTCACCTTGGCATACTATCCCAATCAAATTTTGTAGCATGAATCTTAAATAGTCTTATTAATAAACAACAACAACAACAACAACTGGGACCAGGTATTGGGGTAAATTCTGAAAGATCAGAGAGACAGAACAAGCCACAGCCAACCTCACCTTGTCAACTTCTCGGCCGATTCTGTTTCCTCAGAATGGAAGCCTCTGAGTCCTCTTCCAAATGGATCTCAGATGAACTTCTGCTAAAAGCCTAAAAGCTTAAAAGCCTCTATTTCCTGTTCCTCATGCCTCATATACCTTTCTGTTTCCTGCTATAACTTCCTGTGTCACCATGCCTGGCTGTTTCCAGTGTGGCTTCCAACTCACAGAGATCTGGATGGATCTCTGCCCCCAGAATGCTAGAATTAAAGGCATGTGCTACCACTGCCTAACCTCTATGTTTAATATAGTGGCTGTTCTTTTCTCTGACACCCAGGTAAGTTTATTGGGGTGCACAATATATCAACCACAAAATATTTTCTTGGACAGTTACTGTAATCATCACATCTTTGAATTTGGTATAGTCAAATCACTATGCTGAGAAAATTGTATTTAAGTGGTCATATGGCCTAACATATTCCTTTCTACAAGGATGATGATTAAAAAGTCTACTTTCATGTTGCACAGTGACATAAAGGCAACCTAGTTTAAAACTGGACTTCTTGGGCTCTTTGGATCTTTCATGGAAAGCATGGAAGAACAGCTCACATCAGGGAGCATGGGAAACACAATGAAGAGGATACAGGAAGCAGGCAGAAAAATGAGTTCTAAACGCTTCCTAAGGCTTTCATGACAGTGATATCTCAATTGTTTTGATGATGATGTTACATTAGAAGATGTTTCGTGTTCAGTCTAATTTTCCCATTGACTATCAACAAAACTGACACCAACAGTTAGAAGCATTCTTGATGTTTGCTTGTTAAATCTTTATTTTTTAAAGCACTGTTCCTACTATGTAAGTCCTTCTTATAAAATGTCTGAGATGTAAGCTGGTGTTGCATACATGTCTATTTTATAGTGTCTGTGATGAAATTATAGAATACCTACAGTAGTAAATTCTTGATTTCCTTAGCAGCATTCATTTCTCTGACTTCTGTCCTCCCCTTTTAGTTTATGAACACTTCTATTACAATGGAAATTGTCTTCACATTGCCTCATGAATTATCTGTAATCATCTTTCAGCATACATAGTAAACTTTAGGATGTTTCCCAGTCATTGAAATGGCTACTATTTTATTTACCTTTTGATGATGGTTAGCCTGGTTATTAGCTTGATAGGATTAAGAGATGTTATAGAGAACAGTACAGCCTATCCCTGGCTGTGTCTGAGAGGTCATTTCCAGGGAAAATTAGATCATGAGAGCTCTGACTTAATACATTAAATAATGATGTACTCAATATCCTATGGCATTATTGGGGAGTGGTAAGTAGAGATGAAATCATAAGGAGTCATAAAGCACAGAGGGATGCCCTTGGGGCTTCACATTGACCTGATCTCTTTCTGCCCCCTCTCTCCATTTTCTGCTCTCTGCAATGTAAGCTGCTCCTTTATGCTTCCCTATCATGATGGGCTGAGCCTTTCTTCAGAAACCATGAGCTCAAGAAAATCCTCTTTCTTCATGGTAGGTATTTTGATCATGTAACACAAAAGCAAATAGTATGTTATTTTAAAAATTTCTGATTAACCTGATTCTTCTTAATGTGTTATAACTATACATATGTTGTCTTTGGGCCACCTATGGATTGTTTACAGCAATGCTTTCATACTTGTCGTTTTTCTTTCTGTTCTCTGCTGTTGATAATGCTTTTGAGGTTATCACAGCTGGCATCAGATCAGGGAAAGAGTTGATTGTCTCCACTTTGCCTTTATCACTACTCTACAACTCAGATGATTTATATCTAATTGTATTTACAAAACATTCTACCTGCTGTGTACAAGATGCTATTTATATGACAGGATGAATGGAAATGATGCTGTCTAGAATGGATAGAATTTATGGATGGGGAAGATAGCTCAGTAGTTAAGACGCCTAGCTGCTCATGCAGAGGTTCATTGTTCCCAGTATCTACATGGTGGTTTGCAATCATCTGTAACTCAAGATCTAAGGGATCCTATGCCCTCTTCTTCCCCTGCTGTCACTGCATACATATAATGTACTACATCGTGGAAATGAAACATTTCGACACATAGAAACAAACAATCAAACAAATGCTATTTAGAACAGAAGAGTTTTGTAACCAAAGTTACATAAGATATACTTCCTTTACAGGAGGTGAAAGGTTATTTTTGTTGTATTTTTATTCCTATCCAAAATATTTTGATTTCAGAATACAATTATTCTGTACACAAATACTTGTAATTTCATATATATATATATATATATATATATATATATCTTAAAATGAAATTTTGATCAATAAATATATTTGCATTGTATATTTGCATTAAGGCTTCGGTGCCAAACATTTAAATGGACAGCTCCATGCATCTGGAAGGAAACAATAAATAGAACTGAATACTAAGAGCTGTTATCTTAGTAATTAAGATTTAATTCTGTTTGTTAGAATTTGCTATAGATATGTGGGCCCATTGCACATCCACAGGGCTAGAGGTTTTGACTGACTGACTTTTGGAGATTGTGAGGATTGAATCCAGACCTTGTATCTACTAGATGAGTGATCTATGCCAGAGCTGTAGCTCTGTCCCTTCAAGGCAGGCACTGGACTTGAGGATTTATGAAGTTTGGGGAATAACTGAAACCCCTCTATGCAATGAAAGTGTTGTTTAAAAATAGTAGATCTCTGTGTAGTTATATAAAACTAAATATGAGAAAAAGGAGTGGAGTTGTTAAAAAAAAATACCCCTGTTCATAGAGACCGGGAAGGGAAAAACTCCTTATTTAACTAAAGAATGGCCTTGGTTTGAATTGGTCTTGATTCTTCATCTTACGCTAAGTCTTTGTTTTTTGTTCTGCCTTGATCTATGTTAGTGTGTCATTTTCTTGTACTAGAGAAATGTATTGCTTTAAAACTACCCTTTTAAAGAGATAGTTGCTCATATCTCACTTCAGATTCTGGTTTTTATAAATTTTATTTTCAAGGAAACTTTGGTTTCTTTCTTCTCTCAAAATAACTGCTATGGTGACCTACGTTGGCTTTTCTTCAACGCTGTGATCTTGTGTCCTTCCTAGTCTAGGTAGAACATTCTGCAATACTAGCTAGCCCTTATCATTTAATGAAGTGCTTATTACTTATTCTTCCTTGAACAGGGAGAAGGGGGCTGTTTGATCCAGGGTTCAGACCGAAAGCATACTTCTTACAGAGAGGACTCATGGATTCCATCAGACTTCCTGGGTGGTAAACAAACTATAATTGACCTACGAACAGTCATGTGATTATTATTGCTTCAGGAGTTATAATTATATGCTCTTAAAATTTTCTATCGAAAATTTCCTTGTTGTGTATTCTATCCTATACATAGACCAACCCTAGCTAAGAATGTAACATATTTTTGCTATGAAATGTCTAATCTAAAATTAGCATTTCTATAAAGTATTCATTAGATGGACTATACAATGGTAAAATATTTAGGAAGCATAACTAAGAAACTCATTTTAATATTTTTTATTACCATTGTAATTTTACTTAAGAGTGGTAAAGTGGAAATTCAGGATGTGTATAGAAAATTACACATTAAGTGCTTTTATTAAGTTTCCTCAATTCAACCTGCACTTCAGAAAACACATCATGGAAATTACTCTTTCCATCTCCCATCTTCTAGCTACAGAGCATGGTGGTGAGTTTTTTGGTTTTGTTTTGTTTTGTTTTGTTTTTTTTTTTAAAGAAATAAACATGTTCAGGCCTGGTTCTAATTTAAAATATCTTCTCATATTTAAAATGAGTAAATTACTTCTGGGATGAAAATATTGAATGATTCCTGAATAGCAAGTTCAGTCTTTGTGGTAACTTCTTAACATAAATCACACATTTTAATGTGTTAGCTTACATTGCCATGTTTTCTTTCATTCATTTTTGCTTGTTTTATAAAGCATCTGACAAGAATTTAGTGGCAATGGTTTATATTAGTATAAGTTATAGAAATGGTCATTTTTACAAACTTGAAGTTTAGAGTAGGGCTAAGCTTTATATATATTAAAAATTTATTTATTATCAAAATCTGGAAGGATAGTTGGAGTTATAAATATGTTTCCTATTGAAGTGGAGAAGCATAGTCAACACACTGAAATAAATTTACCTTTGACCTTTTCTCTTTGAGATAATATTGTCATTCATGGTTTTCCTCATGATTTCCCAGGGTAAACTATAGAAGAGTAGAAAAGGGGTCTCATGTTAGCTACCAATGGATCCTACCACATATTTGGTCTGTCTCAATCTGCTCAGCTACTTACCTAGAAATTGAATAAAATGTCAAACTGGGTTATTCATGTATCTATCCTTATTTAAAATGCTTCAGTTGTATTTTCAATATTTTTTTTTTACCTATTTTTGTCTCATGTTTTTACTTGATCTTAATCATGCTGACTTAATATGGACACATGTATTGTCTCACACTTCCTTATTTCCATCACATCATTTCACCAGATCTGGAGACCTGAATCTTTTATATCCAGGAATAACTACTGTATTTATTTTCTTTGAGTTCTTTATCAAAGGAAATACCTAATAAAAATCAGTTAAAAACATGAAGTCTGCCATGATGTTTGACTAACAAAATTATTTCATTCATTTTTCTGCCTAGACACTTTATGTACAATGAGTAAACTTCACAAAACACAAAGAGGCATATGTTGAAAATATGTATTTATCCTATATCCATTATCCAGTTGTTTGTATGTCCTTTACAAAGACAATTTTGTATTGTAGAATTGTATGTCATTGTCTAAACTTCATGTATAATTTTCTGAAACTGTTTCTATTATATACCTATCATCTATCAATCATCTATGTATCTATCAGTATATCATTTACTTGTCTATCTTCTATCTGTCTATCTCTCTATTTGCATCTATCTATCTATCTATCTATCTATCTATCTATCTATCATCTACCTATATATCTATCGATCATCTATCTATCATCTGTCTATCTCTATCATTTCTCTGTCTATCTATACACCTAGTTATTAATCATCTATCATCTTTGAATCATCATCTATCTATTTATGATAATCATCTATCTCTATAGCTATATCTATTTTCTAGCTTGTATCTCTCTTCCTCACTATGATAATGGTTTCTATGGGCTGGTCTTGAACTTTCTTTGTTGAAAACCTTTAAATAGCAAAACCTGAAATGAAAAGAGAAAATGAAGTAGAAGCTAATATAAATGTAATTTCCCATTTCATAGCTTGGAGTACCAAAACCATGAGATGTCTATAAAAGAATATTCAATGTTATATTATTTGTAATGCAGAATATTACCAACAACATAAGTGAGGAGAAATTGGAACTCCATAAATAACCTAAAGTATATCGTCACAAGAAAATACTATGTGCACTTAAAAATAGTGACAAAGAACAACTTTAAAGATACAATGTTAAGGGCTGGAGGGATAGCTCAGCCTTTAAAGGCTAGGCTCACAACCAAAAATATAAGGTTTTCCACAAAAGGATTGATTGCATTATATTCTTTTCTGTAATAATAATCCCTACGTTTTCTAGTTTTAGATTTACATTTAAATAGGTTTACTCTTCAACAGAGATCTCCAGCCATTGTTTGTCCCTTCACCCCTCTGTTGGCTGAAGTTGCTTCGTAATGTTTCCTTCAAAAGGTGTGAAAATGCTCACCTTCAGTATTTGGGTTCTGATGTGAAATGTCCTCGGCAGGACCAGTGTTTGAGCATTTGATCCTCAGACGGTGATGCTGTCTTACTGCTTTTGGAAGTCTTAGAAGGTGAGGCTTTGCTGGAATCAGTGAGTATCTGTGGACCTTAGAGGTTTGTGTGTCAGTCCTGTGTCCTGTCTGCCTTTTCTTTCCTTGTTCCTGGAGAAATGATAAGTCTTAGGCACAAGCTCCGGCCATTATGAGCATTCCCCTCCATTATGGATCCTACCCCCTGACAATGCGACCCCCAAATAAACTTCTCCTCCCTTTAACTCCTTCTAGTCAGGTATTTGACCTTGCCAATGAGTAAAACAACTAACACTCTTTGTCCTCATATGTTACCTTTACGCTTGAACAATAGCATGGGTGGTGGTTTAATTTTCAGATCACGTTCTGTCAATCTCTTTGAAGATTAAATTGTCACACTTGATTTTACTGTTGAACATGGTATTGGAGGAGTCCCAGTCAGTTTAAGTGAATTGACATCTCATTCTGATAATTGAAGAATTATTTCACTATGTTTGGTGTCTAACAAATATGTGTGCCTTTTTTTTTTTACAACCATTTCTTTGCTTGTTTATAGGAAAAGGGAGTAAATCTTTCAAGTTGTAAGTTTAAAATCTTATTTGTTTCCAAACATGTTTTCTATGTTTGGTTCTGCATTTAACTGATCACTTTTGTTAGATACTTCAGCTGTACAAATCTGGCATGTCTTTTACTTTTCCACATTTTTAATCTTTATTATTCTAATTAATTCTTTTTTGCTAGTTGTTTACCTTTTGTGTGTTTTCATAGCTGCCTGCTGTCTCCAAAATGGCATCCAATACCATGATTAGTTTAGTTTCTCTTTTCTATTCTAAATTGTACCTGCCTGTATTCTTTATAAAAAAACAACAATTATTTATTTTATGATATGTGTGAGTGCCAGAATGTATGTATGAGTACCATGTGTACATGAGCCTGTAGACATCAAAAGAAAGTTTTGGATCCTTTGGAACTGGAATTATAGGTGTTTTGTGGGTGCTGGGAATTTAACCAGGTCTTCTGGAAGAGCAGTAAGCACTCTTACGTACTCTTCACCACTGAGATATCATTAACTAGTCAAACTAATAATATCTGTGAAGACTTGAAATGTGCAGGCCTTACTCTAGGGGATGGTAATAGAGTAGAAAAGGGGAAAGAAAACTTTTCTTCCTTGGTAGAGGGTACCCTGGAGTTTGTTTTTATGTCTCTACTATGATCTTGTTTTATAGCAGTGGTTAATTCATTTAATTTCTACACACTTGTTCCTGAATTTTATCTGAATAAAGCTTTTTTATTTAATTTCTTTTTATTCATTTCACTTCCAACCACAGATCCCCCTCTCATCCCTCCTCCTGCTCCCTCCCAACCACCACTCCATGCCTGGCCTACCTCCTCTCCCCTCCTCCAAAAGGGTAAGACCTCCCATGGGGAGTCAGCAAAGCCTGGCACATTCAGTTGAGCCAGGACCAAGCCCCTCTTCCCTGCATTAAGTCTGAGCAAAGTATCCCACCACAAGTAATAGGCTCTAAAAAGCCAGTTCATGCACTAGGGATAGATCCTGGTCCTACTGCCATGAGCCCTCAAACAGACCAAGCTATACAGTTCAGGCTCCACAGCCTTTGGTCTATAGTTCATGACTTTCTTTGAGCATGGTTTAGTTGTCTCTGTAGATATCCCCACCATGATCTTGCCCCCACCCCATTGCTCATATATCCCTCTTACCTCTCTTCAACTGGACTCCCAGAGGTTGTCCTGGTGCTGAGTTGTGGATCTCTGCATCTGCTTCCATCAATTACTGGATGAAGGCTTTATGATGACAGAGTATTAACCAAATCTGATTACTAGGATAGGCCAGTTCAGGTACTCTCTCCACTATTGCTAGTAGTTTAATTTGGGGACATCCTTGTGGATTCCTGGGAATTTCCCTAGCATCAGGTTTCTCCCTTACCCCATAATGTCTCCCACTATCAAGATGTCCCTTTCATTGCTCTCCAATTCTGTCCCTCCCTGAGCTTGACCACCCCATTCTCTCATGTTCTCATCCACTATTCCTTCTCCTCTATTTCCAGCCCTCATCCCCAGTTTACTCATGGAGATCTCATCTGATTCCCCTTCCCAATGCTATGCATTCATCCCTCTCAGGGTCCTCCTTGTTACCTAGCTTCTCTGGAGCTGTGGATTGTAGAGAAATCAGAGAATCATCAGCCTTTACAATAGCCACAAATAATATAAAATACTTTGGGGTAACTCTAACCAAACAAGTGAAAGACCTGTATGACAAAAACTTTAAGTCCTTGAAGATAGAAATCGGAGAAGATATTAGTAAGTGGAAAAATCTCCCATGCTCATGGATAGGTGGAACCAACATAGTAAAAAATGGCAATCTTACCAAAAGCAATCCGCAGATTCAATGCAATCCCCATCAAAATCCCAACACATTTTTTTTCACAGACTCTGAAAGAACAATACTCAACTTTATAGGAAAAAGAAAAAAACCTGGGATAGCTAAAACAACCCTTTAAATAAAGCAACTTCTGGAGGCATCACCATCATTGACTTCAAGCTCTACTGTAGAGCTATAGTAATAAAAACAGCTTGGTATTGGCATAAAAACCAACATATAACGGGATTGAATTGAAGACCCTGATATCAATACTCTATGAGTACATGATTTTTAACACAGAAGTCAAAACTGTACAATGGACAAAAGAAAGTGTCTTCAACAAATGGTGCTGGCATAATTAGATGTCAACATGTAGAAGACTGCAAATAGATCCATATCTGTCACCATGCACAAAATTCAAGTACCAGTGGATCAAAGACCTCAGTATAAATCCAGTTACATTGAACTTGATAAAAGAGGAAGTAGGAAATAACCTAGAACAAAATGGCACAGAAGACCACTTTCTAAAAATAATGCCAGTAGCACAAACACTGAGAGCAACAATTAATAAATGGGACCTTGTGGTGGATATTGTGTTCCCTGAAATATTGTGTGTTCCCCGAAATAAACATATCTGGGGTCAGAGAACAGACAGCCACTAGAACAGAGCCAGAAATGGTGGCTAGAAAATGGGAAGAGTAAGCCATAACAGAAGTTGGGCAGTGGTGGTACACACCTTTAATCCCAGCACTTGGGAGACAGAGCTAGCCAGATCTCTGAGTTCAAGGCCACTTTAGAAACAGCTAAGCATGGTGACCCATGCCTTTAATCCCAGGGAGTGGGGGCAGAAAGAGAAAGGTATATAAGGCGTGAGGGCCAGGAACTAAGGAGAAAAAGCATATAGTTAGTTAAGCATTTGGTTGGAGAAGTATTCAGGCTTTGGAGCAGCACAGTTCAGCTGAGAGCCATTGCGATGAGGACTCAGAAGCTTCCAGCCTGAGGAAACAGGATCACCTGAGGAACTAGCAAGGTGAGATAGCTGTGGCTTGTTCTGCTTCTCTGATCTTCCAGCATTCACCCCAATAACCTGCCTCGGGTTTGATTTTATTAATAAGACTCTTTAGGATTCCTACTACAGGACCTTCTGAAACTGAGAAGTTTCTGTAAGGCAAAGGAAATAGTAAATGAAACAAAAGGACAGCCTACGGAATGGGAAAAGATCTTCACCAACCCTTCATCTGGCAGAGGGCTGATCTCCAAAATACACAAATAACTCGAGAAACTAGACATCAAAATACCAAAAAATCCAATTAAAAAATGGGCTACAGATCTAAACATAGAATTCTCCAAGAAGATTATCAAATGACCAAAAGACATTTAGGGAATTGCTCAACATCCTTAGTCACCAGGGAAATGCAAATCAAGATGACTCTGAGATACCATCTTACACCTGTCAGAATGGCTAAGATCAAAAACAGTTATGACAGCTTATGTTGGAGAGGATATGGAGCAAGGGGAACACTCCTCTACTGGTGGTGGGAGTGCAAATGTGCACAGAAACTTTGGAAATCAGTATGGCAATTTCTTAGAAAATTGGGAATCAGTCTTCCTCAAGACCCAGCTATACTACTCTTGGGCATATACCCAGGGATGTTCAATCATACCATCAACTATGTTCATAGCAGCATTATTTGTAATAGCCAGAATCTGGAAACAACCTAGATGCCTCTCAACCAAAGAATGGATAAACAAAATGTGGTACATATACACAATGGAGTACTACTCAGCTGTAAAAAAACAATGACATCATGAAATTTACAGGCAAATGGATAGAACTAGAAAATATCCTGAGTGAAGTAACCCAGAGTCAGAAAGACAAAGATGGTATGTATTCACTCATAAGTGGATACTAGATATAAAGCAAAGGATAATCAGACTGAATAAAACTTTTAAAATAATTTAAGCTAGACTGTTCATATTTTTCCACTTTAGTTTAGATGAAAGTTTTATTTTTTATTTAAATAGAATGATAATAAAGAAAAATTCTTTGGACAATCATTTTTCTGTCCTCTTTCTGTTTTTGGTAGTACAATTATATAGAAACTTCTATTAATATACTTTTATTGGTCATTTTAAAAAATATTTTGGAAAAAATGTGTGTGGTACGTGTGTGTGTGCATGTGTGTGTGTGTGTGTGTGTGTGTGTGTGTGTGTGTGTGTGTGTACTGTCTGTGAAGGTCAGGGAAGGCTTTAGATCCTTGTGAGCTGCCCAGTGTGTGTTCTAGGAGCTGAACTGGGGTCCTCTTGACCACTGATCCATCCCTCCAGCCCATACTGTCAGTTTTCAAATGCAACTAATTCTTCCTTCCCTAGTCATTTCCACTTCCCATGCTGTTTTATCTGGTGAAATAAATAAATACTCTAGTCTTAGGTTAGCATATTATAACCCAAGGCCTCTATTTGTACAGCTTATATATTCGTTTCACATTTTAAAATGATCAGAAACAAGAAGGAGGTGAAGATAGGAGCTATAGAGATACTACAAGATCCACAAAGCTTAAAATATTCACTCTCCAGTTGTTTTTTCTATTGAGAGTAGATTATTCTCTCATACAATACACCCCAACCATAGTCTCTTCACTTCTTTCAGTGTCCCCTTTCCTTTCCCCAGATCCACTCCACCTCCATTTCCTTTTAGAAAAGAGCAGGCCTCCAAGAGATAACAACCAGGCTGGGTGGTGGTGGTGCACATGGGAGGCAGAGGCAGGCAGATCTCTGTGAGTTCAAGGCCAGCCTAGGTTACAGAGCGAGATCCAGGAAAGGCACAAAGCTACACAGAGAAACCCTGCCTGAACCACCCCCCACCCCCAAAAAAGAGAGACAACTGAACATGACAAAACAAAAACTGTAAGACAAGGCCAAAGCCCTCATATCCAGGCTGGACAGATAATCTAACAGGAAGAAAAGAGTCCCAAGAGCAGGTCTGAGTCTGAGACACACCGCTCCCCTCTCAGAAGTCTGCTTTGTGCTTTTGTGGCACTCTCCAGTTCTTCAAGAAAACTTTTTCTAACAATTCACCCTATGAACTAAAATGATGTGTTAGTAGATTTGTTAGCATTTATCTATAGAGCTTAGTATTGCAAAGAACCTCCCATCAATCTCTCCCCTGTAGTTCACTTCAGAACTTGTCTGCTTGCTTCAAATGCATGGTGTGTGTGTGTGTGTGTGTGTGTGTGTGTGTGTGTGTGTGTGTGTATGTGTGTGTGTGTTTGAGTATGTGTGTATGAGTGTGTATGTTGCGAGGGGGGGGGGAATGGAGAGAGAGCTTGCTTAATTTTCTATTCCCTCCTTCTGAAGGCAATGCTAAATTAGCTCAAGAAAGTGTCTTGCTACCAGATGAGTGTCATTTCTGCAACAGAGAGATTGTTCATTTTATTCCAAAGTTCTGTTCCTGTTTGAAGAATTGGGCTCTGATGATTTCTGTGAAGCCTGTGGCTATAGCATGCTCTGTGTACTCCTCCTGCAATGTGTACTTCTTCAGTACTGTGTACTCCTCCTGCTCTGTCTACTCCTCCTTCTCTGTGTACTCCTCCTGCTCTGTGTACTTCTCCTGCTCTGTGTACTCCTCCTGCTCTGTGTACTCCTCCTTCTCTGTGTACTCCTCCTGCTCTGTGTACTCCTCCTGCACTGTGTACTCCTCCTGCTCCGTGTACTCCTCCTACTCTGTGTACTTCTCCTGCTCTGTGTACTTCTCCTGCTCTGTGTACTCCTCCTGCACTGTGTACTCCTCCTGCACTGTGTACTCCTCTTGCTCCATGTACTCCTCCTGCTCCGTGTACTTCTCCTGCTCTGTGTACTCCTCCTGCACTGTGTACTCCTCCTGCACTGTGTACTCCTCCTGCTCTGTGTACTCCTCCTGCTCCGTGTACTTCTCCTGCTCTGTGTACTCCTCCTGCACTGTGTACTCCTCCTGCTCTGTGTACTCCTGCACTGTGTACTCCTCCTGCTCTGTGTACTCCTCCTGCTCTGTGTACTCCTCCTGCACTGTGTACTCCTCCTGCTCTGTGTACTCCTCCTGCTCTGTGTACTCCTCCTGCTCTGTGTACTCCTCCTGCTCTGTGTACTCCTCCTGCTCTGTGTACTCCTCCTGCTCTGTGTACTCCTCCTGCTCTGTGTACTCCTCCTGCACTGTGTACTCCTGCTCCGTGTACTCTCCCTGTTACATGTACTCCTCCTCTTCTGTATACTTCTCCTGTACTGTGTTTTTACTTTCACTGTTCTCATTCGCCAACTTTATTCAGATACTACCTGATTTACATTTACCAATGACTTGACTCATGTGTCCTCTAGTCTCATAAAGGTAGATACTGTACATCTATTCCTTGTTTTATTTATATTTGTATTATATTTCAAAAAAGAAGAAAACACTCACACTATTTCTTATGCTCAAAACCAAAATACCTACTTTTCATAAACATGAGTAGGTCTTTATCTTGGAATATGCTGCCAGGAAACTTTTAGAAACATAGTGAAATGAAATAGTAAAGATGATAGAAATACAACATGTCATCACTGTGAATGAACATCAGATTCTCATGAGACAGCCTCATAAATATCTAAGCAGCACACACTGTCACTGTGATTGCACTCCATGGAAAATCCACTGGAATCCTCTCTGCTTGACTAATTAAACTCCACATAATGATGGAAGCAATCATAAGGATAACTTAAGAACTATGTGAAACACTTACATTTTCCAAAGACTGTGGCTAAAGATATTTATCAGTCATTTAACAAATCACCAGTATCTGCTCCATGAAAGGCTCTACCTAATGCTAGGAGGAAGCTCATTTCTGGTTGTACCATTTACATTCTACCTACCAGAGACAGGAGGCATGTCTTCACCTAGAGATGTAACTGACAGAAAATGAATCAGAGTGGGAGGGAAAAAGAAAAATTCCATCTATAGAAACCCTGACTTTCTGAAGTAATGAGGACCATGCAGATTAATGAGATTGTGAAACTATTACAACTATTAATTTTTCTTTTTAGGCTCTTGACATGTATAGTGAAAAATTAAGTGAGTTAGACAAGTCTATTTGAAAGTGTAAATGAATAAAGGATGAGATTAGGTTCACACTAGAGTGTGCTTTAGTTGTTCCTCACACATATTAACCTACACAGTGAAGCTAAAATTCTTTAAATTTCAGATTGTGCATCTTCCTCGAAATCTTCTGGGCTTAGTTTAATTTCCCACATTTCGCAGTTACAACGTGTTTCCAATATAATTAAAAAATAAGTTTATTCTCTGTTCTCTCTCCCCTTCTCATTTTCATCCAGGACATGAACTCTTCCAAAAATTTGCATAGTAACATTTACTCTCTTTTCTGCTCTATGAAGAAATATAATTAAAAAGGTGAAAGACACTGAGTTGATGGCTCAGAGTGCACTAATTCATAATATTGTATTAGCATTCTGATTAAAAGAAAATGTCTAATGAAACCAGAGGAAAATCTCATGCTCACCCTTCTCATTATATGTATGGTGAGTTCTGAGACTCAGGCAATGTTGCTGCAGAAAGGCTATCATAAGTGAATGTTGCTTAGGAAGCTATTCAACGGGAGTTTTAAACAGCTGTTCCCCGGCTTCATTAAGACTCATTATGAGTTGTCATGTAATAGAGAACTTATATTTTTTGATGATCTCTGCATACCAGTGAAGATAAAAGTATGTCTTAAGGCATAACTAAAAAGAACAGAAGTTGGTACATATTAAAAATAGATTACTAAAATGCCCTAGTTAGTTGGCACAGACCTTAAAAGCCCAGTACAATCATTCAGATTTAAAGGGAAAGATAAAAAGTGACTAAACTCACTGAGCTTTTAATACATCAATGGTTATATTTTAGAGGAAGAAAGCCCTCCACTCTTTTATATGAAAGGTACCTGAGGGCCCAAAGATTGATCTGTACATCTTCTGATGGGATTCACAGAGTTGGTATGGCCATGGCCCTGAGGGGCATCCTGGTGGCTTTTCTAATTGTTCCTTGTCTTCAAGGGCAGGTGGAGTTACATCCACCCTCCATGTATCATGCCCCAGACAGCTTCTTCCTACTGCACAGAGCAAAAGGCTATCTCAGCTCTTGTCAAAGCTGAAGGTCATTGACATAGGTAGTTCTGTATCAACAGGGATCTTCAGAATTGATAGTTACAGTAGAAAGGACTGTGGGAGTGTGTGTGTAGGAACAGAGATCCATAGAGCCAAGCTTGGGAGCTCCTTTTGCACAGTAAATGCCTTGTTTTAAAAAGAATGTTAATTTAGATTAATATCACTAAATTTAGCAAGAACTTTAAATGGGTGCCTTTTTTAATTCTTTGTGAAGGATAAGAAAACATCTGAGGGAGGAAAAGATGGCTTAGCAGTTGAGTCCTTACTGTTTTATCAGAGGGTTAGAGTTCAGTTCTATCTAGTACCCAAGTTTTGCAGTTCAAAACTGCCTGTAACTCCAGATCCTAGGGATCTGACACTTTCTTCTGACCTTCATAGTCACTCAGAAATGTGTAATCTGTACACACACACACACACACACACACACACACACACACACACACACAATCTAAGATAAAATCTAAAAAGAAAAACACTACTAAGCACTCATGTACAATATTACTCTTGCTATTACTTTTTGGTTGTATGATGGATTGGGATTAATGGTGGTGCCATTAACACTGCCAATAGCTGCCTCTCTCCTATCAAGTGTAACCACGACATGTTCACCAGAAGTAACCTTGTAACTATCTTTGCATCTTTGTCTTCATTGCAGGTTCATTTATATCCTCATTCTCAAGCACATTCACTCTCACCTAGAACTCTGTATCTCTTGAAAAAAATTGAGAAAATGTGAGGTGGCTTTCCTCTCTCTACTATATCCTTGTGAAAAGAACCAACATGCTAGGGATACTGCATATGTGCCAGTTGAAGGAAAGAGCAGATTACCATAAAATTCAAGACATATCATAGAAAGCACCCTCCATGATGGGCTCCCAGGTGTGAATGTGGTAAAGGAAGAGTGCCTTAGGAGGCAACATGGGAAATTCTATGAAGGAGCATAACTGCAGAAGGCTGAGGTCAACAGTCATGATTTAACAAAACATAGGCAGAGTAAAAAAATCAAATATCCTTAAGTGTGTACCAAATTGTAAGAAATGAATAATATCTCCTTTACATTAGATTAGTATGAAAGGAGAAGAGGTGATATTAGGTGATAAAGATCTATTTCCACAAAACAGTGAGGTGACTAAAACAAGATCCAGTCAGGAAAGGAAAAATAGTGTTTGGTCTTGCATTAGCCAGGTTTCTTCACAGAAACACAATCACTGGGATCTGTTCATATAGATCCAGGTATAGATTCAAATGTATAGACTTAAAGGTAGATATCACCTGTAATACCAGTGCTGGGGAGACAGGGGCAGAAGGTCCCTGGGTTTTCTGGTCAGATAGTCATGCTGAGTCAGTGAATTCCAAGTTCAGAGAGTGACCATCTTTCAAAAATAAGGTGGGCAGCAAGAAAGGAAGACCCTTGACACTGATCTCTGGCCTCTACATGCACATACACATGTGCACATGTGCAAACACATACACATGCAAATGTCATACATACACAAACACCAATACCTCCCAAATGTATAGGTTAATAGAAATGATTTAGTACAAGTCTGTATCCATATGACTAGGTAGCAAAGTCCTTTGCAAGTTGGAAACCAATGATTTAGCTGTAACCCAAGACTATACACCAGTGACACCAATGGTGTAAGTCCCAAGGACCAGGAGTACTAAGTTGAATCCCTAAGATAAAACAAAATGGATGTCCTAGTTCAAGAGCAAAAAGTTCGTGTTTTGCTACCTTTTGGGGCTGTTTTGGTACTTAGTGGATTGGATGATGTCTATCTCCACAGGTGACAGCAATTGTCTCCCCATTAACTAATTCAGATATCAATCTCTTCTTGAGACACTTTCATGAACATACCCAAAATTATGTTTACTAGTAATCAGGGCATCTATTATTCCAATCAAGATGACACATAATTTTAGTGAGTGCATCCCAATTTGCAGTCATTTTGAGTCCAAAAACTTTTATTCTAACTTAACTATTGAGTTTTACCAGTCAGATGATGGTTATTTATTTTTCATATTTGATCATCTTTAGACTAATATCTTGATTACTAGTAATAATTGTCCATAATATGGTGACATGAAGATAATTAGCTAGTTTTGGCTGTTTATTTAATGTTCCAAGGTATTATTTAGGTAGAATATTAATTTCCTATTTTAGCTCCTCTTATAAATGCTTACATATGATTGAAGAGGCCAATGGTGGCATCATTATTTAGGTTTTTTTCTAATCCCTTGCAGAAAATCCAATGTTCTCTTTTACAACAGGTTTCTAGCTCTGTCTACCCTCTCATCACCAAAGAACTTTAGACAGTTTCAAAGGAAGCTTTTATAGCTGTTACTTTACAATCCTGAGAGGCGTATGGGGCCAGAGTTACAATTCACATTTAATAGATGAGGATACAGGTCAAAGAGGCTATAGGAATTGGACAGTCAAAGCAACCAGTTAGTAGATGACCTAGGGCTTCAACAGAGGTGTTCTGAAATCTAATCTAGCAATCTTGTCTGCTCCATTAGAAGACATTGCCACACACTTATCTGTAGAGCAAGTCCTAGGAAGAAATTGAACTGATTTTGGTTAATTTGTTTCCAGGAAAGATTTGTGGGTTACAATGGGGGTAATTATGATCCCTGAAAATGAAGCAGATGTATCTCATAAATTTCTGCAGTCTTTTGTTTTTGTAATTACTTTAAAATAATTTTCATTAAAAAAAGAGTGTTAAATATACAGTCCTTCTGAGAGTAAGGCAAAGTCTGTGACTAGCTCAGCATGTGAAAAGATGACAGGCAATTTAATTTTGCTGTGCAGACTCTAGTTCTATCTTGTAATGGATAGTACCACCTTAGTTCTATGCTGAATTTCTCTGTGTTTCTAGGGATTTAACAAAGTGTGAATGACCTGTTCTCCCCACGAAAGATGACAAGCATGCTGTGATGACAATACCATGCAATCAATTTTCAGAAAGGATTTTCTCTATTCCCCATGCAGCTACTAAAATAAGAATGGATTAAAACAGAAAGGGCTTGGCTAAGGTAAAATGGGGCTGAGATGTTAGAGGTCATGGTCTTCCATTAAGTACTCTTGCAATCATCATCCCTAAAATTTTATATGGAAATTTTGCTGCTTTAAATAAAATGAAATGATTTGTCTTTCTTTTGTATCATGACTATAGTTTCTCTGATGAAAGAGCAATTATTTTGCCTTCTGATTCTATTCAACTTTATTTCTCTGTGTGACAAGTCTATCTTTTACTTCCAATGTAATTCAAACTTTCATTCAGATAATCCTTGAGGTCAAAAAGAAAAGGTATGAGATGCATATTATTTGAATGTAGTATATTATAAACCATTTACTGGAGTATATACCTTTTCCTTTCTGTATCACTTCACTCAGTATCAAAGTTACCATTTGTTACCTGTGTTTTCACTATAGTGTATTCTAAGTGTTACTTAGTATGTTAATTTTAAATTTGAGTACCACAGTGGATGAATTTAGTCTTGAAATCGTAGGTCAGATTAGAGTTTTGCCAGGGTGTACTCTATATAACACTGATTTTATACTCTAAAGAGACTGGGCTGGAGGAATAATATTGTGGAAATGCTATAATGATTTCCTTTAGAAATCATGATGTACCTGGGCATACTAATAGTCCTATGGATTCTAAGGGTAGGTATTTTTCTTTTTTAAAAATTATTTCCTTTATTTTTTTATTTTTGTTTTTGTTTTTTTGAGACAGGGTTTCTCTGTATAGCTTTGCACCTTTCCTGGAACTTGCTTTGTAGACCAGGCTGGCCTTGAACTCACAGAGATCCACCTGCCTCTGCCTCCCAAGTGCTGGGATTAAAGGCGTGCGCCACCACCACCTGGCTGTTTCCTTTGTTTTTGAGGTTATAATTATATCATTGCCCCCTTCCTTTTCTACCTTCCAAACACCCATGCTCTTTCAACCTCATGGCTTCTTTTTTCATTAATTATTGCCACATTCATATATGTAAATGTATAGACATATGTATTCCTAAATATAACTTACTCAGTCTATATAGTTACTCACATGTATATTATAAGGTTGACCACTTGGTTTTAGATGACTAATTTGTGTGATCGTCCCTGGGGAAGACTATTTCTCTCACTCCCAGCATTCCTTAGTTTCCTGTATTTCTTTGTGTAGGGTTGAGGCCTTGTGGTCTTTACCCCATCCACCTTGTCATGTCTATTGTTGTCCTTGTTTATGCTGGTGGGACTTAATAGATGCTACTTCTGACAGTTCTAGGAGACATAATCTCACAGTAAACTCCATGATCTTACAATTTTTCTGCATCCTCTTCTTCAGTGATCCCTGAGCTTTAGGTGCAGCTATAGTTTTGTAGATGTATTCACTGGGACTGGGCTGCCTAACTGCATTTTGATTGGTTATGGATTTCTCTAATAGCCTCAGTGTATTGCAAGAAGGTATTTCCTTGATGATGGGTAACTGTATGTGTAAATATACAAATATAGTTTAATTAAAATTTTCTCACCTGGCTTGAAAGTTCTCTCTCTAAGAGTCAAGGTCATCTAACAAAACCCCTGGTAGCAGGCATGAGAAGCCCTCTTTTGAGTTGTTGATTAGTGTTGTCACAGATGTTGTTAAAACATTGTGGCTATTACTATTGCCCTTGATTGTCCCCTAGAGGTTTAAGGTGAGTCCCTTTTGCTGAAGACATCATGCTCTTCAGATGCAGAGGCTCCTCAGCTGGCACTAACATGAATGCCTCCTCTGACGACCACTTTTCATGGTACCAGAAGGCACCATGCAAGTTTCTAAAGGAGGGAAGCAACCAACAGCTCTAACCAGCTATGATGCCTATGAACTGAAACAATGACCAACATGGCATGATAACCCTAAGTAGGCAGTAGTGGCACACAAACCTTGAGAGTAACCAACAGCTCTCTAATTTGACTTAAGGCCCACTCAAAAAGAGGGAAACCATGTCTCGTACCAGAAACTTAGCCGATTACTCAAGACTTGTGAAGTCATGGATCTTGCAGGAGAACCTGCAACTACCACTTTACTAAACTAACATAATCCCTAGCCACATTTTAAATATTTGTCATTATACCCACAGATAGGGCAGGTACTTTTGTTCAATTTTGTCTAACTCATCATTTTAGATTCATTTTATTCAATCATAAATATTTC
The DNA here is from genome assembly GCF_903995425.1 of Onychomys torridus. NCBI lineage: Eukaryota > Metazoa > Chordata > Mammalia > Rodentia > Cricetidae > Onychomys > Onychomys torridus. The sequence goes on from NC_050448.1 coordinate 22,628,399, forward strand.
ATGATGTTTCCAATACAAGCCATGTATTCTTTCTTTAATCATAGAAATATTATAAAGAGAAACACATAAATTGTGTAAAAATTCCTGCCACTATGGAACTTATGCTTCAGAGGGAAATACAGACAATAAACAAATCAGTTAAATAATGTCCTGCCAGCTCCTGAAAAATGTAGTTGAATTAAATATATGGAATTAAAAGAATGGGGAGGGGGAATGGAACTGTAGAACATTTTTTAAGCTCCTTATAGACATAGCATTCCATAGAAAACACAATGGGCTCTAGAGAGTTCCATGCTCTACCAACCTTGGGCTGCTTTACATTCTTGATTTATGCTTCATATGTCTTTATAGAATATTTATTTTGCTAATACCTTCAATTCAATTGTATTTTTCTAATTTACTATCCATATCTGCAATGTGTAAACTATTAGCTATATAACACTTTAAAATTTTAAAAATAGCTTTATCTTCTGAAAGCCTGAGACAGCTAACCAAACTTAGAATAATAACCACTAGATGTCGGTGTTACCACTGGATCTCAGAGATGATCTTAGACCTTAGCAAACTTGCTTGACCTAGATATATATTTCACAGCATAAATAGATACTAAAAAATCTTCCTAATCTATTAAGATGCATCTGGATAAATTTTACAAGTATTTCCTAGATGATAAAGATAAACATCTATCTATCTATCTATCTATCTATCTATCTATCTATCTATCTATCTATCTATCTATGATCTATAACATTTGGTAAAAGATTTCATGGAAGGTAAGAATATAGGCTTATTTACCTATTCATCAAGTTAAAATTTATCTAGTGGTGGGGATGTAGCTTAGGTGGTAGAGTATTTTCTTTTGCTACACAAAGCCCTGGGTTCAACCCCTGGAACTTCATAATCCAGACATGGTGAGGCACACTTGTTATATCAGCACACAGGAAGTAAATGAGACCAAACAAACACACAACAAATAAACAACATGAATAAACAAGTTTATCTCAACCTGTATCATATAGCCTTTACTCACTACTGTTTAATAAACTCCAGAAACATCTGTTGAGTACTATGTAGATTTGATGGGCAAGACAGTAAGTCACACACAGTGTGCTGTGATGCTATTTCAAAAGGTAAAGTGTGAGAAGAGTAGTGAGGACTTGCCATAGACTAGACTCTCAGGGAATTGAAAGTAAAACCTGAGGGACAGTAATGAATCTGTTTTGTGAAAACTGGGGAATGAGTATTTCAGACAAAATGGGCAATAAGGGTAGAAGCATTGAGGTAGAAGAGTTTGCCAGAGGCCTGTATAAAAACAGAGTTGGCGGAGGCACATGTAAAAGGTGAAAGCTGTCTGCATCTGCTAAATACATAATGTTCCTCTTTAGGACTCCACCCCTTATATCCTGGCTCCATCTCTATTTCTAGGCCTTCTTCAATTTATTGTTTTGAATTAAATGTCCTTGAACCCTTCAGTTATTCTTTTCCTTAGAGGTAGGGAAGGACTCTCTCCACTCATCTCATTGCTTAGTTCAGAGTCACTCCTCTGACCTTCCAAAGAGGCCTAATTAAATGGAGGGTGAATTCTTACTTCCTGATAAGGACCAGTGGCATCTAAGTCCCTGTGCTCCTGTTTCATAGCTAATGGAAGTCTGTTTTATTTCCTGTCATTATCCCATGACACACTTTGTAAGGACAGGGATCATGCCTGCATACTGTTAGCTCTGTCTTCAGTGTGAGCACTATTCTGTTTAGTCAGAAGCTTCCAATAAGAACTGGATGAATGAGTGCACAAATGGATAAAATGAATTCATCCTGAGTGTAGAAACAGAGCCAGACATTAGCCTTATGGCTGGCTAAATCCCCAGATATTCATCCATGTTCACAAACCAGTTTATGCAAGAAAGTTTGGTTAAATCAATTGGGGAAATTCTGGATTTATGTTTAGAGGAAAACAATCCTTACCTGTAGTATTTCACATTAAAAATCAATATAAAATAAGTTCCCTTAACTCTTCTTCTTTCAACTCTAGTCTCATCTCTGATGCTCTTCCTGATAGACAATCTTGATATAGTTGGTGATTGTTTTTCCACTTCCATTTGCTCCATTGGACTCAATGGACTATGGACAAATGACTCTGAGTATCCAATACAACCTATGTGTTGCAGTCTTATTGTTCTCTTTATCTAACAACACTGATACTGTTCATCATTTCTTCTTTGTGGAGGCATGTTCTTTGACTTCTTAGCTTTCCCCATAATGCCCTACTTTTTATTCCTCTGCTGTATTAACCTCAACTTTCTAAATGTAAAGGGTTGGGGAGACACTTGGCTCAGGCTTAACCTCGTTCTTCTCTGTATTTTTTTTTTATCCAATTATAAGGCTTTAAAAGCACCTATCCCTTAGGACAGTGGTTCTCAACCTTCCTAACGCTGTGACCCTTTAAAATAGTTCCTCATGCTGTGATGACCCCCATCTGTAAAATTATTTTATTGCTACTTCATGGCTATAATTTTGCTAATGTTATGAAGTATAATGTAAATATCTAATATGTGACTTCAAAGGGGTCGTGACCTACATGCTGAGGACTACTGCTTTAGGATGTTCCACTTTTATACTTGTAGCGCTATCACAGTCCTGAAGTCCAGATTTTCCTGTTCAGTTTTCAACTGGACATCTGCACTTAGATGCTAATTAGACATCTCAAAACTAACACATCAAAAACTGAACTTTTGAATTTCCTCACAAAATCTGCTCCTCCAGAAGTCTTTCTCTTCTCAGTAAATGTAGTTCATTCTGCCAATTGTTCAACCCAGACATCCCAGAGTCTTTCTTTATTCCTCCCTTGCTTTCACATCCTGCTTGGCATCTATTTCTGGTCCTAAGCACTGTGACTGTGAAGTAAGTTTAGAACTCAGGAATCCCTTACCACATGAACCCTGGCACAGTGAGCTAACTGGTCCTCCTGACTCCATGACAACTACAGGAGTCGTCACTTACTAACATATGTTGAGTTGTGTTATTCCTGTATCCTGTCTCTCTCCATCCCCACTGTGGCTCTGGCTCCATGTGACCTTCCTCAGCCTTCCTTTCCCAGCTACGGTAAGGTGCTTCCTGTCTTAGGAAACTGTACTAAGCTAGTCTGGTTTTCTTTTAACACTCCAAGCAGGATCTCACTTCCAGTACTTTCCATAGTTCACTCCCCCACTCTCTGGGGACATTTTTTTTTTTTTTTTTTTTTAGCAGATGCAAACATGGCTTATTCCTTCCTATAACTCTGTGTTGGAAATTTACATTTTCTGAGAGTCCTTTCACACTTCTTCAAAAACAGTCTTATATCACTGTTTCTCCTTACTTTTTTCTCTCCTTTAGGTAATAGATGGACAAGTGAATTCAGTAGCAATCCTAAGGAAGATTAGAACTCTAAACAATCTGGCCCTAATTAGAGCACCCACTGTTTTTCTACTGCTTATCTCAAACAAAGCAGAAAACTTAAACATCTAAGCACACAAACTGCTTTTCAGGCAGCTCGCTGCCTTCTGATGAACTGGTTGTGCAAAAGGATTCATGCTTTCTGGTTTTGCTAAAGATCAAAACCTTTCTGTGTTTTCTCATGCTCTTCTCCAATGGTTTCCCATAATTACTCAGACTTAGTTAAGCCCAGCCAATGAGCTCATTCTTATTCTTTCAGCTCACAACTTCCTCTAAGCTTTGTGTATGGAAGTAGGTGTGTTGGTAGCATGGTTTGTTTTTTTATAGAAAATAATTGTAAGAGAATTTACCTTGCTCCTTAACATAGCATTTTCAAAGCAACACAACATAGCAAAGACCATTTGTGAAGAATTCCATTGCCATTTCCCAGTACCCCTTTACACCATGTGCCAGCTGGTGCACGTCAGGTGACTGGCTCGGTAATGGCTCAGTTCCCAGGGAGAAGGAAATGAATGAAGATCTAAGCAACCTCTTCTTTTGTTGTTGTTTTGTTTTTAAGTGCAATTAAGTTCCATTTAGGAAGATATCTGTTTAAGACTGTTTTCCTGGGCCTGTGATTGTATCTCATATTTTGTGTGCATGTTAAAAACAAATGGGTTCAATTAAAAAGGTACATAATATCACTTTCTGGAAGAAGGCTTGAACACTAAACTAAGACCTTCATTTTAACCTTCATCAGGGTAAGCATGTCACAGCCTGCACAATTCCCTCAATAAAATGGGGGCAATAGTCCCTCAGAGGACAGCTCAGTATATTAGGTGAAATAATGTGAGCTATGTGCATAGCAGGTCCTGGGTAAGAATTGGTTGTTTTCCAACTCCATAGTAACCCTCCTCTGTTTCTACTGTTGGTCATTACATTAATTTGGTTCATTATAGACAAGGAACATTTAGAAAAATCTATCGTTTTGGTACTAAGTTTCTTCTTTTGCTCCTGAGATCACAACTTCTGGACATTGATTTGAGGATAAAACATTCAACAACAGAAAACAGCAACAAGAACCAAAACAGAACCTGGTCTAACATTCTGTAGCTCATGCATCATTATTATTTGGCAAAGTTGCTAAATTTCCAATATCCATATCTGTGATGGGATGTGATGACTGACTGCACTGCCTGAAGTATACTTCAGGTTCCTTGGAAAAGCTAACTTTATTGACATATTCCCTACTTTCTTGTCATGTCATTCTTTCTCTCCTTAAATCCATGTCTAGGGAAGAACTGCTCTAAATTTGATAAAAGTAAAAAAAAATCATCAAAAATAGTTATGCAGCAATATTAAAATGTATCATTTTAATTGAAGAAAATGCAACTGGATGGGAATAATTATTTTCTTGTATTGTTTCTTTTATTACTTTCAGGTTTTGTTGGTCTCAGCTCCAATGGCCTCTCAGCAGGGGTAATCCACCCTGAGGGGGAGGGAGGTGACTGTCTTTGATATATTTAGATATTTAGTAGCAGTCTTTATTTCTTACCTTTTAGATGCCAGTAGCAATCTTCCAGAAATGTCTTCAGATGTTGTCAGTTATAGTATGTTGACAGGTGAATAAGTGGTTACCAACTAACATTGATGGTTACCGGAAGAACAGGCTAGGGTGCAGGGATGTTCTCTATTACTTGGACATCCTCCTATAAGAACAAGTCAGCTTTGGCTAGACCCTTAGAAACCTTCTAAGGTGCTGCCAATTTCTCTCACTTCTTTTGCTGAGTGACAGACAACTCACCAGAGACTAGTAGTGTAGGATGACCTGGACTCCAGATTCTCTTAACAGGCAGAGTTCAGAGTTGACACTCCAGGATAATTATGAACAATGCTCCCTTTCTTCTTCAACTGTGTGTACAATCAACTTAAACTATGTAATGAACACTATTCTAGACTCTAGAATCCAGCTATTAAAGTGATAAATACACAATGCATGTGCAAGGTCTGCCCTTCATCCTCTGAAACACAGGCTGTGATGATGATAATAAAGGAAATCAACATATCATTCAGCTGGTACAAGTGTGATAAGGAAAAGAAAGTTGCCCCACAGAGTGATGGAATGGGTTAGATGGATAAGAAGGCCTCTTTGAGGCCATCTGAGACTGAAATACCCTCACACGCCCTGCATACACATTCAGGCTCTGTCAGTATTCTTAATACTTGGTCCCTAGCTCATGGTGCTGCTTGGACTGTAGAGCCTTTGCAGATGCTGCTTGGACTGTAGAGGTCCACCGCTAGGGGAAGGGCTTGACTGTTATGGCTGCCTCTGATACTGGCCTGCAGTCTCTTTTTCCTAACCACCACAATATAGAAAAGGAGCTCCCATTCCATGGGGGCTCCTCGGCCATTGTTTCACAAGGAGGACAGGAAATCGTGGCTGATAAGTGAAATTAAGTTAATTATAAAATAAAAATATTAAAAAGAAAAGAAAAGGGGCTTCCTCGGGCTATCATCACCCGATGGAGAGCTGCTCTTGTCGTGCCTTCTCTGACTGACAGCCTTAAAGACTGTCAGTCAAAATACAGCTTCCCTCCCTTGAACTGGGGTCTCCATTGGGTCCTTCCCCTCAGAGCTCAGAGAACCTAGTAGAAGAGGGTGAGAAAACAAAGTAGGGTATGGAGGACGCCAGGAGAAGAAGGGCTACTGAATCAGCTAAGCAGGGCTCACAAGGACTCACAGAGACTGAAATGGCAAGTATGGGGCCTGCAGGGGTCGGCACCAGGTCCTCTGCACATATGTTATGGCTGTTAGCTTGGTGTTTTCTTTCTTTTGTTCTATTTCAAGACAGGTTTTATCTGTGTAGTCCTAGTCATTCTGGAACTCTCTATATGGAACAGGTTGGCCTCGAACTCAGAGATCTACCTGCCTCTGCCTCCTGAGTGCTGGGACTAAAGGTGTGTGTCATCACTGCCAGGCTAACTTGGTGTAACCTTTTTTTTTTTTTTTTTGCCTGCTTATGGGACTCTTTTCCTCCTATTGGGTTGTCTTGTCCAGCCTTGATATGAGGGCTCTTGTCTTGTTTTATTGTAACTTGGCTTTGTAATTGTTGTCTCTTGAAAGTGTGCTTTGTTTTCTGAAGGGAGACAGGGAGGTAGGGAGGAGTTGGAAGGAATGGAGAGAGGAGAAACTGTGGTCTGGATGTATTGTATGAGAGAAGAATATATTTTAAGAAAAGATTTCTTCCACCAGGGATCTGGCCACAGTGATGAGAAATAACTGATTCAAATGGAAGTCAAGGATGCCTGGAAGGGGTGGATTTCTGGCTCTTGCCATTCTACATTCAAACACAAAGAACATAAACATTCTATCTTTTTATTTATATATCATGTGGGTGAACCTCCTGTGCAGACTTGGTTTCTTCCTGCTGTTATTTTGTCAACATTCATTAATAGACAAAAGCTGAGACTAGTCTATGCCGTTACACACATACACACACTCATACAAGTTGTACATGTGCATGGTTTTACACTTTGCTCTTTTTGATCAACTGTATTCCTTAGAGATAGTTCTCTATCAGCACATATAGAGTGACTGCTTTTCTTTTTGATAATATAATACTATTACAACATTTTCTTCTTCCCTTTTCTCCCTCCAATTCCTCTCAATACCCCTCCCTGCTTCCCTTCAAACTCATGGCCTCTTTTTTTGTTCATTGTTATTGTATGCATATACATATATATTCCTAAATGTAACTTAGTCTGGCTACTATTACTAGTATGTACATTTTCAGAGTTAATCATTTGGCATGGGACAACCAATTCATATGCTCTTCCCCAGAGAAGAATATTTCTCCTACTCCAAGCTTTTCTCAGTTGCCTATACACCTTTGTATAGTGATCAGGGGGCCTTGTAGAGGGGCAGATTATAAGAGCCAAAGGATCAGGAGATTTGCTGTGAAATGATGTTCCTTAGTGATGTCAGAAAAGTTGACTTTTTAAATAATATTTTTATTATTTGAAAAATTCATAGATGTAATGATGTACTTTGATTACATCCACCACCTGCTCCACCCCTTCCAATGTCCCCAAGCCCATGCTCACACATCTTCTCCCCAGCCTCATGTCCTGTTTCTCCTCCATCTCTGTCACTCAGCAACTGTGCCAGAATTGGATTATGGGCCAGCAACTGAACATCATTTTGCTCCAGAGCCCAGGAAGGAAGACTTGAGGATTAGGTAGTTTTAAAAGTACTGTCCATGTTTCTAATGAGAGCCGGCAAGTAATTAGCCTGCAAAGCATTCTAACCGAGTGGCATGGGCAATTAAGACTGTCCTGCAAAAGGAAAGGACGCCTCCTGCGATAAGGAAAGTGGTCTGAGCAGTTTACGCCAAACTCCAAGCTGCTCCCATTGTCAGGGTTTCTGAAGCTCTTTGTTCTTTCTCTTAAGCCCCACAGCTTCAAACTCAGGCCTTATTTGAAATCTGTCAGCCGAGGTTTTAGCCATAACACTAGTCTTATCTTTTCAAAAGGTTGGATCAAAGTAGCTTAGTTCTCATCTGAGTTTAACAGGGAAAATGGCCCATGGCTGTCACTCTGTAATGAGCACTTTTCCAGGTGGCCAACACTAAAGGAATGCAGGGATATTCTGCCTTTGTGTTTGTTATCATCATCAGGCCTTCATTCTTATGTATGTATGTATGCATGTATGTATATAGCATACAGCACAGTTTTTAGAGGAGCGTAAGAGTTGGGATATGATTCACCATTTCACCTGTGAAAAGAGCTTAATGAGAGTTAAGTACTTCCTCAAACTAGGTCAAAATCAAGGCGAGAGATTCATGGCATTATACCCTTAAACATCAAACCCTGTTCCAAAGAAGTAAAGCAGTATAGAAATTGATCACCCATGTTCTGAACAGACAGCAGGACTAGAAACTAGGCTGGGAAAGGACCTGAGCTTGAATCCCTCTAACCCAGGTAACACTAGATGCAGCAGTGCACATCTGTAATTTCACGGTTTCTACCCCAAGCACCTGGGAGTGGAGCATGGAGAATTCCTGAAAGCTCATGAGGCCATAGCCTGGTATGTTCAGCAACAAAGTGGAAGGCTGAGACCAACCCCTATAGTTGTCCTCTAGTATCCACACATATTCTACAAATATGGGCCAGTAGCATGCGCGTGTATGCGTGCATGCATGCACACATATATATGTATATACACATACATATGTGTATAGTGTGTGTGTGTGTGTATGAAGATTATAAAATAGTGCATTCCCATATGGCCTTTCCAAACATCCTTACTGTTAGTTATCCCTCGCTGACCCCCTCCTCTGCCCAACCCTTTCCTTCTCTTCATTAGTTTCCCTTTTCCCCTTCATATGATTTTATAAACTTTTAAGTCTCAAAATATAAAGTCACAACCATTCTTAACATCACAATATATGAATTAGAGATATAAAGCTAGAAAATCCTGTCCATATTTGGCTAGGGAAAGGGATCAAAGGCTAGGGATAGGTTAGTTGGATATTGTTTTCCCTCTTTACACAGGAAGAACTGGAAAGTGCTGCCACTCTGCTTGTGTTAGCATGGTGCCATGCAGAGCTGAAACACACCTATGTCTATGTTTAACTGTCTTTTCCCAAACAAAATGGCTGTTTCATGTGGTTTAGTCTGATATATGCAATATGTCTGCATGCAGTTATGCACACTTGTCATTGCAGCAAAATTGCTCCAATAAGAATAAATAAAATAGGCACAAGATCTTGTTTGTTGAAGTAAGCTACCTGAAAACTACACTTTATGAATTTCTCCTTTCCTGAGAAAAATCGAGGCAGCGCAGGTAAGCAGTGGCTGAATTTATACTTCTTCCCTGTGCTCATTCCTACCCAAGTCTTTATTAAAAACTAAAAGTGGCTGATTCGAAGATAATACAAAAATGTACAAAGAAGAATATAAAAGTTACCTTTACGTCTTTATGTGTGCATGCCTGCTTGCATGTGGAGTGTCAACAGTGGTGTGTTGGAGTACCCGTGAATGCACATGTGAAGCTGAGTGTCTTCCTCTATCACTTCCTACCTCGTTTCCTAGAGAAAGGGTCTCTCACTAAACTAGACACTTGCTGTTTCTGCTAGGCTGGATGTCCAACAAGCTCCTGCCTTCTGAATGTCTGTCATCAGCACTGGGGTTATAGGAACACACAGCCATGTCCAGCTTTTTATGTAAGTGCTAGAAATTCAGCCTCATCAACATATGTAGCTTAGTGTCACTTCAAATTGCTACATTGTATTCAATAATATTACTATGTTACAATTTATCCAATGCCTGTCTGATTTTGAATTTACATTTTTAGATGTAAGTGATAATAATAATCGTATTTCAAGGATCAGGGTGAGATTTGAATATGTATTCATGAGAGTACTTGGCTAACTAACTTTTAACAATGCCAGGCTTGCTTTTAAACCCAAATTTGATGTATATAAATTATGGGCAGTTTCTCTTATTTACTGTGTTAGTCAGGCTTTTCATCATGGTGACAAATTCCTCAGGAAAATGACTTAGGAAGAGAAAAGATTTAGTTTGGTACAGTTTCAAAGGTTATAGCTTATGGTCAGCTTCATCCATCATTTCTGGGACTGGTGAGGCAGAACATTCTGACACATAGATGAGTAAAACAATTGAGTAGTTCTTGGCAACCAAGAAGTAGGGAGAAAGACAGAGGGACACCTGGGACAAGGTACATTTCCAAGGGTACATGGCCCAGTGACCCAACTCCTCCAAGTAAGCCCCACTATCCATACTTCCCATAACATTCTAGCCAGACCACAAAGTTATGAACTCTTCAGTGGATTAACCCATTGGTTAGGTCCAATTCCTTTAACTCTCAGTAATGCTACCAAACAGCTGGGCACCCAGGCTTCAAACCCTTGAGCCTTTGACTGTTTCTTTATATACAGACCTAAACATTTTCTCTTCCTGATTTATAATAATTTTGACTATTCATGCATCTTCCATTTTGTTTTATTTGGGTAGCTGCCAGTATGCATCTTTTATAACTAATCTTGTTTGGTTTGGAAAATCATATGCTCTGTAGATGATCTTTTTCTATTTAAAACTTATTTTAAAAATTGTTTCACATAGAATATATTTTATCATATATTCCCCTCCCCCATCTCCTCCCAGATCCTCCTTGCTTCCCTACCCACCCAACTTCATGACTTCATGTTCATTGTTTATTCAAAATAAAGTAACAAAACTGAAGGTCAACACTAACAAATAAGACAAAAATACCAAGGTGAAACAAAGCAAAAATCACCTGCGTGCATGTTTGTCAGATACACACACAAAATCCTGCAGTCCATTTTGTGTTGGCCAACTACTTATGAGCATGAGGGCTGCCTTGGTGTACGGTTGGTATGCCTATCTACACTCCATTGGAGAAAATGATTTTCTCTTTCCTAGAAGTTAACAAATGACTTCTTGGTTAGGGTTGGAACTTAGTGTTTATTTCAGTTTCTCAGTGCTAGGCTATTGTCTGTTTTGAACTTGTAATAGTCTTGTGTGTACTGTTGCGGTCTCTATGAATTTATATGTGTATCAGATCTGTTGGGTTTGGAAGTTACTGTGTCCTACCACTAATCAGGAAGTTACTTGCAACTGATACCTGGTGGGAAAGGGAAAATCAGTTTTCTCCAATGGAATAACACTGGACTGCAGAGAAGGCCTCCTGCCCAGGAGTGGTTAGTCAACACAAAATAGACACCATCAAATTTTTGGTGTGTTTTTAATATTTTTATTGTGTTTAGGTGATTGTTGTTGTTGGTTGGTTTTCATCTTACTGTTTTTTTGTATTTTTGTTTTGTATTGGTTTAAATATTAAGACAACTTCATTTAGTTAAAAGGGAGGTTTATTTTGTGGGGTAACTTACAAATGAAGGGATAGGTTACAGGGTCTGGGAAAGGTGAAGCATAGTCCAGCAGTGTTCTCTGGAGAACTCTGCTCAGTCTACCTCCAGCATCCAGGATCCAAGAACCAAGAGAGCCGGTCCTTCTGGATCTCAGCTCTTCAGGGATCCTCTCTCAGCTCCACCTTGTAGGTGTAACAGTTACCTAAGCCTCAATGGGGGTGGCACTTCCAGGTCAAAGCTGAATTGGATACCCACTACAGTTTTGATCTTTTTTTTTTTTTTAAACTTTTTGAGAGGGAAGGATAGAAAGGAGAGAGGGAGACATATATACATATACATACATACATACAGAGAAAGAGAGAGAGAGAGAGAGAGAGAGAGAGAGAGAGAGAGAGAGAGAGAGAGAGAATTGAGTCTTGTATCCTGAATGACTTACACAACTGGTGAAATTTTGTTGATTGAATTGAGAGCTTTGTGGAATATCCCCTCAAGACAAAGGCAAATCTTTGCAGTGTACTCTACAACCCCTAGAGAAATTAACAGTGCATGTCTTGCATTCTTGGGATTATTCAGAGTTTGGATGTAGTGAAGACCATACTTGGGATTATTCTTTCTAATTATTTGAATAGATTTCCAGCTTTTACTGAAGTCCAGCCAAAGAGAGGATTCTTTATGAGAACTATAATATTGTTCTAACTGTCCTGCCACTTAAAACAGTTGATCTGGTGCTATGTATGGGAAACATTAGACAGAGAGCTGTTGCATATTTTCTAAGCAGCCAGAGGTAGCTTAGCCAGAGGAAGCTGATGACTTCAGTAGAACAATGCATTGTTTGAAAAGCCACTACCAGGAGATGATTGAGTCTTTGAAGTGACTGTCATATACCAATACACAAAGCAGCCATTAGTTGTGAATTACCTGATGAAAGAAAGTTTGTCAGATCAACAATCACAAAGCAAGTTATATATATATATATATATATATATATATATATATATATATATATATATATAGAGAGAGAGAGAGAGAGAGAGAGAGAGAGAGAGAGAAATTGAGCCCAGTTTATATGTTGTCTGGTTCAGTATGTACAATATGTAACAGTATGAATCAGCTATGGAATTCTGACCAATGCCCAACATGAGAGTAGCTCTAAACATCATCTATCTATGAGATGAAATTACTTCATTAGGTAGGACTGTGAAGAATATAACTTCATTTTTCTAATATGGAGGAGAAAGTGTATAGAAGTGAATGTATGTCTATATGCATTATTGGGTAACAATTGTATGGCTTGACTTATATGTCAAGAATATGTAAGCTATGATCTGCTTGCCAAATGCCATCTCCCACCTATTTCTGCATGGTCTATGTGTTGAAAATGAAACATTTTAAAATGTGAGGAAATTGTTTTTAAGAGAATATTATTATTACTGTTTTTTGTTTTGTTTTGTTTTTTTAGAGACAGGGTTTCTCTGTGTAGCTTTGTGCCTTTCCTGGAACTCACTTTGGAGACCAGGCTGGCCTCGAACTCACAGAGATCCACCTGCCTGTGACTTCCAAGTGCTGGGATTAAAGGTATGCGCTACCACCACCTGGCAAGAATATTATTTTATAATATGTGAAAAAAATTCAAATTTTGACGTCTACAAAATACTTGTTAAAAATGTCTATGTTGATGCTATATAATCTTCTCTTCTTGAGTAACAGTGTGGGAATTGAATGGTTACAAAAGAGACAATATATATGAGAAACCCTAATTAATTTTGTGATTCAACAATTTCATAGTAAGGCACTCTGATTACTCTCCCCCCCAATTCCTATCTCTCCACATCTTTATCAACAGTCCCTTATCTCCACCAGTCCTTTTCACAGAATCATGTCTTTTGGTTTAGTTTTATGACTTATTTATTCTGTCAGCACCACTTTTATGACCATTGGATTGGGTAATCTCTTGGAGCTTCTGGAGTCATCAGTGGGTACACAACAGAATCAATGATCCTCTCTTTCCGTGAGTCTATCAGTGGCAAACAGTTAACAACAAGGGACAACATTGTTTATCTACTTTGAAATCTATCTGCCTTCTAATTATTTATGTTTATGCTCATAGACAAATGTTGCTTTCAGCCTTAATCAGATAATCCTTTCTTTACAATGAATATGGGTAAATGCTGTGCAAGGTGTGAGAAAAAGTGATGATGGATGGTGTATTATCCTAAGGCTTTGAGAACTGTGGTTGATATATTGTGTACCCCAATAAACTTATCTGGGGGTCAGAGAAAAGAACAGCTACTATATTAAACATAGAGGTTAGGCAGTGGTAGCACACGCCTTTAATCCTAGCATTCCAGAGGCAGAGATCTATCTGAATCTCTGTGAGTTCAAAGCCACACTGGAAACAGCTAGGCATGGTGACACATGCCTTTATTGCCAGGAAGTGATGGCAGGAAGCAAAAAGGTATAGAAGGTGCGAGGACCAGGAACTAGAAGCCAGATAAGCTTTTACAATTTTGAGCAGCAGTTCAACTGAGATTCATTCTGGATGCGGACTTAGAGGCTTCCAGTCTGAGGAAACAGGATCAGCTGATAAACTGGTAAGGTGAGGTCTGTGGCTTGTTCTGCTTCTCTGATCTTCCAGCGTTCACCCCAATATGTGGCTCCCAAGTTTTTCTATTAATAAGACCTTTTACGATTCATGTTACAGAGAACATTGCAGAAGAGGGGCCAGAAATAATGCAAGAGCGGTAAGACAGGGAAAGGAGCTGTGAAACATCATCTTCTGGGAAAGACACAGGCACTGCAGTCATGAACTCACAGTAGCTCCAGATTTTTGCATAAGAATAGGCCAGTTAACTGTCAGGCACAGATGGATGGAAGAGGGGTTCAGAGTCCATATCCCTCAGCATTGAACTATGTGGCACCTTATATAAAAAGTTTACAGACTTTCTAGATAAGAACTAGGAGAAGAATTAATTGACTATTATAGACAAAATGTTTTTAGATAAGTCATTGAGATGGAGTTTTGGGCGTAGGTACAGGCTCTTTAAGACTTAGGAGAATGTCTGATGAGAAGCTACTGCAGAAGAGGTTTGAACAAGTACACAGGGCGAGCCCATCTGATAGCTGTCCCCCAGCTCTGCTTCTAGCTCGTGCTTTCTTTAAGGACTAGAAGAGCTTCATATGCTGGTAAGTAAAATACTTGTGATGATCAAGTAAAGAAGAAAGGATTTATTTTGACCCACAGTTTGGAGTAACCTCATGGTGGTTGGGAAACAAAGGAGATAACTAATATCCACTCCAACAGTATGCCTGTAAGGGCTCAACTTCCTTCCACTAGACAGCATCTTCTAGCCTTTAGTACATGAACTTTTAGGGAACACCTACAATCCAAACCATGGCATAAAGGTGGTACTGATAGAGGATGCTTAAGTAAAACAGCAGCTCACAGTTCATGATTAAAATATTTTCTGATCCCTCTTTTGTTTCTTGTGGTGTGTGTAGCAGATGTGGTCTACCAGAAAACTATTGCTCTCTTAAACTTATATTTTATCAGGGCATCTTACATATATATTTTTTTGGTTTTCTTGGTATACTTTTTCTTCAAATGATTGTGTTTTCTAGTGATATAATTATATATTCTATGTGTAGTAAGAACTCTTTCCTAATTTTCTGTTATTTGTTCACATGGCAAAGCAGACATATTGATCATTTTCTTCATTAGACAAAAATGAATCCCCACAAAAGATCAAGCAAATCTTCAGTCCAGTTGTAGATCAATTCTGTTTAGGAAGACTGAGTTTAAACACGTGAACAGGAGTTTCCAACCAGAGAATACAGTTGGGGAAGAGCCAGGAGTCCGAGTAAGACCAGAATCATGTCCAAGACACAAAGCAAGAGTCAGCACAAGTCAGAGACAAGGACCAGTAATTCAAGACTCAGGGATGCTGAATGTACTTTTTATTTTCTAAAGTGTTCACTTTGGAGGAAAGTTATGTGATTATCAGTTATCAGAAATGTGCTGGCCGGAAGCTGAGGAGTGCTGGAATGGTGACAAGGGAGTTCTGCAGGAGGGAGAAGATGGATATTTTCCCAAAGCCTCTATATTGCTCCCTCCCTGTATGGGTTTCTAGGGTTGCCCCTTTACATTAGCCATTCTAGGGTTTCCAGGCATGGGAGCTTTCTATTTTCCATTTCCACAGATGTGAAGAGTATGTACAGAAAGGCAGCCTAGCATTACTATTGAATGCCAAGTACAGAGGATAATTGACTACTAATAATAAGTAAAGCTGAAATTCTCTAAATTGACTTCTTATCACTGTTGATTATCATTTTGAGTAAAAAGGTGAAATAATTCTTGACCTTCCTATACAGATATGGATTTTTCTTTGGGAGGGGAATAACATAAGTGCTAATCAACTTTATTTTTTTCTATAAAATCAGGTTTATGTCCATCAACTCTCAGCTCAATATACAACTCATGAGCTCACAGTTATACATATGAGCTAAAGAAAATTTTTAAGAAAGTCCCATTGCCACATATTACCAGTGTAACTTTTAGACTTTTTTTTTTTTTTTTTTTTTTTTACCAGCAACATATTTATATTACAACCATAAAGGTAGACAGAGCTGGGTTACATTAATGGTTCATAAGCAACTTATGTAACAGAATGGAGAAATAAAGTAGCAACAGATATATTAATTAAGTTAATCTAAATACACATAAATAAATATGGAGAATAAAGAATGTATTTTCTGACATGGCACCACAGTCAAAGAGAGTTTGAAAAAACTGAGCTAAGCCTCATTAAATATGAGAGCAAAGACTGGCTTCAGTTAACCTCAACAGACTAAAGTGCACTGTGAATTGTATAGTTAGCTGCAGCGAAGTTTAAAGGCAGAAATTTATATGTATACATATCACACATATGTAGGTGGACTTTTCTTTCTTGCCCACCAATTCCCAAATAATCAACATGGAGACTCAATATTAATAATTATTAATAATATTAATAAATGATCAGCCAATAGCTCAAGCTTAATGCTAACTAACTCTTACAATGTAAATTAACTCATATTTCTTATCTAAGTTCTACTACATGGCTCATTGCTTGTTACCTCCTTTTGTACACATCCTGCTTCCTCTGGATCTGGCTAGTGATTCTGCTACTTGGTTTTTCTTTTTTCCCATCATCCGCAGTTTGATTCTTCCACCTAACTTTATCCTGTTCAGCTATTGGCCAGTCACTTTCTTAATTAAACCAATCACAACAACATATATTCACAGTGTATAAAGGAATATTCCACATTTTCCCCTTTTTGTCTACTTAAAAAGGAACACTTCATCTTTAACATAGTAAGATTATATACAACAAAAACAGTTGTCAAGTAAAAATTACAGTTACAATATCTAGTCCATTTGTATTTGGCAAAATTAGAGAACATATTTTATTTTCTATTTTATCTTTGTGACTCTAAATTTTTATACCTAATTTACCTTAAATCATAACTAAGGAAAAATTTAAGTCTAATTATTCAGTCAGTCTTTAACTCCAACAAAGACCCCAGAAGGGTGAAATGTTTTCTAATGACAGGGACATCTGGCTTTCTGGACAGTTACCCGAAGCTCTTCTGTAATGTTGGGGCATCCAATTTTGGCCTACATGCCTAGTATATCTGACAAAATTTGTTGAGAAGCAGGGGATTTTTAAGGACTGTCCTACCTTGTCTTGGTAAAGTCTGGCAGTTGCTTTTTGTGTGTGTGTCCTGCTGGTGCAGTTTGGATAATTTCCTGTCAGCAATTGAGGCAAGCATTTTGCCCAAATGGCTAGCTTTTGCCATAAGGAAACTCCATATAGAATTTCATTCATGCCAATTACCCTCTCTGAAGTAAATTGGTTCTGCCAGGAGCCGACATGGCTCACTGTCATGAAAAGCCTTAGGTTATTAAACATATTAAATGCCACATTTTATAGGTCTTTGAAGTGTTTGAAGACCATCTCTCTATCTAAATATATTTGTGTACGACCTTGAGAACATGCTTAATGTGAGTACAAGTTTGACTATTACAGATGCCTATTAACTTGTATTTCTTAATTATACATTACATTTTCAAATGAGTTGCATAAGTACAATACCCAGAATAAGAGTAAAAATACATATACAGTGTAACAAAACTAACTTCAAATTTGTATCAATATACCTATATCCATACCAATGTGAACTGTTTAAGACTAGTAGCTGTTTTTGTTTTTGTTTTTTGTTCGTTTAAAAGTAGATTAAATAATTGTAGCATGAATTCTAAATGGTCTTAATAATACAAATCTTGAGTCAGATACCAGGGTAAAAGCTGAGAGAGCAGAGAAGCAGAGAAGCCAGCCACCAGAGAGTTCTTATCTCTCTGCCTTCTTAGATGGAAAGGGCAAACCTCCTGTCTCCATCCCACCTTATCACTTCCTCTCTTTGTCCAACCATATCACTTCCTGTTTCTTCCTCCCAAGTACTGGGATTAAAAGCATGTGCCCCGCAAATACTGGGATCAAAGGCATGAAATCCCAGTGCAGGGAATAAAGATGTGTGCCACCACTGCCTAGTCTCTTGTGGCTAGCTCTGGACTCTGATCTCCAGACAAACTTTATTTGTTATGGCACAAACAAAATATCACATTTTCCCTTTTTGTCTAAAATAAAAAAAGAACATTATAACTAATATAAGAAAAACTATATACAATAAGTACAATAGCTATACACAATGTATTCAAACAATAATTACATTAACAACATGTAGTCCATAAACATTTGACAAATTCAGAGAAAATACTCCATTATCTATCCTTTCTTGGTGAGCCCAAAAGGTTGTATTTAATTCACTTTCTATTCTAACTTTCATTACCAAAATTATCTTTTAATATCTGTCAATCTCACACACTTTACACCTCTCTAGTGAATTTCTTTTCTGAATCTGGTAACTATAAAGTCTTAAACTTAATCAGAGATCTCAGGAGGAAATATTATCTAAGTAAGCAGGAAGTACAAGCAAGCAATTTCCAAAAAATGTGAGAAATGACAGAAACAGCTGGCTTCCTGGATAGTCATTCAAGGTTCCTTTGCAATGTTGGGGCACCCATCTCTGGCCTAGAATTTCCAACAGACTTATCTGTGAAGCAGGATTTTCTGAAGGGCTGTCCTACCTTGTCTTGGCAAAGTTCAGCAGTCCTTTTTTGTCCTGCTTGTCCACTTTGGACAGCATACTGTCAGCAGTCAAGGCAAGGGCATTTTCTTGCCCAGTGGCTAACTTTTGCCATGAAGAAAGTAAACTCCATATGGAATTTCTTCTATGTCTATCATCTTCTCTGAATTAGATTGGTGCTGCCAGGATCAGACATGTCTCATTGTCATAAAAAAGAACCTATGTTATTAAAGCATCTTAAATTTGGAGATAATATTTATACCTTAAGATAAGTTTTAAAGATTCAAAATAAAACCAAAGGATTATGAAATTAGTGGCAATAAAATGTCCCTAAATTTTTTCTTCTGTCCCCTATCAGGCAGCTCTTCTGACATGAAACAGAGAATTTAGACTTGACTTTAATAAGCATGCTTGCATTTAAAGAGGGAGTGTGGCTCTCCAACTGCAAAGACAGCTTTAATTTTCAATTGAACTGGGACTACAAAAAGACTATTTTCATTATGTGTCAGCAGAACACAGAAACAAACATTTAGGAAGATTTGTGAAATTTTATCCTATTGGAGATGTGATATATCACATAAGGTAATTTACATTTATTCTTGGAACATTTTTTTGGTGGGATAATTTGTCCTTTTTCTTCACATGTCTCATTTGTCCAATTTTCTTCAGATTTCTTAGCTTCATGCCTTCATTCTCCTGAGAGACAAAAACAAACCCTGCTCCAACTAATTTTTGGTAGGTTCCCTTTTGAAAATTATATCTTATCAAATGAAAAACACTTATTAGTCATATAAGTTAGTTTAAATTGAATAGTCACATTGGTTGATGAACTATCACCTCTTCTTATTAAGAGGTCTTCTCTTGTTCAAATCTATTCCTTATCAATTTTGATTTATAGTTTCTCCTGGAATTTTTGTTTTGTCTTCTATAACTGTTATATCACCCACAGCAGTATGGTTTTTTTACAATAGGCATTAGGCTCTTTGCTCTGGGAAGGTATTTCCTCCACAATGACAGGAAATGACTGAACCAAATTTGACATGGTGGCCTGTGAGAGACCCCTTAAAGTGTTTCCCTGATGACAAAGGGTTATCATGCCTGTCACTTGTTGATCTACATTCATTAGTCCAATGTCTGCCTTTGCCACACCTTCTACATACTCCAGAAGGGAGGGGCATTCTGTTGCGATTATTCTTAGTAAAAACATTGTTTCTAGGAATGCCCTGTTTACAATTCCTTTTTAGGTGATCTTGTTTACCACAATTGAAACATTTGAAATTTTGATTTTTCTTCAACCTCTGCAAATCACCTCTCCTATCCAAACATCATCATGGTTTCAAGATTCAATATTGATTGTTTCTTGGATCCATTTCTCTAAGATCTTTCCTTTAACATCATGATTACCCTTTTGCATTTTGCATTAGCATTTTCGAAAGCCAGAAACTCAATTATATTTGTCTAACATCTGAATTTGGTATCATTATATTTACTGCTGAAGTCGGTCTTTGCAAATAGTCAGTGAAGGTTTTTTTGAGCCCTGTATAATTTTGGAAATGACCTAATTTACTTTCCTACTTCTTTAGTTCTGTTCCAAGCATTCAAGGCTGCTAAACAGCATAAAGTCAGGACATGGTCATCATATAGAGATTGCCTTTGTATATTAGCATAATCTCCCTCTCCAAGAAGTTGGTCTTGGGAGATTTCCATACTTCGAGCACTACTTTGTTGTTCAATGGTCCTAACCTCATCTTTCCAACAGGTCCTCCACTGTAATTGAGGACCAGCTTTCAAGACTGCTGTAACCAAATCTCTCTAATCTTGAGGGATAATTCTATTGTAAGTTGACCACGAATTTGGTATCTGCTTTACAAAAGGTGAATGCATGCAATATGAGACTATCACTTGAATCTCCTCAAATCTATCATTTGCACAGACATCCATTCAGCTCTTATGTAGCTGTGGGGATATCTAGTATTTGGCAGGTTCTGTAAGGTTACTGCATAAATTAAGATTGGCTGATTGAAAACCTTAGGCTGTTCTTCTGTAACCATATAATGCAATGCTAAGATTGGTTCTCTTTTAAATTTCTCATCTGGGTTTGAATATCTATGTGATCTGTTTTAAAAAGTTTTTCAAAAACTATTATCTTGGTACTACTATTAACCAACTTTTTAAATGATAAAACAAAAATGATCAAACATAGTATTTATAATTAACATTACATAAATCCCATCTAAATTAATTATCCTCTCATTTAATTGTTCTATTTTCAAACCATCCAGTGTATTACCATACAGAGACCTAACTCCCTCCATTGTAATAATGTTTCCCACTTTTAATGTGGGAAAAACTCTGTCTTTTAGCTTATTCCTCCCTTTAATAATTCCCAATTGTCACACTAAATCTGCTGATGATGACAATGAGGATGTGAGGATGGCTGTGTTTTCATAGAACAGTAGAAACTCGAGTAGGATTTCAAGGCAGCTACCTAGTGTGGCAGCAGCCTGAGGAGAGGGTCCATGGGAGAGAAGTCAAAGAGCCAGCCATCTGCATGGGGAAATGTGGGAAAGCAGCTAATTCCTGTGGTATTTGGAGCCCAAACAACTGTGTGCAGAGTTTGCTGCAGAGAGGATATGTTACAGAAAAATCTCAAACCCACTCACAGGCTTAGGGAAAAGAGATGAGAACCTAGCCTGGAAGGTGGTTAACTCTGGTGGGAGCCCCTCGTGTGCAGCTACAATGTGTGTCAATGGCTGCAAAGCCAAAGGCCAGTGGCTTTTTCATGAATTTGTGTCCCAAAAGTTGGACACCAGATATAGCATGAATTCTAATTGGTCTTAATAATAAAAAACCAGAGTCTATATCAGGGTGAAAGCTGAAAGTGCAGAGCAGAGTAGCCAGCCACCAGACAGTTCTTACCTCTCCTTCTTCTCAGACAGAAAAGGTCAAGCTCCTGCTTCCACCTTGACTTATCACTTCCTCTTTCTGCCTCTCAAGTGCTGAGATTAAAGGCATATGCATCTCAAGTGCTGGGATCAAAGGCCTGAGATCCCAAGTACAGGGATTAAAGGTGTTGGCCACCACTGCCTGGCCTCTTGTGGCTAGCTCTGCACTCTGATCTCCAGCCAAGCTTTATTTTTTAGAGCACAAACAAAATATCACCACAAATAATCTACCATTTTATTCTATCATGACTATATCCTATCCCCCTTTTTTTCTTTTAGAAAGAGATCTATGTATTTAACTCTTGTTCAGCTTTTGTTTTTTTTACTATGACCAAAAACATTTGTAACCAATCCCCCTAAACAATGACAAACATTCATTGAATAACCAAAGCCCATTCAAAGCCCATCTTTTGAGAATGTGGGCATCATTCTTTGACTACTTCCTATTGTCTGGGGATGCTGGTGTCTTTAGGAGAACCTTAAGAAAATCAAGATAATTGTTAAGTCTTGACTGGAGTTATTTGTGAGGTTGGATCATCTCAACTAGAAGCCTTGAAGCTGTTTTGGACTCTGAATTCTGAGGAGACTGTGAAAGAGACATTTTGAGAGGCTGGATCACCTGGGTCATCAACTTTCATTGGTGTTTGGTTCCCTGTTCTGAAAATACATAAATTTTTAAAAGTAACATGAATATCTATATTGATAAAAGTATAGACTGTGTTTATACAGAAGGTAGTCAAAGAATATTTTTTGTTTTATGTTTGGGTAGATAAAATGTATGTTATGTGTTTTGTAGATTTTTAGGTTTATTTCTTTATGTCTGTAGCCAGGATTTTCAGAGGGGTCTTCCCTGATCAAACCTGGTCCATATCAACCTGGAATAAATCCACAGACTTCCATTTCCTGTGGAAATAAAAGCATAACCTCTCCCCCAAAGTAACAGATCTTTTGACTTCCATTTAGAAGTCAAGACATTTTTTAAATATACCGGTTGATTTAATCAAGAAGTTTTCATAATTCAATAGTCTTAGAAGCTGTTGTTTCTTTATCAGCAATTAGAAAATCTAAAGACAACACAATAGCAAACAGAATCCAGATTATCTGTGTTTTTTCCATCTTTATGTGGCTTATTACATTTTTATTACTCTATTACTTTTTTAAGAACTTGAAACACAACTGTTAAATGTTTTTTTTTTTTTTTTTTTTTTTTTTTTAATCCTGGAGCCAGATATTGGGGTAAATGCTGAAAGATCATAGAGACAAAGGAACAAGGCACTGCTATATCTTACCTCACCAACTCCATGAATCCTATGACTCAAAGCCTCTGAGTCCTCAGTCAAAAGGCCTCAGCCAAAAAGCTTTTAGCTGAAAGGGGCTCCAGCCAAAAAGACTCTAGTTCCTGTCTGTTCATATCTTATATACCTTTCTCTGCCCAGCCATATTGTTTCCTTCCTAATGCTGGGATTAAAGGCATGTGCACTTCCCAAATACTGGTAGCAGACGCATGAGATCTCAAATGCTGGGATTAAAGGTGTGTGCCACCACAGCCTGGCTCTGTTTCTCACCTAGACTGAATTAATTTTGTGTAATCCAGATGGCTTTGAACTTACAGAGATCCAGATGAATCTCTGTCTCCCAAGTGCTAGGATTAAAGGTGTATGTCATGTATAATCTAGTGGTTTGTTCTGTTTTCTGATCTTCAGGCAAATTTTATTAGGGTATACAATATACACCACAAGGACTTCATTATTTTGAAAATATATTTTTTAAGACTGTATGTACTCTTTCTCTTCTCTCTCCCAAGCCTATGTATATTTTAAAACACATTGTAACTCATTTAGAGTTTTTTTTTTTTTTTTTTTTTTTTTGGTATGAATCTTTTTTGCTGTATCTATAATCTTTTTCTGACCTCATAAGCCTTTAGACTGCTAAGAGGCATGGCTAGGACCTCCACATCTGTTTTGCTGCCTCACTCCCTTCTGCAGGCAGTGGCCAGGACAGATTTCTGTACTGTAGCTGGTATGAGAGAGTGTGGGAACCAGCCAAGTGGCTTATCTCATGATGAACGGGTAGCTCAAGCCCACAGGCAGTGGCTAGGAGCTGTGTTCCTTTATCATGGCTGGCATGAGAGACACAAAACTAGGTAGCCACTCTCAGCTCTGTTTCTGTGTCTAGAACCCTTTTCCAAGCTCTCTCAGGTTTTATGTGGATGTACAAACTGAATATTTAGGCACTGTTTGTAGGTAAAAGTTTCTGTCCTGCCAATAGCTCCCAAATAAACACATTGAGGCTTATATTAATTATAAACACTCAGCCAACAGCTCGGGCTTGTTACTAGCTAACTCTTGCATTTAAATTAACCCATATTTCTTATCTGCACTTTGCCACATGACTTAGTACCTTTCCTCAGTACAACATGCTTTTCTCTGCATCTGTTGCATCTGTTGGTGACTCTAGACTCCACCCTTCTTCCCATCATTCTCAGTTTGGCTCTCCCACCTAACTTTATCCTATTCAGCTATTGGCCAGTCAGCTTCTTTATTAAACCAAATCACAGCAACATCTATTTACACAGTATAAAAAGAATATTCTACAAATATTCATATATATATATATAATGGTCAATGAGGAGCTATCATATTTGAGCAGGTGCCTTACTAAGATTAATGAGAGCATGAGTAGCAAAGGTGTTTATATTCCATGTTAAGACATGGCTACAATAAAAAGTGAATACAAGAAAGTATAAAGAGGAGATAATGCTTCAGGTCTTACTGAAGAGGTAAGTTATAAATAAAATTTTAAGAAAATGAATAAAAACTTTGATATTACAGAGTGGTAAAATTAGAATCACAGGTAATGAGAATAAAATTCTAGGGAAAATGTATGCAATTTCCACATTAACACTGATGATCCCCAGTAATTCTGAGGTTGTAAGGAACTGTAAACAGTCATGGTTCACTGGTTACTTTAAAGCTTTGAATAAAAGCCATTATTTACTTATCAAATACTGTATACCAAATCAGTATCCAGTTGTATACAGTATGGTCAGTTGTAACGAAGTAGGTCCTAATACTGACCCTCAAAATTTTACTATTTTTGTCAATTTGAGGGAATCTCTAAGTCATACATTAAGGGTAGAGATTTTGGTTCTTTTATAAGTAAGCATTAATTTATTCAGTACTTGTGAGATGGCTCAGAGGGAAGAGCCTAGCAACCTGAATTCAGTCTCATTCCTGGAACTCACAGGGTGGATAGAGATGACTGAATCCTATAAATTGTCCTCTGACCTGCACTCACAAGCCAGGGTATTTATGCCCCTTCAACAACAAATAAAGACATATAAAAATGCTTAGAAAAAGATATTTAGATCCAGAACCAAATTTATTAGACACTTTTAAGTTTGGTAGTTATAGCAAAGATTCCACTCCTACTGAAAAGACAGAATTGGTTGAAAAGCCCCTATGAATAATTATCCTTTATGTGATAGTCATCATCTGAATGCTTATGGATGGGAACTAACATATTCTATTCTGACTAAGCAACAAATAAATAATTGGTCATGCAATTCACTTATACAAGAATTTATTGGTAGGAAAGACAGTCAAGACACCTTTCTTTTCTGTTAAGGGATTGTATAGTTAGTTTGTTTTCATTTAGTACAGACATGACAAGTCTGCTGTTTTTCAGTTGAGTCTCTAACTTTAAGTTTCTTTATCACTCAAAGGATGCTGTTCTGCAGATTTTATAGATTAAAATGAAAACCATGAGGCAAACTATCCCAGGGGTTATTTAATGGATTCTGTGTTTTCTGCCGGACACTCACCTACTGCCTGTGATGGTACTGGAAGAGTGCCCTAATCTTCTAGAATGGAGCAGTCATCAGCAGGTGGATATCATTCAAAGGTGCACCTTCCCTAAGATAATTTTCTGACAGCCTGTATCTTTTTAGACTCCAGGAACATTTCCAATACTCAGAATCTGCAAATTACAATGACAGATAAATGTGAAAAATTATGAATACTTGATTGAAGAATGTGAATAATGAAAAACAATGTTACCAAACTCTTGTAAAAATAATCCCCATATTTTAGGAAAACTATCTCGACAGTGAAATGCCATGGCTTCCTACCCTGGAAGCATGAGCATGGCCAAAAAGTAAAGGTATTACAAATTAGTGGCAGTTTCCAGAATTGGAAAAAATTATTCATGCATATATTTTGCTGCTAAGTACAAAATATGATAAAAATTAGTCTGTGTATCTGTATCTGTCAGTGTCAGTCCCAAGAATCATATGTTAAATCCCAACTCATTTGTGTGATTTAAAAAAAAAAAAAGTTGACTTGTTCAAGACCTGAAAATGGAAATAGAAGCATTAAAGAAAACACAAACTGAGAAATTCAAGAAATGAAAAATTTAGGAATTAGAATAAGAACAACATACACAAACTTTACCAATGTAATAGAAGAGATAGAAGAAAGACTCATAGGCATTGAAGATATGATAGAAAAAAAATTGGATAAGTACATCAAAGAAAAAATGTTAAATCTAAAAATCCCTGGCACAAAACATCCAGGAAATCTGGGATCCTGGGACACTATGATAAGACCAAGCCTAAGAATAATAGGAATAGAAGATAGAGAATTTCAGCTCAAGGTCTCAGAATATATTTTCAACAAAACCATAGTATAAAAATTTTCTAACATAAAGAAAGAGATGCTTGTATAGGTACAGGAAGCATTTGGAACACCAAATAGATAGGACCAGAAAATAAAGTTCCCTCAGCACATAATAATCAAAACACTAAACATACAGAACACAGAAAGAATATTAAAAACTTCAGGGGGAAAAGACTCAGAAACATATAAAGGAAGACCTATTAGAATTACACCTGATTTCTCAATGGAGAGTTTTAAAGCCAGAAGGGCCTGGACAGATATGTTGCAGACTCTAAAAGACCATAGATGCCAGCCCAGACTACTATACCTAGCAAAAATTGCAATCATTGTAGATGGAGAAAATGAGATATTCTATGATAAAGTCAAATTTAAATAATATTTATCTATAAATCTAGGCCTAAAGAAGGTGCTAGAAAAAAATCTCCAACCTAAGGAGGTCAATTAACTATACCCATGAAAACCGATTAAATAATTTAACATCAGTAAGACCAAAAGAAGGGAAACACACACACACACACACACACACACACACACACACACACACACACACACAGAGAGAGAGAGAGAGAGAGAGAGAGAGAGAGAGAGAGAGAGAGAGAACAACATCAAGGATTAAAAGATAGGCAAGAGTAAATGGTTGAAAAAATATTTTCCAAGCAAATGATCCTAAGAAGCAAGCAAGTGTAGCCATTTTAATATCTAACAAAACAGGTGTGGTAGTTTGAATGCAATTGGTCCCCATGATCTCATAGGGAGTGGTATTAGGAGGTGTGGCTTTGTTGTAGTGGGTATGACCTTACTGGAGTAAATGTGTCACCTTGTGGGTGGGCTTTGAGGTTTCCTATGCTCAGGATACTGCCCAGTTGTGTCAGTTGGTTTCCTCTTGTCTGCAAGATGTAGGGCTCTTAGCTACTACTCCAGCACAACATCAGCCTGTATGCTGCCATGTTCCCTGCCATGATGATAATAGACTGAACCTCTGAAATTGAAAGTGATCCACTTCAATGAAATGTTTCCTTATAAGAGTTACCATGGTCATGGCATCTTTTCACAGAAATTAAAGAAAAAACCCCAAGACAATAGATTTCAAACCAAAACCATTCAAAAGAGATGGGGAAGGACACATCATACTTATCAAAGAAAAAAATGCACCACAATGACTTTTCAATTCTTAATTTCCATGCCCCAAACACAAAGGTACCCACTTTTTGTAAAAGAAACACTACTACAGCTTAAATCACACATTGATCCTCACACACTGATAGTGAAAGACTTTATTATTCCACTCTCACCAATGGACAGGTCACACAGACAGAAACAGAGAAATTCCAGAGCTAACAGATGCTTCATACTAAATGGACCTAACAAATTTTTGCAGAACATTTCACCCAAACACACACACACACAAATATACCTTCTTCTCAGCACCTCATGGAACTTTGTCCAAAACTGACCACACAATGGGACACAAAAAAACGTCTCAATAGATACAAGAAGATTGAAATAACTCCCTGCATCCTATCTGATCACCGTGGATTAAAGCTGGATATCAACAACAGAAACAACATGAAGCTTACAAACTCAGGGAAACTGAAAAATTCTCTATAGAATAAAAAGTGGGTCAACACAGTAATAAATAAAAATTTAAAGACTTTGGAGAATTCAATGGAAATGAATATACAACATACCCAAACTTATGGGACACAACAGAAACATGCTAAGAGGAAAGTTCCTAACATTAAGTGCCTACATGAAAAAATTGGAGAGATATCATACTAGCAACTTACCAGCACACCTGAAAGCTCTAGGACAAAAAGAAATGATCATACCCAAAAGAAATAGAGTGCAATACATAATCAAACCAAGGGCTGGAATCAATAAAGTAGAAACAAAGAATAGTAGAAAGAATCAATGAAACAAAGAGTTGGTTCTTTGAGAAATCAGCAAGATAGACAAACCCTTATCTAAACTACTTTAATGACATCGAGAGAATATCATATCCAAATTAACAAAATCAGAAACAAAAAGGGGAACATAATAATAGACATGAAGAAATTCATAGATCATAAGGACACACTTTAAAAATTTTTGTACTCCACCAAATTGGAAAATCTAAAAGAAATGGATAATTTTATCAATAGGTACCACTTATCAAAGTTAAATCAAGATCAGATAAACAATTTAAATAGACCTACTATAGACACTAAAATAGAAGCAGTCATCAAAAGTCTCCTAACCCAAAAAAAAAAAAAAAAAAAAAAAAAAGGCTAGGACAAGATGGTTTTAGTGCAGAATTCTATCAGATTTTCAAAGAACAGCCAATACCATAGGTTGATCAATGGCATCAAACTGAAGACTCAGACATAAAACCACACACCTATGGACACCTGAGTTCTAGTAGGCCAGAAATACACTATGCAAAAAACAAACAAACAAACAAACAAACAAAAACCAAAAAAGAAAGCTTCTCCAATAGTGCTAGTCTAACTGAATACTGCATATAGACAAATCTAAATAGATCCATATTTATCACCCTTCACAAAACTCAAGTTCAAGTATATCAAAGACGTCACCATAAAACCAGATACACTGAACCTGATAGAAGAGAAAATGGGGAACAGCCTTAAATGCATTGACACTGAATACAATATCCTAAACAGAACACTGATAGTATAGGCACTAAGATCAACAATCAACAAATAGACCCTCATGAAACTAAAAAGCTTCTATAAGGCAAAGGACACTGTCAATAAGGCAAGAAGGCATAGACGATTAATATCATGAAAATATAAACAGAACTCAAGAAATTAGATATCAAAATGCCAAATAATCCAATTAAAAATGGGGCATAGATCTAAACAGAGAATTCTCAATAGAGGAATCCCAGATGGCTGAGAAACACTTAAATGTCCAATACCCTTAGCCATAAGAGAAAGGCAAATCAAAATTGCTTTGAGATTCCATCTTACACCTGTCAGAATGACTAAGACCTATTACACAAGTGGCAGCT
The DNA here is from genome assembly GCF_903995425.1 of Onychomys torridus. Taxonomy (NCBI): domain Eukaryota; kingdom Metazoa; phylum Chordata; class Mammalia; order Rodentia; family Cricetidae; genus Onychomys; species Onychomys torridus. The sequence goes on from NC_050448.1 coordinate 22,657,529, forward strand.
CATGTTGGTGAGGATGAGGAGCAAAGGGAACACTACTCTCTTGTTGATAGGAGTGCAAACTTGTACAGTCACTATGAAAATCAATACGGCATTCCTCAGAAAATTGGGAATTGATCTACCTCTAGACCCAGCTATTCCACTCTTGGAAATTTTATACCCAAAGCATGTTTCATCCCACCACAAGGATACTTGCTCAACTATATTCATAAAAGCTTTATCTATAATAGCCACACACTGAAAAAAACCTAGATGCCCATCAACTGAAGAATGAATAAAGGAAATGTGATTCATTTGCACAATGGAATATTATTCATCTGATTAAAATATAATATCATGAAATTTGTAGACAAATAAATGGAACTAGAAAAAAAAATCATCCTGAATGAGGTCAACCAGACCCAGAAAGACAAGTATGGTATGTATTCACTTACAAGTGTATATTAGCTTTAAAGTAACTGATAACCAAGCTACAATTTGTAGACTCAGAGAGGTTAGGTAAAGAGGAGGGCTCTAGGGAGAATATACGGATATCCATGGGAAGCGGCTGGCTAGGGGGGGTAAGGACAGGAGATGGAAGAGGATCAGGTATGGGTGAGATGGGATGAAGGGAGGGAATTCAAGTAGAGACAGTTGTAATTGGGGGCATTTTGGGGGTATGGTGTGGAAACCTAGTGCAATGGAAACTTCCTGGAGTCTATGCCCTAGTGAAGATTCCTAATAAAATAATGGAGGTTACAGAGTCTGAACTGTCTTTCTCTTGTAGGCAGGCAAGACTCCCATTCATGGGATTGGGACGCATTCAGTTGAATTGTTGGCTGGGGGTCCTGTGAAGATTCCTAAACAACCCAGGCTGATGCTAGGACAGAGGATTCTTTTACTCAAACTGACAGTGGAGCCCCATTGCCAAGGACAGCATCCATACTGCTCATTGAATGTAGAGAGGTCAAGGTAGTATCTGCATGGAGCCTTCACCACTATGTTCTAGTCTCTTTGTTGCAGGAAGTTACTCTATAGGCTACTGAAAGAGAAATGTGGACACACCAAACTAGCCACAAAACCTTTAACCTACAGTCTGTCCTGGGGCAATGGTGGAACCTGTGGGAGTGGCCAATTAATCTCTGATTTAACTTGAGTTCCACTCCATGAGAGGGACTCCATGCCCAACACTGCTTAGATGACAAGATGCTGGAGACCTAGGGTAGAACACAACTGGTCTAAAAAAAAATCAATTAAATGATTCCTAATGATATTCTGCTATATCATAGATCAATGCTTTGTCCAGCTATCATCAGAGAGGCTTCCTCAGAGTGCATGCAGAGACCCACAGCAAGACATTATGGAGAGAGAGAGAGAGAGAGAGAGAGAGAGAGAGAGAGAGAGAGAGAGAGAGGGAGACAGAGAGAGAGAGACTAAAGTGGAGGTCTTCATAAGGTTTCCCCTCAGAGCTTGGGGAATCCTGCAAAGGAGACATCTGTAAAATTGCAGTAATTAGAGGTTATGGAAGTCAACAGGAGAACATGGTTCACTGAATTATTGGAGCATGGCACATTTGGGCTCATAGTGACTGATGCAGCAAGCATGGGGCCTGCAGGGGTTTGCACCAAGTCCTCCATGCATGTGTTGTGGCTGTTAGCTTAGTGTTTTTGTGGGACTCCTAATAGTGGGAGCAGGTATGTCCTTGACTCTTTGGCCTGCTTTTGGGACTCCTTTCCTCCTGTTGAATCCCCTTGTCCAGCCTCAGTGTGCGGGCTTTGCCTTGTCTTACTGTATTTTGTTCTGTGTTTGGTTGTGGACTCTGTAGACGAGAGCAGAAGTGCAGATGCTGAAGATATGAAGAGAAGGAGGAGAAGTACAAGGGGAAGACTTGATGTAAAAACACAGTTCATATGTGCTAAGTGATGGCGTGACCTGTATGCACATATGGGAAGCTTTAATAGAACTTAGTGAGTTATCCCCCACCAAAAGATGTGAATTTGTTGAATTTTAGAGAGGACCAGGTTAGAAGATATGAAGTGGAGGAAATATGGGTGGGTATGATCATATTTCATTGCATACATGTATACAAATACGTATATACAAATATAAACATAAAATGTTTTAAAGAAAATAAAAAATTACAACTAAATAGAAGGAATTGGTTCTAGCATTTTATACCATTTATCTATAACATTTGTCCACCAACAAACAAAGTAACCCTATTTATAATGAAACATGTAAAAGTAAAAAAGAAGGAGAATAAATAGCGTGATTGCATGTGCCCAGCTTTATAACCATAGTCATCCAAAATATTGTAACTGACAAGTTTTTGGATGAGATCAGTCACAACTATGTCCAGTTACGACTATGAACATGTGATCTTTAGAAATAATAGATGTATTCTTCTCAATTGTAGGTGTAGAAGGAACATGTCTTTCCTGATTAAGGTGACAGTATCTCCATGTACAGACACCATGCTTGCACAAAATCCACACTAGGGGTGAGTTCCCAAACTTACAAAATTTTTGTACGAGTTAGGATTCCCTGAAGTCTTTAAAAAATAGACTTCTAGTACTGGGGATGAGGCTAGGAGAAATTCATAGCATGTGGAGGGATGAAAAAAACAGTGTTGACAATTTAAAATAGTGGAGACACAATGAACAAACCAAATCACTCAAAACAAAGTAAGAAAAACTTGAGAGCTATGGAAAGGTCGGTAGACTACAAGAATCTTTGTGGTCTCAGTCCCCAAGATTTGCCTGGCTTTGATAGCCATGAATATATTTTGCAGTCTTATACTGTGTGAACTATTGCAATTTTTCTTTTAAGGCATGGGTGTTGCTCATGTTCTGGGTGGTGGTGGGTCCTCCTGACCCATCTTTGTCAGACTTCCACATTCAGTTCCTCTGACAACAACCACACTGAAACACCTGTAGCAATGCGTAATCAGCTCTCTCTGTGTGTGCTGTTTAACTTGTTACAAGTACCTTACAAACAAAATAAAGCATACTCATCTCTCCCCCAGAATATTTTTGTGTGTGCATGTGTATGTGGTGTTCTTGTGTGTGGGGTGCACACATATGCAGGGGTGTGGAGGCCAGAAGCTGATGTCCAGCACCTTCATTATCACTCCCCAAAATTTAGCTCCTCTAGGCAGTTTGCCCATGGATCCCAGTGTCTGTCTCCCAAGCACACCCACCTTACATAAAACAGATTAATGACATCTGAACTCCATTTCTTATGCTTACATAACAAGCACCTTGTCAGCTGAGCCAATCCCTACCCCTAAATTCACTTTGCTTCCCTCCTTCAATTGAGTGAATTGTGACTATCAGGGTTTGATATTCAGAATTTCAGCATTCTGGTTTTAATTTTTAATTTTTTAATTTTTTTGTTTTTGGTTTCAAGACAGGGTTTCTCTATGTAGCTTTGAGACTTTCCTGGAACTCGTTCTGTAGCCCAGGCTGGCCTCGAACTCACAGAGATCCCACTGCCTCTGCCTCCCTAGTGCTGTTATTAAGGTGTGTGCCACCACCGCCTGGCTGCATTCTGAGGTTTAATATTTCAGAGTTGTGAGTTTAGAGACTGTAGGCTTTTTTCAAAAATTATATTTGTGTTTTAATTTTACATATCAACCATGGGTTCCCCTGTCCTCCACCCTCCTGCCCGCACCTTCCCCCATCCACTCCCCTCACTTCCCATCTCCTCCAGGGCCAAGACTCCCCTGGGGATTCATTTAAACCTGGTGGACTCAGTATAGGTAGGTCCAGTCCCCTCCTTCCAGGCTGGGGAAAGTGTCTCTGTGTAAGCCCAAGGTTCCAAACAGCCAGCTCATGCACTAAGGACAGGTCCTTGTCCCAAACAGTTCAAGCTATTCAATTGTCTCACTTATCCAGAGGGCCTGATCCAGTTGGTGACTCCACAGCTTTTTGTTCACAATTCATGTGTTTCCATTCGTTTGGCTATTTGTCCCTGTGCCTTTCCCCATCTTGGTCTCAACAATTCACACACTTACAGACCCTACTCTATCTCGACAATTGGACTCCTAGAGCTCCACCTGGTGCCTGGCTGAAGATTACTGCATCCACTTCCATCAGTTATTGGATGAGAGTTCCAGCACAACAGCTAAGGTGTTTGGCCATCTGATCATCAGACTATGTCAATTCATGCTATCTCTCGACCACTGCCAGTAGTCTACAGTGGATGTATCATTGTGGATTTCTGGGGACCTCTCTAGCACATTGCTTCTTCTTATTCTCATGTGGTCTTCATTTATCATGGTCTGTTATTCCTTGTTCTCCCTTTCTGTTCTTGATCCAGCTGGGATCTCCTGCTCCCCTAAGCTCTCTTTCCCTCACACCTTGCACTTCATTACTCCCACTGTTGTCCAGGTTGTTCATGTAGATCTCATCCATTTCTCTGTCATTGGGCAATCCCTGTGGCTTTCTTAGGGTCCTGTATTTTAGATAGCCTCCCTGGAGTTGTGAGTAGCAGGCTAGTCATCTCTGTTTTACATCTAGTATCTTACTATGAGTGAGTACATATCATGATTGTCTTTCTGAGTCTGAGTTACCTCACTCAGGATGATTTTTACTAGATCCATCCATTTGTTTGCAAACCTCATGATATCATAGTTTTTCTCTGCTGAGTAGTACTCCATTGTGTATATGTACCATATTTTCTTTATCCATTCTTCAGTTGAGGGGCATCTAGGTTGTTTCCAGGTTCTGGCAATTACAAACAAAGCTGATATGAACATAGATTAGCAAATGCCCTTGTGGTATGATTGAACATTCCTTGGGTATATGCCCAAGAGTGGTATAGATGGGTCTTGGGGGAGATGGTTCCCAATTTTCTAAGGAAGCGCCATATTGATTTCCAAAGTGGCTGTATAAGCTTGCATTCCAACCAGCAGTGGAGGAGAATTCCCCTTGCTCCACATCCTCTCCAGCATAAGCTGTCTTCAGAGTTTTTGATCTTAGCCATTCTGACAGGTGTAAGGTGGTATCTCAGAGTCGTTTTGATTTGCATTTCCCAGATAATTAGGGATGTTGACCAATTCCTTAAATGTCTTTCAGCCATTTGAGCTTCCTCTGTTGAGAATTCTCTAAGATCTTTAGCCCATTTCCTAATGGGGCTGTTGGGCATTTTGATGTCTAATTTCTTGAGTTATTTATATATTCTGGATATTAGCCCTCTGTCACATGTGGAGTTGGTGAAGACCTTTTCCCATTCTTTAGGCTGTCGCTTTGTCTTGTTGACCATGTCCTTTGCTCTACAAAAGCTTCTCAGTTTCAACAGGACCCATTGATTGATTGTTTCTCTCAGTGTCTGTGCTACTGGTGTTATATTTAGGAAGTGATCTCCTGTGCCAATGCATTCAAGACTACTTCTTACTTTGCCTTCTATTAGGTATAGAGTAACTGGATGTCTTTATCCACTTGGACTTGAGTTTCATGCACAGTGACAGATATGGATCTATTTGCAGCCTTCTACATATTGACATCCAGTTATGCCAGCACCATTTGTTGAAGATGCTTTCTTTTTTCCATTGTACAGTTTTGGCTTCTTGGTCAAAAATTATATGTTCATGGGTGTGCAGGTTAATGTCAGGGTCTTCAATTTGATTCCATTGATGCACATGTTGGTTTTTATGCCAGCACCATGCTGTTTTTATTATGGTAGCTCTACAGTAGAGCTTGAGGTCAGGGATCATGATGCCTCCAGAGGTTGTTTTATTGTGCAGGATTCTTTTGGCTATCCTGGGCTTTTTGTTTTTCTTTATGAAGTTGAGTATTATTCTTTCCAGATCTGTGAAGAATTGTGTTGGTCATTTGATGGGGATTGCACTGAATCTGTAGATTGCTTTTGGTAAGATCGCCATTTTTACTATGTTAATCCTGCCTGTCCTTGAGCATTGGAGATCTTTCCATTTTCTGACATCTTCCTCAATTTCTTTTTTCAGGGACTTAAAGTTCTTGTCATATAGGTCCTTCACATGCTTAGTTAGGGTAACCCCAAGGAATTTTATATCATTTGTGGCTATTGTAAAGGGTGATGCATCTCTGATTTCCTCCTCAGCCTGTTTGTCTATTGTATATAGGAGGGCTACTGACTTTTTTGAGTTGATATTGTATCCTGCTATGTTGCTGAAGGTGTTTACAAGCTGTATCAGTTCCTTCGTTGAATTTTTGGGGTCACTCATGTATACTATCATGTTATCTGCAAATAGGGAAAACTTGACTTCTTCCTTTCCATTTTGTATGCCCTTAATCTCCTTATGTTGCCTTATTGCTCTGGCTAGAACTTCAAGTACTATATTGAATAAGTATGAGGAGAGGGGACAGCCTTGCCTTGTTCCTGATTTAAGTGGTATTGCTTTGAGTTTCTCTCCATTTAATTTGATGTTGGCTGTTGGCTTGCTGTAAGTTGCCTTTATTATGTTTAGGTATATTCCCTGTATTCCTGATCGCTCCAAGACCTTTATTATGAAGGGGTGTTGGATTTTGTCAAATTCCTTTTCTGCATCTAGAGAGATGATCATGCGGTTTTTTTCCTTTGAGTTTGTTTATATGGTGTATTACATTGACAGACTTTCATATGTTGAACCAACCTTGCATTACTGGGATGAAGTCTACTTAATCATGTTAGATAATTATTTTGATGTGCTCTTGGAGTCTGTTTGCCAGTATTTTATTGAGTATTTTTCATCAATGTTCATGAGGGAGATCGGTTTGTAGTTCACTTTCTTTGTTGCATCTTTGTTTTGTCAGGAATCAGGGTAATGTAGCCTCATAGAAAGAGTTTGGTGATATTCCTTCTGCTTCTATTGTGTGCAACAATTTAAATAGTATTGGTATTAAGTCTCCTTTGAAGATCTGGTAGAATTCTGCACTGAAACCATCTTGTCTTGGGCTTCTTTTGATTGGGAGACTTTTAATGACTGATTCTATTTCCTTAGGGGTTATTGGACTATTTAATTGGTATATCTGGTCTTGATTTAGGTATGTGGTACCTATCCAGAAAATTATCCATTTCTTTTAGATTTTCCAGTGTTGTGGACTAGATGTTTTTGAAGTATGACCTGATGATTCTCTGGATTTCCTCATTGTCTGTTGTTATGTCCCCCTTTTCATTTCTGATTTTGTTAATTTGGATGCTCTCCCTCTGTCTTTTGTTGAGTTTGTTTAAGGGCTTGTCTATCTTGTTGATTTTCTCAAAGAACCAACTCTTTGTTTCATTAATTTTTTTATATTGTTCTCTTTATTTCTATTTTATTGACTTCAGTTCTCAATTTGATAATCCTGGCTTCTGTTCTTCCTTGAAGATTTGCTTCTTGTTTTTCTAGAGCTTTCAGGTGTGCTGTCAAGTCACTAGTGTGAGATTTCTCCAACTTCTGTATGTGGGCATTTATTGCTATGAATTTCCATCTTAGCACTGATTTCATAGTGTCCCATAAGTTTGGGTATGTGGTGTATTCATTACATTGATCTTGAGGAACTCTTTAATTTCTTTCTTTATTTCTTCCTTAAGCCATTGTTGATTCAGTTGAGCATTATTCAGTTTCCTTAAGATTGTAGGTTTTCTGTAGTTTTTGTTGTTGTTGAAATATAACTTTAAACCATGATGGTCTGATAGAACACAGGAAGTTATTCCAATTCTTTTGTATCTGTTGAGATTTGCTTTGTGGCCAAGTATGTGGTTGATTTTAGAGAAGGTTCTGTGGGGTGCTGAGAAGAAGGTATATTCTTTTTTGTTTGGGTGGAATGTTCTGTAGATATCGATTAAGTCCATTTGAGCCATAACATCAGTTAAGACCATTATTTCTCTGTTAAGTTTCAATTTGGCCAATCTGTTCAGAGGTGAAAGCGTGGTGTTGAAGTCTCCCACTATTAATGTGTGGGGTTTCATATGTGATTTAAGCTTTAGCAATGTTTCTTTTACATATGTGGGTGCCCTTATGTTTGGGGCATAAATGATCAGAATTGAAACTTCTTCTTGGTGGATCTTTCCTGCAATGAGTATGTGATGTCCTTCATAGTCTCTTTTGACTGATTTTAGTTTGAAGTCTATTTTGCTGGATATTAGGATGGCTACACCAGCTTGCTTCTTAAGACCATTTGATTGGAAAGTCTTATCCCAGCCTTTTATTCTTAGGAGGTATCTATCTTTGAATTTGAGGTGTGTTTCTTATATGCAGCAGAAAGATGGGTCCTGTTTTTGTATCCATTCTGTTAGTCTGTGTCTTTTTATAGGTGAATTATGTCCATTGATATTAAGGGATATTAATGACCAGTGATTGTTCATTCTTTTTATTATTTTTATTTTTTGGTGGTAGTGTGTGTGTACTTCTCTCCTGTGGTGTTTACTGATGTGGTGTTATCTATTGCCTGTGTTTTCCAAGGTGTATCTGACTTCCTTAGGTTGGAATTTTCCTTCTAGTGCTTTCTGTAGGGCTGGCTTTGTGGATAAGTATTGTTTAAATTTGGCTTTGTCTTAGAATATCTTGTTCACTCCATCTACAATTATTGAAAGTTTTGCTGGGTATATTAGTCTAGGCTGGCATCCATGGTCTCTTAGTGTCTGCATTATATCTGTCCAGGTCCTTCTGGCTTTCAAAGTCTCCATTGAGAAATTGGGTGTTATTCTGATGGGTTTGCCTTTATAAGTCACTTGGCCTTTTTCCTTTGCTGCTCTTAATATTCTTTCTTTATTCTGTACATTTAGTTGTTTAATTATTATGTGGTGAGGGGACTTTTTTGGGGGGGTCTAGTCTGTTTGGTGTTCTATAGGCTTCTTGTATCTTCATAGGCATTTCCTTCTCTAAGTTGGGAAAGTTTTCTTCTATGATCTTGTTTAATATATTTTCTGTGTCTTTGAGTTGGTATTCCCCTTCCTCTATCCCTATTATTGGTAGGTTTGGTCTTTTCATGGTGTCCCAAATTTCTTGGATATTTTGGGTTATGACTTTGTTGGCTTTAGTGTTTTCCTTGACTGATGAATCTATTTCTTCTACTGTATCTTCAACACCAGAGATCCTCTCTTCCATCTCTTGCATTCTGTTTGTTATACTTGCATCTGAAGTTCCTGTTTGTTTACTCAGATTTTCTATTTCCAACATTCCCTGTGCTTGTGTCTTCTTCATTTTCCTATTTCCCTTTTCAGTTCTTGGACTATTTCCCTCATCTGTTTCATGGCTTTTTCATGATTTTCTTTCAGGGAGTTATTGTTTTCTTCTGCTTTATTTCTTGTTTCCTCTAGTTTTTTTTTTTTTTATAGTATTCTTCCCATTTTTTGTTTGTCTGTTCCTCTACTTTATTTTTGATTTTTTCTATATAAGGCTCTAGCCTCTTCATGATGTTATTTATAAGGTTCTTTTCTTCTGCTTCTCCCATTCTGTGATATTCAGGTCTAGCTGTTGCAGGAGGGCTAGTTTCTGGTGATGCTGCATTGCTCTTTATTTTGTTGTATGTACTTCTGCCCTGATGTCTGCCCATCTCCTTGTGGATTCGTTCTTGGTCTTATTAGTGCACTTGTTCCAGTCAGAGCTGACAGATTTATGGAGCCTCTCTCTGGTCTAGTTGGAAGCTCTGGGCCGGTTGGCAGCTCTGTTCCAGATGGGAGCTCTGGCCCAGATGGGAGCTGCGGATTGGTCTCTGAGTTTCAGGAAGTTGCTGGGGTCTTCTTATCTTGTCCAGATGGGAGCTCCGGGGTGGGTTGGGAGCTGGGGGCTCTGGTTCAGATGGGAGTTCAGGGGCACATGGGAGCTGTGGGGCTGGTCTTTGAGTCTTAGGAAGTGGCTGGGATCTCCATATCTTGTCCAGATGGGAGCTCTGGGGCCAGATGGGAGCTGGGGACTGATCTCTGTGTTCAGGAAGTGGCTGGGGTCTCTGGCAGACGGGTGTGGGGGCAGGGTGTGGAGCTTGCAGGGTCTGCCTGCAGTCTTGGAGAAAGGGAACCTTCCAGCAGGGCCTGCCAAATGGCCAGAAACTGGGGCCAAGTTGGGCAGGTCTTCCAGGGATGGCTGGTGCCCAGGGGTGTGACCTAGAGGGGGGAACCTCTCTGACTATAACCCCAGGCTCTCACCTCTTGTCCAGATGGGAGTTCCGGGACTGGATGGAAACTGGGGCTGGTTTCTAAGTCTCTGGAAGTAGCTGGGGTCTCTGGCAGATGGGTGTGGGGGCAGGGTTGTAGCTGGAGTTTTTCTGCCTGGCCCACAGTCAGGACAAATCTCTCTTACCCACCAGTCCCACAGTCGCTCAGACCCAACCAAGAAAACACACAGAAACTTATATTGCTTATAAACTGTATGGCTGTGGCAGGCTTCTTGTTATCTACTTTTTCTATCTTAAATTAACCCATTTTTGCTTATGTATACTTTGCCACATGGCTTGTGGCTTACCAGTGTCTTTACATGTTGCTTTCCATGGCGGCGGCTGGTGGTGTCTCTCCCCAACCTTCTATTTCCCAGAATCCTCTTCTCTCTTGTCCCGCCTATACTTCCTGAAGGAATCTGAGGAACACTGTACAAATGAGACAACTGAAAAAAAAGGACAAATCATCTGTCCCAGGAAAAAAGAGTAAAATGGCCTATTGGTATATCATCTACAAAATTTCATAAATCTTCCTGAATGTTTGTTTCTGCTCTTCTCTAAAAAATTAATACTCTTAGTCTTCTTGTAGTCCCAGTTCAATTAAAGCTTCAAGCTGATTTTAGAGTTGGAGAATGGCTCTCTCCTCCTTTAAACTCAAGCATGTTGTTAAAAGGAAAATGAAAACTCCCTGTATCATACCAGAAGAAAGAGCCATCTTCTGACATGGGACAGGAGAAAAACCAACTTAATTAAGGGACTATTCTATTACTAATCTCAATTCTTTGATTCTATTGTGATTCTTTAAACTTTTCTTAAAGTATGAATTTCATATAAAAATTTACAAGATACATATATATTTTAAACTTTGTTAAGATAATAATGGTCATATAGAGTACTAATTAATTCTAGAGAAAAGGCTTCGATTAGCTGCCTATACATGTCTTTGTGTTCGAGTCTCTTTTCAGTTTTCTGCAGGAAATCATGGCCAGGCCTAACATCAAATGAAATCTCCAGGAAGAAGATGGGGCCCCACAACGACAATTCCACGTGGAAAATAATATCACTAAGCTGACAAACATCATCTATAGATCAGCTTTGGACTACAAAGTGCTTAGAGCAATTCTGAAATGGCTAGCCGAGATGATCCAGTTTCAAAGACTACTTGAATAAGGACTTGAGATAAACCCTGAACTTTGGCATTATGGATAACAAAGAATATAGTTATCTTTCCTAGAATTTGTCAATTAACCCAAAATTTTTCTTTTCAGAATAAAGATAACTTCACCCATACCCAGCAGGAAGCAATTTTAAGAATTCGACGCCCACATTCCCAAAGGGGTAGTGTGGGGTGGGTGGTTTTTTGGTCTTTTTATGGGTATTGGGTCTGGGATAGTTTTCATTGTTTAGGAGGGTTGGTTACAAGTTGTTGTTAAGGGTTAGGAAAAGGGCTAGGCAAAAGGTGCTTGTTAAAAAAAAAAAAAAGAAAAAGACAATTACTAGTTTTAAATACTTTACATTCAATTGGATTGTTTTATATTGTATACAAATTATTATTATTGAGATTGAGATTGTTAGAATATACCATACATGCATTTCTAATCTTGTTCAAGATATTGTATTTATACCATTCATTTAACAATGTAATGCAATTTGCTAATCCTTGAATGTTAGTATTACCAACTATTAGGATATATAAAAATGAAAATTAGTGGTTAGACATTACAATTGAAATTGTAGTCATATTAGGTGTGTTTTCAAGATCAAACAGATATATTTTAGATAGACAGGTCATCTTCAAACCCTTCAGAGATCTACAGAATATGGCATTTAAAATGTTTTAATAACTTAAGAATTTTTCTTTTTTGCTATGACTATGAGACATGACGGCTCCTGGCAGTACCAATCTACTTCAGAGAAAATATGGGCATTGAAGAAACTGCATATGGAGTTAACTTTCATTGTGGCAAAAGTTAGCCACTGGACAACAAAGTATCCTCGAATCAACTGCTGACAAACAGGACAGACAGGACATGAAACCAAGGACTACCAATTCTTGCCAAAACAAGTGTGGTTGTGCCTTTAACAAAAGGCATCTTCTGAAGCCAGGACAATATGGCACCATCCCTGAAGTGAGTGACCTTTGCAATCTGTAAAAGGTACCGTGCCCTTTTCTTCGAAGGCAGCTGAACAGGGAGTGGGCCAATGGCTTCTGATGTGCAATGGAACAGCAGATGAAACAGTTATTCTTGAAGAATAACTAAGCTCACCCCTCTCAATAGTAGACTGGCATTTAATAGAGGGATGTGGAGAAGAACAGGATGTCAAGATGAAGCCACATATACACAGCCAAGAAAAATGGACAGCTGAAATGAAAAAAAAAAAAACATCAATAATTTCCAGAATTTAAAATCCTGAATCATGACATGACACTAATGGAATTCAGGTATTTCTGGTACATGGACTGCTCTCACCAAATGTGAGGTCAAACTGTTGACCTTGTATACATCCTAGTTCACAAAAGAGTCTGTCAGATACACTAAGCCTGTAGGCTGAAGATGATGCCCCAACACTGCGGAGAAACCTCAGGTGACTGTCCAGGCAGCTGGTTGTTTCTGTCAACTCACATTTTTTTTTGGAAGCTGCTTGCATGCACTTCTTGTTTTTATTTTTATTAGGTAGTATTATTTCCTTCTTGGGTCTCTGAGGGAGTTGAAGATCAGTTAGTTATAGTTATAATTATCTTTGTTAATGATTTCAGAAAAACTCACTAAGAGCTGTAAGTGTATAAATTTGAAAGACGTTATAAGACAGTTCTGTTAGCTATATAAGTTAGGATAAAAAGTGAATCAGGTACATTCTGGACTTACCAAAATAGAATAGATAATGGAATTATTTTCTCTGAATTTGTCAAATACAAATGGACTAGACATTGTTTAGGTATTTATTGTTTGTATATATGGTATATATAGTTATTGTACTTTTGTATATAGTTTTTTATATTAGTTATAACTTTTTCCTTTTTTTCTTTTTATTAAAATAGAAAAGGGGAAATATAGTGATATTTTATTTGTATTGAAATGTGATTTTATTTGTATGTCAATAAAGTTGCCTTGAGGTCAGAGCAAGCCAGAGCAGAAGCCAAGCAGTAGTGGGGCACGCCTTTAATCCCAGCACTTGGGAGGCAGAGCTAGGCGGATCTCTGTGTGTTCAAGGACACAGCCAGCATGGCAGACACACGCCTTTGATCTCAATACCAACCATAGAAGACCTGGAGGTCTGTACAAACAGGCAGTGACAAGGAGGTCATGTGGCTGGGTTTACAACCAATGAGAGAGGAGAACAGAAAGTTTTTAAATAGACAGGATGCAGAGAAGTAGGTCTCTTGCAGAGAGGAAGAACCGCAGAAGCAGTGAAGGGTAAGGTTTTCCGCTTTTGCTCTGACCTTGTGGTTTTTAACTCTGCAATCAGTTCTGTGTTTCTTATTTAACAAGCCGGATACATCTACACAGGGTGTGGAGGCTGTATGGTCCACCAGGGGGTCTTGGAGAGGGGGAACCTTTCTAGGGGGGTTGGGAGGTCCTGCCCTATGGCCAGAACCTGGAGCCAAGTTGGGCAGGTCTTCCCCAGAATGGCTGGTGCCCAGGGCTAGGACCTAGGTTCCTGGCCTCTCTGGGTGTGAGACCAGGCACTCACCTCTGGTCCAATGGGAGTTCCTGGGCAGATCGGAGCTTTGAGTCTCAGGTATCAGCTGGGATCTCCATATTTTGTCCAAATGGGAGCTCCGGGGCGGGATGGGAGCTCTGTTCCAGATGGGAGTAGACTGTAGGCTTTTTTGATTTTAAACTTAATAGATTTTTACACTAGGTACTTAAATCTTTCATGATTTGAATATTGGGGATATAATTTCCAGTACTGAAGTGATGGATACCACGTTGGAGCAATTGTAAGTACACCATTACATATGCATTGTTACTATCTTCCAGACACAAAGATATGATAATATTTTAATAAAATGCAGAATCAAAGTAATTGAAAGAGAATTCATACTTCCCCAGACACAAAAGTGGTCATTTGATTTGGTCAGACTGCTTAGTGTGTATTACAGAGTGTTCTCATTTTCTCAGATACATGCTCAGTTTTAAAGGTCTCTTTCAAAGTAAGTTCCAGCCCAGAATTAGTTGGTTTTGTTAGGACTGATTTTCACTATAATGGCATACACATAAGAGAAATATTTTGGTGCAGTCAGTTTGTACTTAGGTTTTTGTTTTTTTGTTTTGTTTTTTTTTTTTAAAGGATGAATAATTGTTTTTATAAGATGGCTGGCAGTTAAGTGTTTGCTGACCGCAAAACCTGATTACCTGAGTTTTAATCATTGGGGCCTATAACGTGGCAGAAAAGATCCTTCTTCACAATGATGCCCTCCACCCCCAGACATATGTGCTCTGGCATGACTGTCTTCTCACAATAAATAATATAATAAACACAATGGAAACATACACTGATTTTGCTACGTGAATGTTCACTTTGTAACTGGATTCTCCACTATTTCTTCAGCCCCAGGATCCACTTTTACATTTCTGATGATACTGTGGCTAAGTTGTTGCCAGAAGAAACACTGATTTTATTCATTTATTTTAAGCGAATGCATCTTAAAATTGAAGTGTTAATATTCTGCATCTGCTATGGTATTCATGTGGAAATGTACCTTTCACTTATTTCAAAGCTTTACTTTCTGAAATGATTTGTGCTGGAGAGATGGCTCAGCCGTTAAAGGCTAGGCTCACAACCAAAAATATAAATGATTTATAATTGGCAATCATTTTTGGTAAACTGTGGCTTGAGTTTTAAGTCAGTTCAACCTTTGATTTATTAACCCAGAAACCATATGGTATAACACAGTAATTGTCATAGGCTTGTTAGAAAAGAGAGGCAAATTGATCTAAGGGTGAGGTGTTCAAGTCATAGCAAACCCAAGGAATTGTTTTAGCAGTGTTTTTATTTTATTTTATTTTGGTTTGAATAGAGTAGACAGTAAAACAATAATTAGAGACTGCCTTAGGCTGAACTCAAGGCCTGTGTGTCATCATTTAGTGATATATCTATATCTATATCTATCTATCTATCTATCTATCTATCTATCTATCTATCTATATCTTACATAAAGGCTTTTTAGCAATAAGAGGAGCAGTGCCTTCATAGTAAAGAATTTCAAAAAGTTATTTTACTATACATTATCTGATGGGTCCATCATGCTATTAGATCAATGTACTGTTTAAAGAATATTGCTCAGCTCCAGCAGAGTAGTTTTGTGCAAATATAAATTTATGTGATTAATTTAAATTTTTGAGGTAAATAATTTGCTTTGTATTTGACTCAGTTCTTTTTGTCTATGAACTATAAACCAGAGAAACTTATTATTTGTTTTATTTTATAGTTATTTATGATATTTATAATGCAAATAATAAATTAACACTACAAACAGATACACCAAGCTAATACTAGAGACCAAAACAACAAATTAGTACTCGAAACATACCAGAAAGGATAGGTTTATTTGCCCATGAGCTAGGTTGTAATAGACTATTCTAATGCCTAAAGTTCTATGTTGGTGAATCAATTCACATACATTTTGTATGTCTGCAATGTAAAATTATTTTTCTTTTCAGAATCACATTGTTGATTTCTCTAAATTTTCACTGCTTAATTTCTAAACAAAATGCTGAGAGAGTTGCAGAAATATGAAGCTAGATATGCAGCTGCACACATAGGAAAGACTACTAGAGTTTCACCCACTCAAGCCATGATGACAATAGTCATCTTAATAAGAATGCATCAGTATTTGATAAAGTATTCATTTGTGCTAAGAAGTAGCATTCCATGAGAGTCAAGAGTGTTCTTATTTTTCTTTTCAACTTTGCATTAATTTGGAAGGAAGTTTGCCTCTATGTCTTGGCTGTTTTTGAGGCTTAGCATGGATTTGGTTATTTCCACCAGATCTGGTTTGTGAAATAGAAATGGATCCTTGGCTTTTTTTTTAGACAAAAATGAAAGGCTGAGGCCAAAGGGTAAAGGACAATATTATTTAGATTTCAAATGGAACGAGAGCAGACAAAGAGAAAATGAGATCTGGCATTCTATGCTCATGTCGATGGCAGTAATTAAGCTTTGCAGTGTCATTAGACACGATAACAATAATTTGTAGCCTTTCATGGTGCTTTACATGCTAAGCATGCAGAACCACACGATGTCACGACCCTTAGTATTTCTCATTGTTATTATTTTTTTTCTGCTAAGGAAATAATGGCTTTCAATTGTCATGACATGGAGAGATGCACAACACAAATTTGGATTCTCAATTGCAAAGAAGAGAAGAGGGAGTATTTCATGCTTTCTAACCATCTGTAAAATGTATGGCAGCAATAAAATGCTAACAAGACACAGAGGTGACTACTTCCATGAGTACAGTATTTAAATTTGTTAAAGTTAATTTGGCATTATATTAAATGAGAAGTTAATGTTCCTACAAGCCCAACAACTGAACTATGACATATTATACCACAGTGTTGAATTGAACCAAGAATATTCAAGTTTTTGATTGTGGGAAATCTGTCATTAATCAGTTCAAATTTCCTACTACTGTGATTAGTGTAGAGGAAAACCAGTGAATGGGTACTTTGGAACTGCAGAGTCTTAAGTAGCTAAATATTTCACTTCAATCAATCTAGTGGGCAGTGTTTATAGACAGTCATGTTTAGTTTTTTCTTGGCTGTTCAATTAAAATGAATATCTATTTAGTCTAGTTTTCAAGGCTCCTTTTAGAGGATATTCTAATAATTAGAATTTCTCCGTGAATTGCAACTCTGAGTCTTTAAGTGCCCAAATTGATAATAGTGAATAAGCAATTCTTGCTTCAAATTTAATTTCTGACCACTAATGTCAGTGTGGTCACACTCTTTAGCCTAATGATGAGATCTTTCAAATGTACCAGATATTAGAGTTTGAGGAACTGCTGTAAGGCAGTTGAATTAGTAAGCTCAATGGATATGAAGCAGGAACAGGGTACCTATTTCTCAGGATTTGAATATGTTTTGAATGTTAGGAAGTAGTTCATTTTGTCTTCCTCCATTGGGAGTTAACTTGCAGCTTGGGTTAGGATCCAGTGAAAGTTTTGCTCATCTATTAAAAACTTTTCCTTTAAAGTATTTTATTAGTTCTTTGAGAGTTTCTTACAGAATATTTTGATCATATTCACCCTCCTCCCTCAGCTCTTTCCAGATCTACACCCTCTTCCAGCCCACCTAAGCTTGTGTGTTGTGTGTGTGTGTGTGTGTGTGTGTGTGTGTGTGTGTGTGTATGTTTCAAAACCAATTTCAGCCCCAAATATTCTTGAATGTGTAGTCTTCCACTGGAGAGTGGTTAGTTTACCAGGGGTAAACTCCTAGAGAAAACTGTCTCACCCCCAGCAGCTAACAGTTGCCAATAGCTCCATGGCTAGAGATGAGATTGTGTGCTTACCTTCCTCCATGCTGAGATTCAGTGTGGCTTGAGTTTGGACAGGTTTTGTATATGCTGTCTGGCACTACCACCAATAGTTCATATGTGCTGCTGCCCTGCTGTGAATAGAAGACACTATTTCCTTGTCTTACCTACCACTTCTATCTCTTACACTCATTCTGTCTCCAGTTTTTAATCATCTCTGAGCTTTCATATGATGTATACATTATATGTGTACATATATATTCTTATGCTGAGCATTCTGAAGTCTCTTATTATTGTCACCTTGGATATTTGTGGGGTTACTGTGTTAGAAGCTTCTCAGATGAGGGATGAAAGATGTGTTGATGTATGGATATAGCCATAAGCCATTACAAGTTAGTTTAATACTACATCTATTAAGCAGCATGGTAGTCATAGGTTCTCCCCTGGGGAAGACCTTTATTGTCTTATTATCTCTTTCTTGGTATTTAAGCTATTATGCTTGTTTTGCACAGAAGAGCAAATATAAGGCTGTACAGTAATACCGAAATAATAGTAATAACAATAATAATCAATATTATGCCAAATTTCAAGATTCCTCCATAGTTATATCAATAACCTTTCTGAAAACTTAGCTTTCAATGTTATCAGTTATTTTCACACTGGATTACTGAAATAAAAATTATTCTCTTCTTTTCAAATAAACCTTCACTTCATAGTACTTAGCCTTAAATAGAACTAACAAGCATATAAGGTCTCTTTTAAAAACTTTTTTCTTTTTGAGATCATAATTACAACATTTCCCTCTTCCCTTTACTCTCTCCAAACATTCCCATATAGCTCTCCTTGTTATCCTTCAAATTTATGGCCTCATTTTCATTGTTATTCCATGCTTACAGGTATTTCTAAATATAATATATTCATGATATTTAAATATATAAAAATGTATATTTCTCAACATAACCTGCTCAGCCTATATAATGTTACTCTTATGCATGCTTTCAGTGCTGACCATTTGATGTGGGATAACCAATTGGTGTGCTTATCCCTAGGGAAGACTATTTCTCCCACTCCCAACTCTGTTAAGGGGGTTTGATTTTTGAACAGCACATGTCTCAGAAGTGTCTCAGAATAGCATGTGTCTAATCAGAGGACAAACTGAAGATGGAGAAGATGATCCCAGAAAGACAGTTCTTTTATCTGTCTGCTTGTGACTTTCAGAATTCAGAAATGAAAACTCTTTATTCTCAAACAGCTTTTACTTTGTTGAACAATGACTATATCTATTTCTGATTTATTCAGCCAATTCTTGATGTTTTGGGGGTGAGTATCTATTCATTCACCTGTCTTGTTCCCACTTAAGATTTATTACTGCATGGTTATCCATCAGTAATTTGTTAGCATATAACTAATGGAGTACTGAAAATGTTGAGATTAGATGAAATTCATGGAGATGTTAGAGCAGAGTCTGGAGGGTTGGGTCACTGGTTGGATGTGGAAGTGGGTCATGGTGTGTATGGTACCATGGGAAACCAATACATTTAGTGAGATGGAAGACCCAGGAGGAAATGAGTAAAGAGAAGAAAACATGATTTGAAGTCAGATTACTGAGTTTGAGGAGCCTCTGCTGCATTCAACATTTTATGGGTTTATGATACAAACATTGGATTTAGGAAGAATCTTGACTTAGGATCCAATTTCGGAATTCATCAGTATATCATGGGACTAAAGTCCTGACACATTGGAGAAATTGACTAGTTACAATGTGACATTAGTGAAAAACAGATCCCAAAGAACATCTCTGTTAAAAGAATCGGTGAAGGTAAAGGAAGTTGCAGAGTCAAGAGAGGTCCCAGATGAAGTTGTACATCATACTTCTTCCTTTCTTTGATTAAAGTGCAGTCATATAACATTATAAGAAGGGACAATCCAAGATAATCCACACCACTCTTTCTCCCTGAAGAGAGTGTGATGTAACACTTAAGTTCAGCACATCCAGAGGGTGCTGAGGATCCCTTGCTGCTGTCAGGGAGCCTCAGCTCTGAGCTAAACTGGGACACACAGACCCACTCTCTAGCTCTTCTAAGCTTTGCAGACAAACCATTCATGGATTCCTAGCTTTTATTCATTCTCATTGCATGTCTGTGAATAATAAATTTAATTTTTCTGACTTATACAAGTGTTTTGTTTCACTATATTCATATAATTAGTAAAAAATTCTGCAGAAAATTTGAGAAATGACCCAAGGAACAGGGCATTCACTCATCATGGAAGCACATTATCCACACTCAGACTCTGGTCTGTCTCACCCTGACTTCAAGATGTAGATTTGGAAAATGTTGACCACCCATTCTTCACTCCAGTGGAATCCAGTCTTTTTTCCTTTGTATGCAATCACTTTCATTCCTGTAGAAGATTTTTCTTCCCTACCACACCTGTAGACAAATTTCTAAATGGTCTTATTAAATAAAAAGCACAGCGCCAAATATAGAGGTGAAAACCTTAGAGAGATCAGGGAAATAGGGAGAGCCACCAGTCAATCTTCCCTCACCAACTCTGCAGCTTCCAAGTGTGAGCTACTTCCTGTTTACCCATGCCTTTATATGCCTTGCTTTTCTGCCCTCTCACTGGCTCTTAGCCCAGCTACCTTACTTCCTTGTCACTGTCTGTCTACACAGACCTCCAGGTGTCTATGTTTGGTGCTGGGATCAAAGGTGTGTGTTACCACTCTTGGCTCTGTTCCCTAATATGGTCTTGAACACACAGACCCTGCACTCTAGGAGACTGGGTTAAGGGTGTGTGCTGCCTGACTTTGTTTACTTAAAACGGCTGTCCTTTCTCCCCTGATCTCCAGGCAAGCTTTATTTATCAAAGTACAAACAAATTATCACCACACATACCTGAAAAATCAAACTAATTATAATATTTTATGTGAAGTTCATTGTGGTGCACAGTATGACAAAGCATTACATTGTAAACATTTCAATGCCTTCCCTCCCTGGAATATCAAAATTAGCAGTCTGTAAAACCCTTTCTACTGTCTATTGTTGATAGCCTAGCAAACCTCTGAGGATCAAGGTCTTTGCACTATCTTCAACTGCCAAGTCAAAATAACAATATCTACCTCATGAGTTATTATATGTAACAGAAAGGATAATGTTCATCCTTTGGGACTGGGCTCCACAACTCTGCATTTTTATTGGTTGAGGGTTTTGGTGGTGGTCTCCTTCTGTTGCAAAGAGAAGTTTCCTTGATAAATTGTGAAGATTATACTTATATTTGCATATAAAGATAAATGTTTATGTGTTATTGTTAGGAATTTTGCTGGTTTAGTAAAGCAGTGGTTGCAAATTCTCCTCCAATAACCATGACTTGATAAACACTGAATAGATAAAACTAGATTTCCAGTATAATTTCCATCTTGTTGAATGGATCTTAAGTTGGTTACCACCTAGGAATGTGTTTTCTTACTGCATTCATAGGGATATCTTATCACACTGGTCATTGATGTAGTTTTTAGGTATTAGAGCTGGGTAGGATTGTTGGTTTCCTCCTTCCTCTGAAAGCTTTCGTGCCACCTTCTGCTACCATGAAAGTTAGTCCTCAGTGGTGAGTTACTGAGGCCATTTCCAGCTCTTGGGTCTTTTGGCTCTGTTTCTGAAATGCATAGTATCTTTAGCAATAGGTACTAAACTTCCATCTCTGGGGGTAACTAAATGCAACAGCCACAGGCTTTATGTTTTAGGAGTCTCTTGGACAGACTGTCATACAACTAAAAGGAGAGTTTCTCATGTTTGGTATTAGGGTGTTTGCTATGTAGTTTTTGACTTTTGGAGGAAGCATTGTCAGTATGGATAAGTTCATTAAGATTACATATGTATATTTATACATGGAATTTTATGTATTATAGGGTTTTGGTTGTGTTCGTGTGCTTGTTTACAAAACACTCCAACAACTAAGACTCAAGGAATATTGCAGAAGGGGAAGGAGATTTTAAGAGCCAGAGGATCAGGGAGTTTGCTGTGAGATTGTGTATCCTAGAAATGTTAGAATCTACACTCCTAAAGTCTTACCAACATGACCACCCAAATGTGAGGTGAATAAGAATGACAACAATAAGCATGTCAAACTTGATTAAAAGTTCATGGAGCTTTAACATTACACAAAGAACTATAAGCAACTGAGGAAGGCTGGGATAGAGTAAGGTGGTCTTTCTCCTGGGAAGAGCACATAAATTAGTTTTCCAGTGCCAAATGATTATCCTTGAATATATAAATACAAATAACATTATAAATACTGAACAAGTAATATTTAGGTATGTATATGTATATACATGTACATGTATTTAGTGAAAAAGGAGGCCATGAATTTGAAGGACTTGGGGAGAATTATGTGAGAGGGTTTAGAGGGAGGAAGGGAAAAGATAAGTGTTATAATTAGATTGTGATCTATAATAATAATAATAATAATAATAATAATAATAATAATAAGCAGTGTTAAGAATTTACCAGGCTGGCTATATAGCCTAATGTCATGGATGATATACTAGAGAACTGTTTTTGTTATTATCTCTTCTTTGCCATCTAATGACCTCAGTGATTCTCAATACATTCATATATTGCTGCAGAGGAAATTGCCAAATAAGTGATATCTGAGGACAGTTAGATTGACTCATTCACTGCCAGAAACACATGGAACTTCAATAGAGTGTAGACACTTAGAGAATCGATAATTCTTTAAGGCTTTTGATTATCCTGCAAAAGATCTATAACTATTTTCTCCACTGACTTTCTCAAGTTGGTGAAGTGTTTCACTTTTCAGGCAATTCTTTTTTCAATCAACCCTAGATACAGGATTAAAATAGTGGTAGTGAAAAGGCACACAGAGAAGACACAGCTCAACATTGAGAAAGCCACTGTTTCTATCTGAAGTTATCTATTTGAGTATATGGAAAGGAGGCTGCTTATATATTTCCACATATTCTATTTCCTTTTCCACTAAGAGGCACATATTATTTTTAGAATTTCTCACATAATGATAAATTTACATTTGAAAACAGTGAGAAAAGTGACAGAAAAAGAAAACAGTTTGGGGAGTTACAAAGTATGTTGGGTGTGTTTTGCTTCAATTCTTTACAATCTAGAATGACTTTGTGTAATATTTGTATATATATATATATATATATATATATATATATATATATATATATTTCATGTTGTGAATTGAAATGTTTTTATTGTGCATAAAAAGATACTACTCTAATAGCAAAATATTAGTTTAATCATGAGAAGTAAAGTCATTCATTAGTTTTCTAAAATTATTACTCAGTGTGCAAGTATCAAGTTAGTACACTTTTAGGTAGATGGACTTTTCTTTCCCCAACACCAGTTCCCAAATAACTAACATGAATACTTAATATTAATTATAAATGATCAGCCAATAGCTTAGGCTTGTTGCTAGCTAACTTTTACATTTTCAATTAACCCATATTTTTATCTGTGCTTTGAAACATGGCTTGGTACCTTTTCTCAGTATGGTATGTTCATCTTGCTTCTCTGTTTATCTGCACAATACTCCTCATGGCTTGGTACCTTTTCTTAGTATGGTATGCCCATCTTGCTTCTCTCTGCATCTTCTCACTGCTCATCTGACTCTGTCCTTCTTTTTCCCAGCATTCTCTGTTTGATTCTTCTCCTAACCTTATCCTCTCCAGTTGTTGTCCATTCAGCTTCTTTATTAAACCAATCACAATGACATACATTGACACAATGTAAAGGAATATTTCACATTTCCCCTCTTTTGTCTAATTAAAAAGGAAGGCTTTAACTTTAACATAGTAAAGTTTATATACGACAAAGCAGTTATTAAGTAACAACTACAGTTATAAAATATTCAGCCCATTTGTTTTTGGCAAATTTAGAGAAAATACTCCACTATTTTCTTACCTTTGTGATTCTGATTTTTATACATAATTTACCTCTTATCATACTAAGAAAAACTTTACAACTATCTAATTTTCAACTCTGTTAAAGACCCCAGATAAATGAAATGTTACCTAAGCACAGGGACATCTTGCTGTCTAAACAGTCACCCTAGGTTCTTCTGTAATTTTTGGGTATCCAACTATGGCCTACAGGCCTGGTATATCTGACAGACTTCTGAGAAGCAGGGAATTCTGAAGGACTGTCCTACCTTGTCTTATCAAAGTTCAGCAATCACCTTTTTTGTGTCCTGCTGGTCTAGTTTGGACAGTATACTGTCAGCAATTGAGGCAAGGGAAGTTTCTTTGCCCAAGTGGCTAGCTTTTTCCATAAATAAAGCAAATTTCATATGGAAGTTCTTTGACACCCACCATCTTCTTTGAAGTAGATTGGTGCTGACAAGAATAGATGTATCTCACTGTCATTAAAGCTTCAGGTTATTAAACACATTAAACGCCATATTCTGTAGGTATCTAGGTATTTGAAGACACCCATCCAGCTGTCTATCTATCTATCTATCTATCTATCTATCTATCTATCAACTATCTGTCAATTATCTATCATCTATCTAAATATATCTGTGAATGACCTTGAAAACATACTTAACATGACTATATAAGTTTGACAATTATAGATAATTATTAATCTGTATTTCTTAATTATACATTACATTTTTAAATGAGTTACATAAGCACAATACACCAAACAAGAGTAGGAACATACATACAATACAATAATTAAATTTGTATTAATAAACTAAAATCCGTAGCAATGTCAAATATTTTGAGATTAATAGTTGTCTTTTGGATTAAAGTAGATTTAATAGTCTGCCATTTTTTTTTTGAGCTGAGGGTCGAACCCAGGACCTTACACTTGCTAGGCAAGCGCTCTACCACTGAGCTAAATCCCCAAACCCACTAGACTGCCATTTTATCCTATCATTTCTATATCCTTCCTTTTTCTTTTCAGAACAAGATCCCTGAATCTAATCTCCTTTGTTCAGCTTTTCTTTTCTGATGATTACCAATAACAAATTGTAACCAACACCCTTAAATGATAACAAACATCCATAAACAATATTTTGGGAATGTGGGCATCATCTATTAGACTACTTCCTGATGTCTGGGGGCACTGGTATCTTTGGGGGAACCTTGAGAAAACTGAGATAATAATGAAGTCTCAGCTGGAGTAGTCCATGAGCCAGCTGCCTTGAAGCTGTTTTGAATGCAGAATTTTGAGGACTGTAACAGAGGTATTTTTGAAATGTTAGATCACTTGAGCCATCTGTTTTCATTGGTCCCTTTGTTCTGAAAATACATAAACTTTTAAAGCTAACATACATTATAAGTATGAAATATGTGGTATGCACAAGTCAGTTAAAGATGATTTTTTTGTTTTATGTTTGAGCAGGTAAAATATATGTTACATCCCTTGTAGGTTTTTCTAGGTTAATTTCTTTATGTTTATAGTCAGATTCTTTTTTTGGGGGGTCTTCCTCTAGAAAACCTGATCATGTTTAACCTTGAACACAGCCTTTCCTTTCCTGTGGAAATAAACGCATAACCTCTTCCCCAAAGTAACTACCATGTGGTTTTCATTTTGAAGTCAAGATAGTTTTAAAATAAATTTAATACAACAGTTTTCATAATCCAATGTGTCTTAGCAGCTGTTGTTCCTTCATTAGCAATTAGAAAATCTAAATATAACATAGTAACATACAGAATCCAGAATCTTGTGTATTTTCCATCTTTATGTGGCTTATACAATATTTTTTACTCTGTTCCTTTTCAAATGACTTTACTTTATTATTTTTAAACTATTTTTCAATCTATGGCTGTCTCTATCTTTTCTCTTTTCTCTTAAGCTTATGTATATTTTTAAACACTGTAACCTGTTTAGAGTTTTTTGTTTTGTTTTGTTTTGTTTTCAGTCTGGATCTGTCTATATCATTTATCTGTAATCTTTTCTGTCTGCATGAGCAAAACCACAATTCCACCATGCAGTGCACTGGTAGAGCTTGTGCTGGCAGCTCAAGCCCTCAGGCAGCAGCTAAGAGAAGTCTCTCTGTACTGCAGCCTGCAAGAGACACAAAATTAGGAATCCACTTTTGGCTTCATGTTTGTATATTTAAAACCTTTTAAGAGCTTTCTTAGGTCTTATGTATATGTAGGTGCCAGACATTTGGCCACCATTTGTAGCTGGACTTTTCCTTCCATCCCACCAATTCCCAAATAACCAATATGAATACTTAATATTAAAACTGTAAATGCTTGGCCAATAGCTCATGCTTGTTATTAGCTAACTCTTACATGTTCAATTAACCCATATTTTTATCTATGCTTTGATGCATGGCTTGATACCTTTTCTCAGTATAGTATGTTCATCTTACTTCTCTCTGTATCTGCTCACTTCTCCTCTAATTCTGCCCTTCTTCTTCCCAGCATTCCCTGTTTGGCTCTCCCCCAACCTTATCTTGTCTAGCTATTGGCCAGTTAGCTTTTTTTATTAAACCAATCACAAGACATACAATCACATAGTGTAAAGGAATATTCCACACTTTTTCTAATTATTTATTAATGCATGTATTCATTCATTCTTTTATAATTCATCCCCTTAACAAAAATGCTACAATTATGTGATTTTTCAAAATGTTCACAAATCTAAACATTGCATATTTCTTAATCATACATTTTTCTCTATTGCCATTACTATAATTTCTCACCATTATTCAGACTAAAGGAAGTTGGGTGCACAGCCAATGAAAGTTACTTATTGGAAGACAGTGTATATGCAATACTGATTGTAAAATAGAAAAAAACATATGTATTTACATAGCATGAAAAACAATTTCTTCCTCAAAATATTTAAAACTATCAACAATGTAAGTTCAACTGTCTGTGATGAGTTATAGGAACATTCATGGGGACAAATGGTATAGGTCTTCATATTCATAGAACCTGTTGCTCACATGTCCACCTTCCTCTTCAGTAACAATTTGTGGAATGCAGCCATCTCATATCCACTTAGTTTATCACAAGGTGCCTACCAGGTACAGGATCATGCTAGGATTATGTCTCCACAGAGACAATGGCTATTACCCTACACCTTACATTGGTGGGAATCCCTTTAAACCAGATGATGCTTAAAAAACAAAAAACAAACAAACAAAAAAACCAACAACATTCCTATCACTATAATTAACAACTCCAGATGACTTGAAAAACATCCCCAAAGCTAATTGGTGGGCTGTCTGAATTTTCTCAAGATAGTGTTGCTTAGTTTTCCTCATGCCTTTTATTTCTAAAGGAAACTTCTCATCAGAGTTCATTACAGTCTCAGTTTTCATTTCTAAAATCCCTGGGACAAATTATTTTGCACCTGTTATCACCTGAGACCTTGAGGTTGTGTAGTCCTGTGCAATGGTGTCTCAATAAGCTTGATGTTGAATGATGACACATTCCTGACCGTAAGTTGTTAATGACCACAGTGGGGCCATGGCCACTAAAAGAACCAGCAAATGCTATATGTATAGGATCTAGTCTTTGACTGTTAAACTGGCTGATGACAAGTTCATACTCTTGTTCTTGAGCCTGTCTTCATGGTAGCAGTGTGTCTTGTGACTTCCTTAAGTACAAGTATGAGAAAAATTCACTGAGGGGATAAAAAGCAAAATCATGAGATAACTGAGAACACTGAAAGCAAACCCATCACAGGCCACTTGTAGCTGGAGTGGGAGTGGGAGTGTAGGCATGAGGGTTGCGCACAGTTTTAGGAATGTTGAGCTCCATGTGGGGCTTAGCACACAGAAGGGAGAAGACAGAGAGGTGATACAAACATGACTGGGGAGTCGGTGGCTTTTTGTAGCCTGCCATTCTACCTGCAGTATGGTGGGTGGGTATCTCTTTATTAAGTGTTCTTCTACCACACATTTTCTAAGACCCGAGAATATTCTATTATTGAATTCTTTTTCAGAAAGAAATCAACCTAATGACTTAGAATGTCTTAATATTATTCAGTTTTTGTGTTTACTATTCCTGGTCAACAACCCAGGCCACTTTGACTCATGTTTCATGGGGGAAAAGCAAAGGGACAAGAGATGATGTGATTAAAAATAGAGAATGGAATTATTGCTGGGGGAATACTATTTTCAGGTTTTGATTATAGTCTCTCATCTGGGGAAGTATAAGAAAAAATTAGAAAATAAAAGACAAATTTGACACGTTAGCCATAAGCTTTTGCATTAAAATAAGAAGAAAATAATGTCCATATATCAAGAGAATTAGGTTACAAGCTGGAGCTTGCAAACCTCTTCACACAATCAAATGCACTTCCCAAAAGGAATTAATGGTATTCTACTTATTTTCATTTAAATAAGGTTAGAGACTCCAGCTCTGGTAGAAATTTAGCAACTGAATGCCCAATTGAATTAATTGAACTTTTCTGGGAAGAAGAATTCTAGTTATTGCTTTTCTATTTTTCTGAACTTGTTGCTATTAAATTACAATAGCCACTTAAAGCAGACAGGAGCCTTGGCAGTGACATAAGAGTCTCCCAGCCACTCTGTTCCTGGGTGAGCCACTGAGGATACGCTCTCTGACTAAGGTGCATATGAAAACTAGGAACTTGAGCTTCTATAAAAAGAATAAAGATGAAAACAACAACCATCAAACAAAAAGAGGAGGGTCATTGTGGAAAATATGAGAATTTTTTTTTGTCTCAGTATACATCTTTCTTTTCCTATAGGATTCTTGTAAGAACTGAGGACTGTTGAGCTTGTCTGAGGTGTAAATATAACTGCTAATCTCTAAAAAGATTTATCAAAATAAGGATTGGAATCATTGAGCATCAGAAATTCACATGAAGGGAGATGTGAATTCCTGCTGAAGATGAGTAATGTAAATGAAAGAACCTAAGGAGGCCTCTTTCCACACTTTTCAATGGGATGTCATTCCGGCTAGCTCTTCCCATCAAATGAGAATATGCTGAAGTGAAGATTTCCTCACTTCTTGTCATCAACTGGTAGCATGAAATAAATACTTTATTTAAAAAAGAAATGTGACTGATAGCTCCTGTTTGCCTTTCAAATGATCATTTCATTTTTATTTCCCATAGTTCAGCATTTCTCTCTGAGAGTTACATTTCTGGTCAGAACAGGAATTGCCAAGTGGAATCAAACAGTGAAAGAATGACTATACATATAGAACAAGAAGTTCTATACATGTCATTTCAAATGATGTGTTAGGCTGTGGCATGCTATTCCACTCTTGTATTTTTTATGTCATGAATTCTAAGAATAATAAGAGCATGAAAATCACAGGTAGTGTTTCCCGTGAGAGGTTCTGTCTATATACTTGGTTGTATTCTGCAAAGGTTGAGGGACCCCAAATTTTTGTCATTGTAAAAACCATCTGAACATCTATATAGTTTGCTTTCATTTTGCATTTTTACATACTGCTTCTTCAAATAATTCATTGACTGTTTAAAATGTGCTTTTTGTTAATGTTTAACCTAGGCAGCAACTTTATGGCATAGTTATCTTCTCTCCTTATAGATTCAGAGATCTGGGCTTGGGTTGGTCAGTAGCTACACAGCCAATAAGCAGTACAAAGATGGAGAAGTCATTACAATGATTGTGGTGTGTTGTTTTAAAGACTCACAATGGCAGATGTTGGTGACAAGATCCTTGTATGACAACAGAGTATACTTCAGTCCTCACCACCTGAGCGCTTTTGTTCCCAAACTCCATATGTCAAGGTGAGATGAAGGATAAGAGTCATGCTCTGGTTTTCTGTATTCTTCTTATTTTTTATTAAGAGATTTTTCCACCCATTCCACACATCAACCACAGATTCCCCTGTCCTCCCTCTCCTGCTCTCAAGCCCCCTACCCACCCAATCCCCACTCCCACCTCCTCCAAGACAAGGTCTCCCATGGGGAGTCAGCAGCGCCTGGCACATTCAGCCCAGGCATGTCCTGCACCAAGGCCACACAAAGTGTCTCACCGAAGGCATCATTTTCCAAAAAGCCAGCTCATGCACTAAGGACAGGTCCTGGTCCCACTGCCTGGGGGCCCCCCAAACAGTTCAAGCTAAGCAACTGGTTTTCTGTATTCTTAACAGTGATTTGGGGAGAAGACACAAAGATGACTGGGCAAAGAAAGTGAGAAAAGAAATATTAGGAAAACTGGACAGCATGAATTTAAATGGACCAAACACTTGGAAATATGCCCAAGGATTCTTTTTGAAGTCTGTATCCTGAAAGAAACAATGACTGTGGATAGATATTATCTAGGATACTTGTGTCTAAAACACTAAAAACCACTCTTCCCAATTTTTAGAACTCTAAAAATTCCTGTAGACATCCATGATAATATATGACAAGATGCCAACTATGTTCTATATTTTTGTAGGTGGGTTGTATTAAAATATACTTTTGTCAGATTCAAGATTGAACTACACTCTTAGAAGTTTTGCATGCTATAATGTATTCATGACAATGCTACTTAAATTTAAGACACTAGTGAGTAGGCATTTCTTCAGGCTCAGATGGAAGGACATCAGGCAAAGTGGGGCAGGTTTGCTTGAGAAAACTGGCCATGGAACATAGCAGGTGGGTAAAAAAGAAATCCTGATTTTATTCTCACGATCCTGCAGAGGAAAATGGTGCAATTTTGCAGGAAGCCTCCTCCCAGGTCCTACTGAACAGGGTATAGGCAGACTATCCCATCCCTGAACACAGCCACTCCAGTTGATTTTCTTTCCATGGTCTAAGTTTGGACATGTGAATCTCTTCTTATATTTTCATATGGTCTTTCTCATAGGAAAGTAGTACAATGTGTTTTATTTTGACTAATCAAATAGTTCATAGCAGATTTCAGGGGTCAAAAAGGAGAGTGGAGTTTCCTAAGGGAAAGGATGATGAAGAAAGATATATGAGAATTTTACAGAAGAAAATAGGCCGTAAGTCATTTTAATCTCCACAGTGATGCTACTTACAGAGATAGATGCTGTTAGCAATGAGGTGGACTGCACTATCAAGTACACTTTGGTGTCATCTTGTGTCACACAGAGTTAGGAAACAGTGAGGTCACCTTTCTTGAAATCAGAACATCCAGGAAAACAATAAAGCAACTTGAGATATCAAACAAACATTAGTTTTCCTACTAATCATTATGTGTCTTTTTAAATATAAATTCCATCAGTTACTGGATCTTCATCATAATTGTCATTATGATGACAATTAGGGTATTCACCAATCTGATCATAGGACAAGGCCAGTTCAGGCACTCTCTCCACTATTGCTAGCAGTCTAAGCTGGGATCATCTTTGTAGATTCCTGGGAATTTCCCTGACACCAGGTTTCTCCCTAAACCTATAATGGCCCCCTCTATCATGGTACCTCTTTTGTTGTTCTCCTTGCCCCAAATCCCTCATGTTCCCATTTCCTATCCGCTCCCCCTTAGTTCCCCCTACCCCCAGTTTACCCAGGAGATCTCATCCATTTCTCCTTCCCAGCATGATCCATGCATCCCTCTTAGGGTCCTCCTTATTACCTAGTTTCTCTAGGGCTGTGGATTGTAGCCTGGTTATCCTTTGCTTTACATCTAATATTCACTTATGAGTGAGTACATACTGTGTTTGTCTTTCTGGTTCTGGGTTACCTCACTTAGGATTTTCTTTTTCTAGTTCTATCCATTTGCCTGTAAATTTCATGATGTCATTGTTTTTTATTACTGAGTAATACTCCAGTGTGTATATATACCACATTTTATTTATCTATTCTTTTGTTTAGGGGCATCTACCTGTAATTAGATTGGTAACTACCCCAATTGTCATCATAGAACCTTGTCCAGTAACTGATGGAAGCAGATGCAGAGATTCACAGCCAAGCACTGGGCTAAGCTCCAGGAGTCCTGTTAAAGAGAGGGTGGAGAGATTATATGAGCAGGGGTAGTCAAGATCATGACAGGAAAACCCACAGAGAGTGGGAGCTCACAGACTCTAGATCAACATCTAGGGAGCCTGCATGGGACTGACCTAGGCCCTTTGTATGTGGGTGACAGTTGTGTACCTTGGTCTGTTTGAGGGGCCCCTAGCAGTGGGACCAGGATATGTCTGTCCCTGATGTATGAGCTGGCTTTTTGGAACCAACTCCCTATAGTGGAATGCCTTGCTCAGCCTTGATGTAATGTATAGGAGCTTGGTCCTCCCTCAACTTGATATGTGTTGTTGACTCCCCATGGGAGGCCTGCCCCTTTCTGAGGAGTGAATGGGGTGGGGGTATCAAGGAGGTGGGGGAGGGAACAGGAGGAGAGGAGGGAGGGGAAACTGTGCTTGGTATATAAAATAAGCAACAAAATTTAATTAAAAAAATATACGTTCCAAACTCCTGGTGCTTTTGCATTATCCTACAACTTCTGTTTTTGCACATTTGCATCTTGTACACATGCATGCATGTGTGTGCATACCTTCATGAGTGCATGTGTGGGCCTGTGCAGGTGCATGTTCATGCACAAGCCTTCTGAGGCCGGAAGCTAACTTAGGACATCTTGACAGATCACTTTCCAATGGTTAATTTACTGAGGCATGGTGTCTTGCTGAACCTGGAGTGCACAGCCAGTTCCTACTAGCCCAAAAGATCAGCTTGTTTCAGAGATCTACTGTTTTTATCCCATGCACAATGCGATTACAGGCAGCTCACCATGCCTGCCTAGCCTTTACATAGGATCTTGGTATCCCAACTCAGATTCTCACACTGGCATGGGGAGCATTTTCTATGCTGAGCCATTTCCCCAGCCCTGATTTTGAGGTTTGCAGGTTTAAGGAAAAAGTTATAAAAAATTTGGAATGGAGAAATATCATTTGGGAATAATTTTTTAAGTAAAAGTTTGTACTTTATGAATCTCTCAATGAAAGAAAACTGAATTCCATGATTCAAGGTCAGTACTTTAATGTGTTTAAAGCTGTGCCTATGTTATACACAACAGAAACACTTTCATAAAGTACTTATACATGTCAACACATCTGTGAATGTCCTTACTCATCACTGTGGCCTTTAACAAGCAAAATGATTATAATTTAAAAGCACTTAAATACAATCTGTAACAGAGGCATCAAAACAGTCATTAAATGATTTTTTTTTTTTACCTATTTTTGACCTTTTCTATAAAAATTAAAAAGCACTAACTTTCTGATAAGCAGGATATGAAGAAATAGTATTGTGAATACAATCATTACTAATGGTGTGCTTTAAATTATAGATAAAAGCAAAAAAAAAAACCACCTTTCTATAGTGGCTATAGTCATAATTTACTTAAGCAATGTTCTGCTTTATATTTATTTTCTGGGGGGAAAATTGCTGAGCATAAATGACTGCTCAGTTAAAAAGCAGTTGATGTAACATTATTTAATTTAACATCTGGTACCATAAAAATGCAGAATGTTGAACATTCATATTAGCTTGTATACAATAAAAATAAGAGGTAAAATCCTGCAATTTTGTTAAAATCCATTTAAGATGCTTTAAAAAAACTTTTGACTAACTGAGATGGCAAACTTGATCGGTCCTTAGGAAGATAAATGGAACATCCCTTCCCTGTTGTGAAATTATTTTAAATCATTCCAGGTGTAGGCTGGTGTGCATCTTCTCTGAAAGCTGTCAAGTAGAAGAGAACAGAGCTACTTGTCTCTTTGGTGGGAAATGGAAAATTAGGAAAAGGCTCTTGGGTGAATAATAAAGTGTTTATTTCAGAGAAAGACTAAGATAGAAAGGTTTATCTGCTACTGAAGTTGTAGAGAAATTACCTTAACACCCTATAGCTTCTCTTCCCCCCTGCATAGATGCACACCAGAAAGCTTATGTGTGTATTAAACATTCTGAAAAGACAAATTTAAAGTATTGCTTCAAAGGAGGCTGGGTACACACTGCTCTTTCCAAAGAGTTAGAGACTGACCCAACAGTGCACAGTCTGATTTCAAGACTAAGACCCATGTCCTTTCCTGCTGTTGTGACTGTCATCCAACCAACTATGGGTGTATCGTGGACATCTACCATAATCCAAGGTTGTCTGCAGAGATTCGCAGGGTGACTGACACATTAGCTGTTAGGATTTTTTAAACTCCATCCCTACTTTCCCTCAGACTGAACATAAAAATAGAAAGATTGCATTTTGAGAGAGTTTCTGACTTTTCTTCTTCATTAGTTTGTTCTGGTGGGACCTCACACCATTCCCCTCCAACACCCTGTTAAAACAGTGTCAATTTCATGCTTCACACACCTGGCTTTATATGTAGAGGTTTTCCCCAGCATGGTTGGACTGCTCTTTGGAATCACACAGGGTAAAATTTCAGACTCAGGCTGCCCTGTTGCTCCTGCCTCCATTATGGCCCATCATGCTGAGCTGAGATTTCCACTCACATTGTACACTTGATGACATGCAGGCTCGCTTTTTCATCTTAACGGGCTGGAGGAGGGGAGACAGGAAGCAATTTGGGGTTTGATGAGGTGCCTAGCTGACACTTAGGCCTGGGTTTCTAAAATGTCCTGAAGCTAAATTCAGAAGAAATGGAGTTGATTCTTGGTAGGTTCCTGCTGCCTTTTGAATGTCACTTTATCCACTGCTATTGGTTTTGATAGGATCATTATATAACCCGTTATTACTAAGTTCTGTAACCTTGGGCTGTCTGTGACCCTGAACTTCCTTTTGATAACTGGTTCAGATACATTTTTACTATTTTGGTTCTGGGGCAAACTTGGGATAGTACTATTCATAAAGTTCTGCCCTATCAATTTGTACTAATTGCTTTGAATGTGATTAAATTTTATTTGAACATGAACTAGGCCTACACATTTCTAAGTGTCCAATTGGAGCAATTTATTAATGTCTAAAATGCTGTGGGCTGCCAAGAGCAAACAAGATGAACCCCTCCTCTCTTGAACTTTTTTTTTATCACCTTTGTGTCCTATCACAGAGATGAATGTGTTGTTGGGAGAAGAAATGGAACTGAATAACACTCAGGAGAAAGCAGTTTCTTGGAACCCTTCATAAAAACACATTGGCATTTGATGCATGCCAAGGCTTAGCCCTATTTGTTCTGTAGTAGCTTAGGTTTCTAGGGGCTCTAAAGTCTCCAAATTTCCCAAATCCAGATCCACCCATGCTTTTGTTTAAATTATCTGGACTACCAACTACACTGTAGGAATGGTAACAGAGGGCTCACAGTATGACATGACAAGCCTGGTTAAAATTATAGTCACCTTAATTGTGAATTAAAGAAATAATAGAAGCCCTTACAGAGCCCCTTGCTCTATTAGTAAAGAGTTTGCAGTAAGTGACATTGAGGATGGTTGTACAATAAGATGGCAGCCAAGCAAAGTTGACTGTGACTGAGTTAGTCTGATAAAGAAGGGCTTGGGGATCAGTGGTAATATATCTGGAATTAAATGAAGACAATTGAGTGGTGATAACAAGAAGTGAGGGACAAAGAGGGCCAAGCTGCCTGGTTGAATGTTTCAGGGAACGTTGGCTTCTAGCTTTTGCTTCACATTTTTACATGTAAGGCTGAAAGCTTAAGGCTATTGTCAGAGCAACTGTGTACATATGCCTTGAGTGCTTCAATTAATTTTAGATGGGAGCACTACAAACATCAATATAAATCAACAGTTTCTAATTCTTTTTATTCTTGTGTGTCTAGGTTTCTTAAAAATACTTAGTAAAAATTTAATACATACATACAATGAAATACCATCACATCTTTTCCCCATTTCCCCCTCCTATTTCATGACCCCTTGGCTACATCCCCAAAGAAGGATGATTCTCCCTGCCCAGCAGGTATCAACTGCCAATAGCTTTTCAATTAAAGGTGGGGCTTTAAATTCGGGGCATTTGCTGTATGGGAAATTTGAATGCCTAGGGTTAAAGCTTCCTATCAGTCCAGATCAGTACATAACTCAGTTTCTTTCTCAGATATCCTTTAAAACTATGACAAGCTAGACTGGCTTATGCTAGCCTTCTATGTAGGGAAGTCTACAGTAATAGCAACTCTTTCCCCTTCACAAGAAAGAACAGTGTCTTTAAAAGTTTCTAGGAAAATTTCCTTCAGGTCACAGGAGACAACCGTATCACCAAATATTCCAAGTGGATGTGGGATGAGATATATGTAAAAATTAAATAGGTCTACACCCTGAATTCTCTATACTGATACACGAGAGATGAAAAACAAATTTGGAGGAGTCAGATTCTTGTGTGACAATAAAATACTGTGGGTTCCCCAGAGCATAAAACTCCACATTCTCATGTGCAACTCTACATCCTGGGCCTCTGGAAGCCAGGCTAACTGTGCATCTACTAGCTGGAGGAATGCTGGTGTATGGCTAACAATGTCAACTCCTTAAAAAGAAAGTATGTTTAATCACAAACTACCCATTAGAATGCATCACTGAAAATGTTAAATATGCTTTATGAGCATCAATAAAATACCTTCTGTGCTAAGATTTGGAGTGTCACCCTTGTGCCTTCTGATCTCTGCAATGTGTTTTCTGCTCCATTCCCTGTTCCCTGGCTCTGCTTTTGGTTCACATTGATTAATTGGTATTTCCTAGAATTTTATGTTAATAGAATACCAGATAATGCATTCTTCCTGTCTGTCTATCTTCAGATCATTTATGGATGATGTAGAAGTTCACCTGCTTGTCCTGTGTATCAGCTCTTCCTTCCTATTTAGACTCTGTAGTTCATTGTTTTGTGTTACATTTTGTCTAATCATTCAATTCTACGTAATTTCCTGGTTGTGGCTGTTTTGAATGGGCTATTCTGAATGCTGAGCATGAACAAATGCTTTCTTTCCTCTGAGTAAATCTTGATTTGTGCAAGGGTTGGAAATACAGTAGATACTGGTTTAATTTGGGATAAACTGTTGCAGTTTTTCAATGTGGTATGACAATTTTACATTCTCATAGCAGTGAAGCTCAGAGTTCCCCATATTTTTGCCAATGCTTCCTGTTATCAGAGTTCAAAATGTAAGCAAAGTAAATTATGTAAGTTTAATGTCTATCAGTATGCTTTTATTTTGCATTTTCTAACGGCCAATGATTTTTAGTATCTTACATACTTATTTGTCATTCATATAGCTTTTTATGTAACACATCTGTTCTTATTACTCAATTGTCAATTTTTGATTAAATATTGTTAACTATGGCAAGAATTCATATGTTTTACAGTTTAGTTATTTTAAATATGTTGAAACTGATGGTCTTAACAGATTGTTGAAATTAAATATAATGGAAGGTTCTATATTCTGTTGTTTTGGGCTGCCATAGTACAACATGTTATGTGTGGGAGACGAGCTTCCACTTTTTTTTAATGACAGGGAACTCTTGAGGAGAGAGGGATAAGAGCATTAGGTTGAAATATAAAGGTATAAGGCTAGAGGAAAGAAACAGATAGAAACACAGGATGGCCTGGGGGGAGGGCTGGATCCTTATCCACTGGCCCCTTCTGTCTCATCTAAAGGGCTTTTTATAGGAATGCCAAGGGGTAGAGCAAAAGACCTCCCCCTAGTAAAGCCAAGTGTAGACACTTCCAATCACCTAGTAACCATGCATGTGATCAAGCAATCCTCTAATGCAGCTCTGCTGGGTAGAGCAAGCTCAAATCTCACCAGGAAACCTTTGTGGGCCTCCATAGTTATGTATAAACAAATATTTATATATAAGTAAATATAAAAAAAGCCCACACATTCATATATAAAATCAGTACGTGTATTACCAACTTCAATGACTGCCATATGTGTATATAATAAACATATATACATGCATCCCATATATATATACCACATATAAGCATCATACACGTATATACCTTATATATACATATATCACATATGCTTATGATATACATGCATACAATATGTACACATTAAATCATGGATGTGGGTAGTATTGTTGGGATAATTTCCCTGTTTATTGATTTTTGTGTAGATTATCTTTCAGTTGCTGAGAAAGTGTTAAAACTTACATTTTTTTGTAACAGACAGACATTATAGGAAAACACAACCAATCAAAGTGCAGAGCTGTGGAGCCCAATCCCAAACTACATATCTACATACAATTCTCACACCTAAGGCTCAGGAGCACTGCAGAAGAGCTGCTGGGAAGACTTTTTGTAAGAGATTGGTGTGGTTTCCAAGCCTCAGGAAGTGGCTGGAGTCTCAGGCGGATGGGTATGGGGGCAGGGTGTGTAGATTGCAGGGTCCGCTGGGGGATCTTGGAGAAGGGGGCAAAGGTCAGGAAATAAGAGACACAGACAGGAGAAAAAGGATGAGGGAGAAGGGGAAGGGAACAAGGAAGAGGGGACAGGGGTATTTTGTCCTGGAGGGACAAAGGACTGCCTCTGGATAGAGAGGAGACAGATATGGCCCATAGGTAAATGGTTTGTTTATAAAGGTGAAAGTGGAAACCTCATATTAGGTTGAGGTGTTTAACTTTATTTAGGCATGTTAATTTGGTGAGCTAAAGGGGGCTTTTGATTGCTGGACTTCAGTACTTTGATAACTGAACCTTGGTAGTCAGCCTCAGGAGGAGGACGTGGCCAAATAAGGGAACAGACCTTGGTGGCTAGCTTTAGGGATGTAATATAATGATTTTTAGCAAAGCAGAGGGTAAAGAGGGGAAGGGAAAGGTCTACCAGAGCCATATTTGCCCTGCTAGAGTTGGCTGGAGTCCCTTCAATTGTAAAAGCCAGAAGATTAAGGAGTTTGCTTGAGATTGTGTAGTGTATGCATGTCAGATGCTATACCCATAAAGTCTTACCAGTATGACTGCCTTAACATGAACAGAACAAGGACAACAATAGACATGCCATGGGGAAATTGGATGGGGAAAAGGCCATGAGGCCTCAACCCTAGACAAAGGACTAAAGGCAGCTAAGGGATGTTGAGAGTAGGAGAAACAATCTTCCCAATACCAAATGGTCAGCCCTGAAAACATACATGTAAGTACCATCGTACAGACCGAGCAGGTTAAATTTAGGAATATATATGTAATAGCAGTTAATAAAAAAAGAGGTCATGGATTTGGAAAAGAGTGAGGAGGGGCTACATAGGAGGATGTATATGTAGTGTGCTCATGTCTTCTGTGGACAAGCTATGTAGCAGACCTCTAACAGTGAATCAGTGTGCCAATGTCTTTCCTGCATGGTCCATTTTCTGGGTGTGGATTTGCTGTCTTTGGTTATTATGCTGTTACCCCACCATCACTCATGAACCTACCACATCCCTCATGCATTGTAACGCTACCTTGCATAGTACCGAGGCCAGGTTATATTAGAGTATGGCTTCACTTTCATGAGACTGGCTTGTTTTACCATGCACCCCATTATGGAGATGCACTCCATCTTGAAGCACAACTGTCGTTTATTTTCTGTTATATGGTGAATCCTGGGGTATGATTCATAACCCACAGTAAAAATTAATGGAACCTGAAAACTCCATCCAGACATAACTTCTGGAGCCTCAGATCCCTTTCCAATGAAAAGCATATGGAATTATCTTGCATAAAGACTGTGTAAAAGAAGAGCAGACCCCAGATCAAAGGATCAAGGAAAAAGGAAACATGAAGTCAAGCCACGGCTGCAAACACAGACCCAATGACTGCTTGTGCACAAGTGCATAAACTGTCTATTAAGTTGATATCAAGATATTCTCCCCATCACTGATAGTGACTATGTGGGACATATTGTTTAAAGTACATTTTAAAATTTCAATTTTCACCTAAACAAATAACAAGTTATGCTGCAGTAGAGACATGTTGAGTGGAGATCCTTCAGAAAGCCCTGTCCTGATAGTGGGAGTAGAAAATTATGTGATCTTTTAGAAGGGTGTAGCTTTCATTTTATTAAGGCTAATTTTTTGAGAGATAATTTTCATGTAAGAATAAGGATATTTAAGTTAGGGATCAAAAGGAATGGTATTTGTTGGACAGTTTCAATTCCATTTTCTTCTTTCTGTTATATTCTCTGTTTAGAGAATTCTAGACCTGGTGGGTTGGGTTGGAGGTGGTGAATACCTCTTAGAGTGAAACTAAGCAGCACAAAACAAATAGTAACCAACAAAAAATGTACTCATTATCCCACTTCCATTTTCATCTAAGGGCAAGCATGTAATCAAGCCTCAGCAAGTCAACAGCAGCCATTCTGACTTCTGAAGCAAATGTTAATGTTCCACCTACGAAAGAAGAAAAGATCCCCCTACATACCTATAACATATGCAAATACATATAACTCACATATTAATTGGTTTCACTATGCACCCCACTATGGAGATGTATCCCATCTTGAAACACCACCATTTTTTATTTTCTTCTGTAAGGTGAATGAATCCTTGGGTAGAATTTATAATCCACAGTAAAAATTAATGCAACCTGCAGACTCTATCCAGATTTATATGCACATGTATGACACACTTATATACATAAAGCACATGTGACATTCACACACACACACATATACATGTACATTAAATATTGCACACATAAAGACATACTAAAGTATTCAATGATGTTCATATACACATACATATATACATATGCACACGTACAATCGCAATATGTGAATTATCAGAGACACACATATACAAACATATACACAGATGCATACCCACATAACACATAAAGTTGTGTACACACACACAAACATATATACACACACATCCACACAAATGCACACACACATGCATAGTACATACACATTCATACATGTATACCTGGACATGCACACAG
Source organism: Onychomys torridus (assembly GCF_903995425.1). Classification (NCBI taxonomy): domain Eukaryota; kingdom Metazoa; phylum Chordata; class Mammalia; order Rodentia; family Cricetidae; genus Onychomys; species Onychomys torridus. Next base: position 22,697,829 of record NC_050448.1, read on the forward strand.
CACAAAGAACAGTCAACCAAATAACAAATGAAATGGCTGCAGAGACTCTGGTTTGAAGAGACAGTGCAGCCAGCTCAGTGTCAACAGCAGGCTCAGCTCTGTGTGGTGGCAGTCCCATTATTCAGACTGTGATAGAAAGAGAAACCCATCTGTGTCCCATGCTGCGTGTGTTTCTCTTCAATTCCCTTCAGTCTGACAGTCAGTATAAGACTTCTTTTGGCATTTATTTGTTTGTTTGCTGATGTTTTCACAGCTGTGACATTCAAGTAAATATAAATCTTACAGAAAAGTAAAGAAATCTTGTAGAAATGCCCCTCGATGTTGATGTTGATTTCACTGACCTCTGCATGTGATTGGGTCCGAGTTACCCACTGGAATGTTACAGTCTCAATGTTACAGATAAGGTGAATTTTGATCAGCTGACTAATCAGCTGATATCTGCTTAATTTCACTTAACTACTTAGTAGGGGAATACTTTGAGAGTTTATGAGTAACCTTTCAAAATTCCATTTTTTTCCAGCTATTTATGAAATTCAGTGTGGACAGGAAGATCCTAGTTTTACTTACTTTTATTTCTTGAGCTTATAATATATTAAATATAATTATATCATTTCACTTTGCCTTTTTGGTTTTGTTTTTGTTTTGAGACAGGAATTCTCTGTGTAGTTTTTGGTGCCTTTCCTGGATCTAGCTCTGTAGACCAGGCTGGCCTTGAACTCAGAGATCTGCCTGGCTCTGCCTCTCAAGTGCTGCGATTAAAGGCATGGCCCACCACCACCTGACGCATTTCTTCTTTCCTATTCCTCCTTCCAAACCCTGTCATGTACCTCCTCCTCTTTAAAATTCATGGCCTCTTTTTAAAATTGTTGTTAAAGTCACACACACACACACACACACACACACACACACACACACACACACACGAGGCATGATTTCTGTCTAGAAAATCTTTGTGACAAAAAAACCTGGGCTATTAATAGAAAATAGTATGATAAACATATTTCAATTCCACTTGCTTAATGCATCATCAGAAATCATTGGTTTCTCAGGGTTTAGAAGATTGTCATTTGCTAAAGGGGAACATCAATCAGGTAGGTGGAGAAGCAGAGGTGAAATGTCCCTTTTGAATAATTTATACTACTATTCTCTTTTATTCTGAGATTATTATGGTAATTATTAATTTGTCAGTCAAGTAAAATTGTTATCTGTGTTTCTCTTTAGGGTGTAAAGTGCATCGTTAATTCATAAGCAGCAAACTACAGTAGTCTGCATTTCCACCTACACAGTGTCAATAAGATTTCATTTTTGGCCTTGCAAATGGAAAGTCCAGCTTCAGTAATTGGTTGGATGAAACAGCAATTCTGATAGCTTAGGTATTCGGTCAATCACTTCTCATTTCACAAAAGGTCAGGAATATATACACACATGCAAATGTGCTTTTCACATTGGGGAAATGGATAGGTTAAAGTGATAGTGTAGTTAGAAACTTGCATTTTAATAAAAAATACTTGTAAATATTTCATATGGCCTATGAACAATAACTACATTAACAGAATTTAGGGCAGTGATTCATGCCTTCCTAATCTGTTTTATTATCTTTAATGTAATTGCTGTTGGAAGAATTCAAGTTTTAGATAAAAAGCTTCATGCATTTTAAGTACTTGTGTAGATATAAGACAAATTCAATTTTTGTTTCCACTCTTAAAATCTGATCTACTTATTTGATTTTTATGTTTATAGACAATCTTAGTGTTTACCTGAAACTAATTAGTGATAACCTTGGTACATATTTGTAGCTAAGAAGCAACCATACCAGGAAGGGATTATCAATTCTCAATATTCATATTGTTTGAAAATATCATTCACTAACATGGGAATTTTATGAATTGATTGTACAATACTATAAATTTGTTTCCTGTGGAAATTTAATACTATATATTTCTACATGTTATTTGTCACTCTAAAAATCACAACTCTGTGCTAACAAATGGTTTGGTGATCTTGTCTCCATAATGACTGACCCTCACATTTCTCAGCCTGAGAACTTTTATTGTTTCTTCATTCAGGCCTTATGTTGTGTTTCTTAGGGATATAGTATAAGGGACAGAAGTGTAGTCCCTGATTGCATCCTGCAGGCAAGCCATTTATACCTCAAAGCATGAAATTTGATTACCCTTATTATCTGAACTTCCATATTTGATATAGTTTCTAGGGCCCACCAAATTACCCAGACCTGTGTGAACAAAGATCTCTAGAACTAGACTTGCCACCTTCCCCCAGCTACAGCACGTTTTACACTCTGCCTTCATCCTTTGCAATGGACATCTGGGGATGGCATCTAGGGGTGGCCCTGGATCATCACTCAAAAGCTAAGCACAGGGGAAAAACTAAAACTGCTTCTAGATACAGTCCTTAGTACTTAATGTTGGGCGTTCGTTGGGGGCTGTTGCAAAAATGCCACAAACTGGATGGACTGAATAAACAGAAAAGTACAACAAGGCAATCAGTGATCAGAGAGGAAGCATCTTCAGTGTCTGGAAAGCACCTGCTTCCTTCTTCAGGGAAGGCAGCTTTCTCATGCTGTCCTCACCCTTCAGGCAGAAGAAGGAAGAGATCTCCCTGGCACCTTTTGTAAAATTACTGATCCTATGGTAGGGTGTGCCCACATGGCTTCATCACCTTTCGGTGACATCACCTCCAAATATATTATATTCAGAACTAAGGTCAAGGTATGAGTTTAGACAAAGGCATATTCAGTTCATGCATGAGGCAGCAACATTGTCACCTGATAAAATATGTTCATTATATTTTGTCTAAAATTAAGAGTCTCCTACTCACCGAGCTGACTCACATTCATAATCCCGCAGCTAGAGTTGTAAATGTTCCAAACATTCAAAACTGTTCTACCAAAGTCCTTTTTGGGTAAATATGTTTTTTATTTATTTACTTTTCTTAATTTCAAAGTTAACATAAAAGTATTGGTTTTCATTATGCATTTTCATGTATACACATCACTATGTTTTACTCATTGGTCCTCTCTCTGACTGCCCTCTCCCATCTCCTTTGCTCCCCATTCCTCACCTGAAGTAGCCTCCTCTTCTGCTTTTATGTCATGTGTATTCAATTATCTTATCTTTTCCCCTTCCCTCACCCTTAATAACACACACACACACACACACACACACACGCACACACGCATGAACGCACGCATATACTTACACTTATGTTGAGGGTTCACTTCTGAGAGACTACATGCAATATTTATCATGTTCTGACTTATTTCACTTAACATTGTGATGTGCAGTTATACTCCTTTTCCTGCAAATGTCATGTTTTCATTTTCCTGATCACTGAATATAATTTGATTGTGTAAATTTACCACACTTTCTTCATCTACTCATTTGTTGATGGGTACCTATGCTGATTCTATAACTTTGGAATAGTGCTAAAAAAGCACACATGCACAAGTACTTTTTGGTGTGCAGACTTGTGTCGCTTCAGACATACATTCAAGAGTAGAACAGTTTGATCATATGGTGGTTCTGGTTTTAGTGTTTCTAAGCCTCCATCCTGATTTCCATTTGTATTCCAGCTATGTAAGGATTCCCTTTTCTCCTTCCTTGTTTGATGATGACACTCACTGTCATCTTTAAATCAAATGACTTATTACTTCTTCTCCTATATATGACCTTGCACCAGCTCTCAGCAAACCATCAATGTCTTGTAATTTGAAACATATCTACCCTCTCTTGAGTTGCTTTGCATTGTGCTGTAGATGTAACCATCTTGTTAAATAAGAAACACAGAGCCAATTGCAGAGTTAAAAGCCAAGAGGTCAGAGCAATAGCTGAGAGCTGAAAACCTTACCCTTTGCTGCTCTGTCTTTCCTCTCCGCTAGAGAGCTACTTGTGTGTGTGTGTGTGTGTGTGTGTGTGTGTGTGTGTGTTTTATAGACTTTCTGTTCTCCTTGGTTGTAAACCCAGCCACAAGACCTCCTCGTCACTGCCTGTCTGTACAGACCTCCAGGTCTTCTATGGTTGATATTGAGATTAAAGGCATGTGTCGCCATGCTGGCTGTATCCTTGAACACACAGAGATCCACCTAGCTCTGCCTCCCAAGTGCTTGGATTAAGGGCATGTACCACCACTGCCCAGCTTCTGCTCTGGCTTGCTCTGACCCCAAAGCAACTTTATTAATATACAAATAAAATCACATTTCAATACAAATAAAATGTCACTATATTGTGCCATCCCAATTTTCCTATACTTTTAATCACCCTTTCCTCACTTCATTTACTAATCCTGAACATAATTTAAAAAATTGAAGTCTGAGCTTGTTGTCCTCCTAGGCTCTGCATGTTAATACCCCATGTGGTTGCAGTAAGCTTTGAGACCTTAAAATGCTAAGTAGCTCATGAAAATGGAACCCTCATGAGTAATATTAGTGCCTTTCTCAAAGAGACCTGGGGAAACTTATTTGTCCCTTCTCTCATGTGAGGATATAGCTGTCATCTTTGAAGAAGTGAGTGAATCTGCTGTCAGTTTGATCTTAGACTTCTTAGCCTCCATGACTAAAAGTGCCAAGTGTCTACTATCAAGTTGTAAATTAGCAACCTGGGACATTATTATGTTCGCCTAAAGGACAATTACCTGAAACTATTTCTTTATGGCATTGCCGCCTCAATAGCTATCCATTCCTCCCCACTTTTCTTCGTTCTTTTAAGAACTGTTTTTAAGTGTAAGTGTGTTTTGCTGGCATGTGAATCATGTGCATGCTGTGCCCATGGAGGCAGAAGCAAGAGGGTGCCAAATTCTCTGGGACTGGAGTTACAGATTGTTGTGAGCCACCATGTGTCTGCTGGAGACCAACTTCAAGATCTCTGCAAGAGCAGCAAGAGCTACTAACCACTAAGCCATTGCTCAGCCCACACTTTCCCTTTATTCTTGAGGATTTGAAGTATGTTAGCATTAGTGCCAACAGACCCATCAGAGGGCTGGAGATATAACTTGTAGCATGCTGCAAGAAGCCCTGGGTATGGTGCTCAGCACTGTACAAATTGGGCATGATGGAGCATACCTGTCTGTGATCCAAGCCCTTGGAAGGCAGGAGGACTGGTATAGGTCAAGGTCATCTGCTGCGTAGTAACTTCAAGTCAGACCTGTGTTACTTAAGACCTTTTCTCAAAAAACAACAACAACAAAAAACCCAAAAAAACAACAACAAAAAAACAAAAACAAAAAAACAAAAAACAAAAACAAAAAACAAAAAACAAAAAACTAAGTGTATAGATAACACAAAACTTGGTTTTAAAAAAGGAAGTTGAAAATTTTAATCATTTTATCAAGAAATGAAGTCAGAGGCAATCACTAAAGTCAGTTTCAAGTGTATCCTAAAATGGAGAAGTATCCTTCACTTTTAATTTTGTTTTTCCTTCTGTTTTATGACTGTGAGCTCTGGCTTCTTTCTCTTCCACCTGACCATGCTCTTTAGCAGAAAGCAACTGAATTTATTAAGAGCAGACATAGCTCGGTGCCTTCCTGTGTTTCTACCTTGGGGTATTGAACAGACTTTCAGGGTTTACATGTTTAGAACTGAGACCGTATCCAATGGAGAAAACCTGCTTTATTCAACACCCCCCTTCTCTATACAACCCCTACCCCAGCATGCCATCTGGTTGGAGAGAGAAGGTTTCTCTGTGGCTCACCTCCTGCCCACCACAGTTGAGCCAGCTTTCCTCTCCTGGGAGACATCTGCTCCTGCTGTGCTTAGGATGCTTTCCAGACATGTGAACCTAATCTCACAGACCTGAGCATCGACAGCAGAGCTTGCAAATATGGCTCGTGTTCCAAATTTGGTCCAAAGGCTGTTTATATTTTTAAAGGTTGTATAAAGAACAAAGACAGATTCATAGCAGAGACCTTGCATGGCTTGCTTGCAAAGTCTAAAATATTTACTGTCCAGCCTCTCACAAAAAAGTGCTGTGGTCTCTGAAAATGGAACATGGGTCCAGTAACCTAAAAAATTAAATGGTTAATAAAATTTTGGAAGAATGGAATATAGATGGATAAATTAGGCTTCTCTTGAGCTAAGGTAGGTGACTTTTGTGTTGTTGCTCATGCACAGTATGGACTGTACATGCAGGCTTTGGGCTTTATAGCTTTTTGAAACTGACATGACCAATTTTTGCAGATATGTAGTTAGCTTCTGTCTCTGGAAAGAGAGCTAAACATGGCTTAGATTCAATGTCTTTTGTTGTGTTTTAAAGGCCACCACATTGTACTCTAGGCCTTTCTCCTTTTATATGTATATGTATGTATGTATGTATGTATGTATGTATGTATGTATCTATCTATCTATCTATCTATGGAGAGAGAGAGAGAGAGAGAGAGAGAGAGAGAGAGAGAGAGAGAGAGAGAATGACCTGGTTCTTCATCGGTGCCTCAGATTTCAGTAAAATTCTTAGCTCTCTTAAGGAGTAGATTTTGAAAATATCTGTGGGTACAAAGGTATCACATGCCACAGGGGCCCAGGTTGTGCTTTGGGGAAACTACAGGCCCCAAGCAGGGGAAATATTAGTGAGGCTGAAGGCCCCAGAAAAGGTGTGATTTACACTGGCTTTGCAGACGAAGACACTGCTCTAAGCAAAGGGATGTGTTAATACCAGGATGAGGGTCTGCAGGGTACTGCTGTTTCAGATGGGCTTTATAATGTCATGTGGGTCATAGCTGAACCTCATGAGAGGACTGTTGGCAGGGCCATCCTTTGTAATTATTCACATCTGAGAGTCTCTCTTCCTATGGCCTCTGTGATATCAGGCTACTGAATAGTATTTCTTACTTTTACACTATTAACTGTATTTCTCAGTCAGATCAGTAATGAGAGAGAAAAGAAGCTGAGTCTTACCAGGTGTGGTTTGAGGGTCTCCACTTAAACTGTTGCTTCCAGGACTATGTTAATGCTGTTCCTTACTTCCAAGTTTGTTGTTCCTTGTGTCTTTCTGACTTCAAGATATGACTTCAAGTCAGACCCAGAGCTGAGAAGAGATAATATGCCTTAAGGCCTTAAGTTCATTTTAGCTTTCCACAATTCAAGACCTATAATCTCATGTAGGCATTAACATTGATAATATCATTCTAAGAGAAGGTTCCACAGCTCTCAGCATTACAAGGTAGAATGACCCAGGAGCACTGGACCCCAGATGTTTTCTCCTAGGAAACTATAGACTATCTCCCAAGATAAAAGTCCCACTCAAGTTGGACAATGCTGCCTGTCTTGGTTAGGTTTCTGTTGCTGTGATAAAACACCACAGCCAGAGCAACTTGGAAAGAAAAGGGCTTATTTCAGCTTACATGTCCCAATCACAGTTCATCATTAATGGAAGTCAGGGCAGGAACTTGAGGCAGGAACTGAAACCATGGAGGAAGGCTCTTACTGGCTTGCTATTTATGGCTTTCTTTGCCTGCCTTCTTATAGCACCCAGGACTGCCAGCTCAGGGTGGCACTGCCCACAGTGAGCTGGTCTCTCTTAACATCAATCATTTACCAAGAAAATGACCCAGAGGTCAATTTCTCTATTGGGTTTCCTGCTTTTAAAGTTACTCTAGCTTATGTCAAGTTGACATAAGACTAGCCAGCACACTATCAAAAACTACTGAAAGACAAAATGGAAATTAAGATATCTGGAATACACTGGCTGAGAAAGAAAAGTGTTTGGCTAAGATATGATTGAAGCTGGTAATCCTTGCAAAGTTCTAAAGTTCATAAGAATGAAAATAGTATGTCTGAATTGCAGCTTTCTGCAATACTCACTCTAAAATTCAACTCTCACAATAATTGGACTTTCAGTTCCCAGATTATTGGTCTGGATGGTGGCACAGTGCTGAGGCAGAAACCAAGAGCACCTCCTCCTCGCCCACCTCCTCCTGTTCTCCCTCTATCTCTCTTGCATAATCCTTTTTCCTTCTTCTTCCTCTTCATTCTTCCTTCTCATTCTCCCTTCCCCGTGTCCTTCTCCTCTAGCTCTTCCAACTCCATTATTTCTGTCTCTCTCCATTTCTCTTCCGTGAACACCTTTCCTCTCTCTTGCTAAGATTGTGATATATTTCTATTGAGTTTTGGCAATAGTGCACCCCAGGGTTACAGAATAATATTCTATCTGTGATGATTATTATAGGATTTCAGGATTGCTGCCCACCTTTCTATTTTGCAACTCTATGTAGATGTACACACGGTCCATGTGCTTTTAGACAAGCACTAAGGAAACCAGAATTGTTAAACATGTAGACCTTTTTCTTCAATGGAAAAAAATGAAACCTATTTACCTGGAAGGATGGAGTGGATGCTGTTTGATAACCTGGTGATACTTTGCTAGTCTATGGAGCCAGCCATCACCCAAATCCCTCCAGAATCCTGAGAATTGTTTCTTAGTTGATATAACCCATCCTCATGAAAGAGGTCCTATGTACTTGTCACAGGAGTTTGCTGGTCTTGGGGAGATCTTGAGAGAGATAGGTAGTAAAACATAGACAAAATGAAAGTAAGAGGAAAACTGGTGTAGACAGGTCTAAATGGAAGAACTGAGAGACAGGAAAGAGGACAAAGAAAGAAATAAAGGGTAGAGCTAACTAAATTTTGTTCTACAGAAAATCCAGTGGTCTTTGAGACAATTTGTAACCCCCCCAAAACATGCAATTAATTTTCGTTTCACTGTCAAACTTCTGAATAATATATAAATGAACAGACATAGTTTCTGGTCCCAAGAAGACTAGTAAATGATGATTGATGATACTGAGGGGTGCTTAAGAAAGTCTTTAATAAAGAATAATCTCTGTTATGCTCCTCTGCAAGCATGGGTGCTCATGCTGGAATGACTCATTTGCCCTCCTCTTTGGCACCCTTCCCCCTCACCGAACAACATTCTCCAGCACTGTTGTCTGAGTACAAATTTTCCAAGGCCATGAAAATACACTTATGTTTAACCTAGTTTTTAAATTCTAGGGTGATTCCTAACAACAAAGCACTGCAGCTGCATTTAATGTATCAGCTGTGCTTAGCCTTCATCAGAGTTGGAGAGAAATGGTCCTTACTAAAACTTTTCACACTGGCAAGAAACCACTTGAATCAGAGCACAGGCTAGTGCACATTTTCAAAGAGAATCTATTTCCAGTCAGAATCAGACTTCCCTCCCCCCAACAATGTGCAATTACCTTCCATTAATCCAACTGCCATTATCAACTGGATCACATTGCCCAGTCCCCAGTCACTTTCAAACCCTTCACAATTTCTCATGATTCAATTACACACAAAAGTCTAGTTGTATCAGTAAGTTACTCTTTTCTATTTTTTCAATACAGTAGTGATATTTGTGGGTATTTGTACTACTTGGCATACATGTTAGGGAGAAGCCTTGTTGGAATCTATTGATCACTCTTACTAATGATTTCTCAGAGCTGTACTAATAAACTGTCAAAGCAACTGGCTGCTCAAAAATCATATTGCAATAAAAAATACTGGTTTCAATGTTCACTAAATTATCATTTCTTAACTTTAAAACAATGTCTTAGTTTTGGTTCCTCATTTTGTTTGTGGTCATTTATCATCTCAAGCAATTATCAAAGTATCCTTTACTCATTTTTAAAATTTGTGTCTTTAAATACAGATGTCTCATTTAATTAAATGTCTATAATGGAATATTTTGTAATAATTTAATATGTTATTAGATTAAAATTCATAAAAAAGTCTTAGGTGTTGGGATGGGGAGATGACTCAGTAGAAAAAAAACCCTTGTGTAAGCATGAGAACCTGAGTTCAAATTTGGGGAACCCATGTATAAAGTCAGGCACGTCTGTTAGTGCCTGTAACCCCGATGTTGATGGCTAGAGACAAGAGTATCCTGAGATCTCACTGGACAGATAGCCTCACCAAAGTGGCAAGCTTCAGAGTCAGTGAGAGTCATGGTCTCCAGAGAACCAGATGAAGAGTGATAGAGGAGAGCACCTGACATCCTCCTTGGGTCTCTGCATGTGTGTGCATGCATGCGTGTGTGTGTGTGTGTGTGTGTGTGTGTGTGTGTGTGCACTGATACTAACAATAGGTTCATGGAGCTAAAAGCACTCATTCTTCAGTGGAAGAATGTATACCCAGAATTGTAGAGGTCTTGGGTTTGGCAACTTATATACATATAAATACATTGACATAAAATGACATTTATGGCAAACAGGATTTAAATAAAAATTATTTTTTGATTAATCATTATAATGATTTTAAAGAAGCTATCCCAGACAACATAATTATATTAAATTTTAATAGAGATCATTTAAAACATATATTTGAATACATATCATTGAAACATACATGGTCCACTTACCAGGGCAAGAATCTAACTTTCCCTCTCTCCGCAGCTATCAGTTGCCAATAGTTTCCTGGCTAGGGGTGGGACTACATGCCTGCTTCCCCTCTGCATGCTGTGATTTGGTCTGTCTTGTGATTACAAAGGTATTATGTGCATGCTGCTACAGTCTCTATGTGTTCCTATGTGCAGCTGCCCTACTGTGTCTGGAAGACACTCTTTTCTTGAAGTCACCCATAGCTTCCTGGTCTTACAATCTTTTTCCCCCTCTCCCACGATGATCCCTAGGCTTGGGGAGATGTATGTGATATAATTGTCCCATTTAAGGCTGAACATTCTGTAGTGTTTCATTCTCTGTACCTTGGCCAGTTGTGGCTCTCTATACTAACCATCATCCTACTGCAAATAGAGACATTTCTGATGAGGGTTAAGAGATGGATTTATTCATGAATATAATTATGTCAGTGGTATCAGTTTAATACTCTATTTAGCAGAATAATGGGAGTAGGTTCTACCTTGGTGCATATGACCTGTTTAGCCATAGATTCTTGGCCTGAAAATGGTATCAGGTATTTTTTTTTTTTTTAATCTTGTGGAGTGGTACTTAAATCCATTTAAGAAGTGTTTAGTTTCTCCCATGATGTTTCTGCCACTATTACACCAGTGAACATGTATTTTCAGGTCAGTCATTTTTGTAGTTTGCAGGTTTCATACCTGGGTAAGACTGACAATTACTTTTCTCCTCTGGCAGCATGTATAAGACATCCCAGCATTATAAAATCTAGTCAGTAGATACAAAACATCACCAAAAAAGGCTTTATGATCCTTTAATAAGCAGGTTCCATATGCCTTTCTCCTTCTCCTCCTTCTTTCTCCCTTTCATTAAAGAGTTATATTTGCAAAGATACAGAATAAGACGCAACAAATGGTTTAATTAAATCTGCTACATTTTTACTTAAAGGCACCTTTCAAATCTGATGGAGTCTTAAAACAGAAATTAATTCAAATATAAATTGATCAACATAACATTTTAAGTAAGGCATAGTTCTGTCAAGATCCTGGGACTTCAGACTTAGAATTTTTAGTTTAGAAAGTGTCATGAAATCTATTCAATTTCTTTCAACTTGGTCAGCAAGCCCAATTTTCTTACGTCTGTCAGAAAAAGTTTGTTTTTTTTTCTTTCCAATTCAATAAATATGTTACCATTCTTCCCTATAACAACCATCTCACTTCTGAGTTTGAAGACAGTTAAAAAATGGAACTTTGACAAGTTTGGTTCCTATGTAAAATAAGGTATGCCACCTTCAATATTTCTTACGGATAACAATTTCTTTGTCCACATGAATCTCAATATCAAAAAATGCATTTTTAACACAGTAAAGGACAAGAATAGGTTAGTACATTAAATGAAAATATTTAATTGGCTCAACTACTCTGCAATCTTGCTGTATACTGAAGTTTTGCAAAAGACAATGAAAAGACAAAGGGGCCATTAGAAGTTACATCTTCATTAAACCATTGAAGGATGATGCCCAGACTTCACCTGTTCTCTTTGCTTGACCCTTGAAAGCTCTCCAAAGCAATGCAGTGTAAGGCAGAGATAAAGTAGAAGGAGGTCAGTTTGAGCTGAGCTTACATTCGTGGTGCAACAATAAATATTTAACAAATGACTCTGAAAAAAATGCATGGTATGTATATATTCATTGATTTACTATGAGGGTGCTAGAGAGGTTGCCCAGCAGTTAAGAGCTCTTACAGATTTCTGGCTAGTTTTTGCTAACATGCTACAAGCTGTAGTCATCCGAGAAGAGGGAATCTCACATTGAGAAAATGCCATATCAGATTGACCTGTAGGCAAATTTGTGGAGCATTTTCTTGGTTGACAGTTGATATGGGAGGGCCCAGACTATTGTGGGTGTTATCATCCCTAAGCAGTCAATAATTGGTTGTACAATAGAACAAACTGAGCTAGCTGGGAGGACCAAGCCAATTAACAAAATTCCTTCAGGGTCTTTACTTCAGTTCTTGCCTTGAGATCCTGCCCCAGTTTCCCCAAATGACAGATTGTAAGTTGAAACAAACCCTTTCCTCTACAAGCTGATTTTGGTCATGTAATAAAGAAGCAAACTAAACCAGTAATTGGTACCAAGAATAGAGTATTGCTGTGACCATCTGTTTTGGGGAGGATTATGCAAAGAGCTTGGAACTTTGGGCTAGAAAAGCCGTTAATTATTTAGAGCTTAATTGTAGTGATATTTCATTTGTGCTGAAATATGATATTTTATTTGTATGTTAATAAATAAATTTTGCCTGGAGATCAGAGGTCATAGTCAGCCATAAACAGAAGTCAGGTGGTGGTATCACTCGCCCTTAATCTGATCACATGGCAAGCAGAGTCTCTGTGTGTTTAAGGACACAGCCAAGCGTAGTAACACATACCTTTAATCCCAATACCAACCATAGAGACCTGGAAGTCTGTATAGACAGACAGTGACAAGGAAGTGAGGTGGCTGGGTTAAGAGCCAGTGAAAAGACAGAACAACAAGGCAATAAAGGCACAGGTTAGACAGGTTTGGCTCTCTTGGGAAGTTATGGTGACGTGGTGAGCTAAAGTTAGTTGGTGGCTATTCCTCTGATCTCTACAGCTTTAACCCCTGTGTTTCTTACTTAATAAGACTATTTAGAAATTCATCTACACTTAATAGATGTGGGAACCTGGAAGGTAACCATGCTGAGAGCAATGCAGTGGATGCAGGTCTGGCATGTGACATTTCAGAAGGAAGTTTTTGGGTTCTTCACAGATTCTGTTAGGGCTGCTTATGTGATAGTCTGAATTGAGAATATGTGGTTTCTAGTCATCAGTGATTAAGAGGAGACCAGCACACTGAAATGAAGCCTTTACTGGGACAACTGACACTGGTTAGCTGGGGTTGAGAAATGAGCTGTGATTAAAAGAGGACAGCAACACTGAGGTGAAATATTCCAGGAGAATTTCCCCAGGGTCATCACACAGATGCTGTGCTCCAAAGGGGTCCAAGTTTCCATCTTGTGCGGGCCTCCAACTCGGTGATGGAGATATTTTTCTTGAGACACAAGATTTAACACAGAAAAGGAAGCAAGTAGAGTTAGTCACATTGAATTTACTTAGATGCAAAAAAAACCCAAATATCATGTTTACTCTCATTTTTGGTTTACAGATTTTACATAGATTCATAAAATCATATATATATATATATATATATATATATATATATATATATATACATATGGTATAAAAGTAGAAGCAAAATTGTTGAAGATGCTAATGGGGACAGGTAAAGGGAAGGTGAAGAGTGTACAGATGGGGATATGCTCAAAGTACATCATATACTTGCAAGGAAATGATCTTATATAACCTAGTACTGTGCACAATGAACATATGAATATATTAAGTAAATAAACACCTAATTGTACCTAACCAAAATAAGAAGCTTGGCAATATAAAGATCCTTGTGGCAGGATGAGAAGATGTTTTAAAACTAGGAGAAAAATCATAGCAAATCACATATTCAACAAAGGAAAAAATATGTAGAATTTACGTATATTCAACTCTCAAGACTCAACAGCAACACTCAATATAAATTAGAAAATGACAGATGCAGACAAACATTACCATTGGGCCTGTTGGTTCTATTCTTTATTGTGTATTCCAGAGAAACAAAGCTTATGTTTACACACACACACACACACACACACACACACACACAAAACAAAACAAAACAAAAACAAAACAAAACCTGTGTTCATATACACCATACACAGTCAAAAAAGAAAAAAAAAGAAAATTAACATATTTGTGTACGTATGTACTTTTTTACACATACACTGAGTTTTGAGGAGATCTCAAAATGTATTCTAGATTGCCTTAAACTTTCTGTAGCCAACGCTGGACTTGAATTCATGATTTAGTTGCTCCACCATCATGCTGGAATTTCAGGTATGCACCACGAGGCCTAACTTAAAATTATACATGTTTTTGATGCATGTAAATATTTAAGATGGCTTTCTTGGGCATTATTCTAGGTGAAAGGAGTTAATCCTAAAAAGTCACATATTGTGTGGTTTGGGTTATCTGACATCTTGAAATTATACATTTTATGTATAAGTATATAAAGATATTAAAATATAAATATATATTTTATATAAATAGAGGAGAGATTGGTAGTCCTCAGGACCAGAGTCCAGTGGTAGGCTAGCGGATGAGGAGGAAGTGGACCTGGTATAGGAAGAATGCATGGCTTGATCATTGTGATGGTGGAAATAGTATCTTAACTGTGGTGGAGGGCTTATGCATAAACCTACACATGATAAAATTATATAGAATTACATGCGTATATAAGTGTAACCAGAGTGAAAATACTGAGCAGATTTGTGGCTTGTGTCAACACCAGTATCTGGAATATATTATGCCATAGGTGGTGGTAATAATCAGTGAAGCCTACATGGGATTTCTTCATTGTTTCTAACAATTATGCAGATTTAGTACTGTACTCAATACACATTTTAAATTACAATCCATTATGACTCAATTACTTTATGGCTGAAGTTTAGAAAAACTTAGTTTAATTCACTGCATTAAATGAGAAGAAATAGATTTTTGACTTTAAAAATACATAAATAAAGGTCCCATTTATGTCTTTTACTCTAAAATTTTAACTTAATTTAAATTGATGACTCACAGATGTGTACTTTTCATACTGACCATTCGCAATTCCCACCTTCTTGCCACACTTCCTCCTCAGCACAAATCTATCTCATGCGGTCTTGTCTGTTCATTTTGTTCTGTGGCCCATCTATCTTAACCAGGGGTACCCATGTGACCACGAGTTTGGAGTTATCTATTGGAGACTAGTGGGCTCTGCATAGGGTATATAACTCCTCTCCTACTATCTATCTACAGCCAATAGCTCAGAGATAATGAGCAGGGTCCTTCATTAGAAAATTGTCCGGAGAGCTTGTCTTCTGTGGGCTGGATGCAGGTAACTATAGTTGATCTGAATCAGCAATTACAATAGTTGTATTGCATCTAGGGAATGGCATTTCTGTATACTTCTGCTTGCAGTTCTCATTAAAATATATATGTAAAATAAGACATAGAAATACCTTCCTCTTGGCAAGATAGAAGTTTGTCAGCCTGGTGATAATAATAACATATGCAGTCTTAGCAAATTTTATCTAATAATGAAATAACAAAAGTATACTCAAGTAGATGAAAGGACTCCAAACTACCATCCTTCCTTAATTTTCTTGTAGAGATTAAATCTAATGCTATAATTATCAGTGTGGTAAAAGTTGGAGATAATGAAATTAAAACATAAAAGTCTCTCTGTGTTACATTATTGTTAAAGATACATAATGTTCAACAAAGTAAAATCTGCTATACATAATAGTAGAGAAGTGCTCAGAGTACAGACAGACTAAAGAATCCACAGCTTTTCCCTTTGGGAGAAATAACCAATCAATGAACATAAAGGGAAAAATACACTACCTGGACTAGTAACAAAAACTGTAAAATTTTAAGGAAAAAACAACAAGCAGTATGTAAGACCTATCAGAAATCTGCTGAGGAGCATTAAAAGGACACAAATTAATGGAAATATATCTTGTGTCCTTGACTGGAGTGGAGTTCTGAATTGATAGACTTTTAAGCTATTGGATGTGAAGATCAAATTTGTAAAAAAAAATAAAATAAGATAAAATTCAATTTCTTCAAAAGTAGGCTACTGGGTTTGATGGATGTGTCCAGGAGACATTTTCTGTAACCTGATTTTGTAATTCATTCAAAAGATAAACTTTAGCAAAAGAAATTTTGAAAAGAATGTTAAAGGGGTATGTCCTACACATTTTCAGCATCTTAACAATATGGTCCTACTTCTATCCAACATGTGGCAATTGCTGTTTTAATAACTGTTTCAAAACATTAAGCTGTATAGAAGTTTCATGCAACTCATTTCATAGGAGTTACATGACTCTAATTCTAACACTAAATTAGGTTTAAAAAATAGTAATTAAGCCAGGCGGTGGTGGCTCACGCCTTTAATCCCAGCACTCGGGAGGCAGAGCCAGGCAGATCTCTGTGATTTTGAGGCCAGCCTGGGCTATGAAGTGAGTTCCAGGAAAGGTGCAAAGCTATACAGAGAAACCCTGTCTCGAAAAAAAAAAGTAATTAAATTATGGTGATAATTATCTCAAAAAGGCACACACCAATTGATGAAAAAGGTAAATGGAATCTCTGTCCCAAAGAGTGTGGCTCTTTATACTAAGAGGGGGCACTGCTGAGAAATGCATATGATGAAAGTCATTTCCCCAACTTCACACTTATATTTTAAAATTGAAGCTCAGGACATGGTGGCACATGCCTTTAATCCCAGCACTTGGGAGGCAGAGGCAGGTGGATCTCTCTGAGTTTGAGGCCAGCCTGGTCTATAGAAGTCTACAGAAAGACTTCTAGGACAACCAGAGCTGAAACCCTGTCTCAGATAACCAGAAAAAAAAGCAAAACTTGGGTTGGCCAAAAGATGTAATCATTTCATAGTACCCTAAGACACAAAGACTGAATGTCTCAAAGAACCACTGAAAGGTAAAAGTGAGTGGCAGAGCTTGAGAGTTTGTGAGTATGTCTGAGGTCCTGGGCTTAATTAACTACAACACACACACACACACACACACACACACATACACACACACACACACATGTTGTATGAAGCGACACAGAGATAAAGGGTGCAATTTGAAAGAGTGCAAGGGGGTACATGAGAGGGTTTGAAGAGATGGATGGGAAGGGGTAAATGATATAATTATAGTCTCAAAAAATAAAGTTATTTTTTAAACATTCAATTCAGATTGGATAGTTGTTTGTACAAAGTATAGGGGGAAAGTTTTATAATTATGGTTAGGGGAAAGGAGGTGTTTTGTAATTCTTTTTTCAAGGAAATTACAAGAGCTGTCTTTATAACAGATTTACCATCCAGAAAACAACTTCAAAATACAGAAGACACATGTTTCAGGAATAATTATTATTTGCAATATGTGTTGCAGACAGAGGATTATGTTATTATTGGCTTTGATTTTTGTTTAGTTTTGTTTCTTATTTCTATCAAGAGTTCTCAGTATATTATTTGGAAAGTGAAAATAAAACAAATTGTTAAAGCAAGATAATGACAGCCTTGATTGTGGAGTAATTAAATATTTCATAAATAAAAATACTAAACTATGGAACGATATACAGATATACCAGAAGTGACAGTAAAAAAAAATCACTCTTTACACAGTTCCATTTTATTGTAAGAAATAGTCACACATTTAAAATTTTTAATGTAATAGTTTTATTAACTCATTGAAAATTTCTTACAATGCATTTTCCATTCACCAATCCTGCAATATCCATCCTCATCTTCCTACTCACCCAACATTGAGATTTTTTTTTCCCCATCAAGTTGAGGTAATGTTGCCCAATTACTCTTGGGAGTTGGGGCCTGCCTGGAGTGTAGTTGACATATTAATAGTTACATCAAAAGCAATTTACAGATTCAGCACAATACCCATCAAAATTCCAAGCCAAATGCTTGCAGAAATTGGAAAAAATAATCTTCAATTTCATTTAGAAACACATTAAAACTCAGGATGGCCAAAATAATTCTGAACTATAAGAGAACCTCTGAAGATATTGCTATCCCTGATTGTAAATTATAAGATAGAGCTATAGTAATAAAAACAGCATGGTACTGGCATAAAAGCATCTTTGCATTGATCAATGGCATAGAATTAAGGACCCACATATAAACTCACACTTTTACAGTTACCAGATTTTATATATATATGGCATTGTTATCAACAAATGGTGCTGATCAAACCAGATAGCTGCATGTAAAATAAGAATAGATTCTTATCTCTTACCCTGTACAAAGCTCAACTCTAAATGGATCAAGGAACTCAGCATAAGCCATTATACTAATAGCAGAGAAAGAAAGGGAGCTGTTTGAACTTTCAAAGGTGCAGGAAAAGCCTTTCTGAGCAAGACCCACATTGCCCAGGCATTAAGATCAACCATAAGAAGGATGACACCAGCTAAGACTCCTAGCAATAATGGAGAGGGTTCCTGTACTTAACCTTCCCCTATAAGCAGATTAGTGATACCTTAATTGTCATCATGGAACCTACATCTAGTAACTAATAGAAATAGGTGAGTGATCCACAACCAAGAACTCAGCTGAACTCCTAGATTTCAATTGAAGAGAGGGAGGAGGGATCACGAAGCAAGTGAGGTCAAGATCATGATGGGGAAAACCACGGAGACAGATGACCCAAGCTGGTGGGAGCACATGGACTCTGGTGTGTCAGCTAGGGAACATGCATGGAACTGAACTAAGCCCTCTGAATGTGGGTGACAGTTATGTGGCTATATCTCTTTGGGGAGCCCCTGGTAGTAGGACCAGGATTTACCCTGAGTGAATGAAACAAATTTTTGGTACACATTCTCTAAGGTGGGATTCCTTGCTCAGCATTGACACAGAGGGGAGGGGTTTGGCTTGGTCCTGCCTCAACTTAGTATGCCAGACTTTGTTGATTCCCCAAAGGAGGCCTTACCCTTTCTGAGGAGTGGATGAGGAGAGGTGGGGGAGTCAGGAGAAGGGGAGGGAAAGGAAACGGGTTTGTATGTAAAAATGAAAAAAAAAATTTAAATAATAAGAAAATCAGTCAGCTAAAAAAAAAAGATTAACAATAAGTAAATGTTCTCAAGGAACTAAAAGGCTTTTCTACAGCAAAGGATATCATCATTCACAGGCAGAGGCGACCTACACAATAGAGTAAAAAAAAAATTTATCTGCTATAAATCCAATAGATACTAGTATCTGGAAGACACAACGAACTAAATAAACTCCACACATGTTTAAAACTAATTAAAACTTTTAGAAATTAATAGTTTCACTGTGTCCAGATAACTTCGTGGACAGTCCCTCATGCTTTCTACCCATCTTTTTATTTAAGAGCTTGGTACCTCCTGCCTGCAAACTCTGCCCTCAACAGAATGAGGGATTGATTTGGTACAGGCTGGCCATTTCTTCTGCCTGTAGTAGTACTTCCAAGTCCACTGAGAGGTGGGCAAGACCTGGAAGTCCTTGAGCATACTGATTTCCTCTTCCTGGTGTTTTCCTTCATGTCATTTACCACTTCCTTTTATTTCCTATGGCTTCTACCTCTCGCTGGTAAGCGTTCCTACTCTTAAGACTAGGGAGCCACAGCATCATTCCTTTGGGGCCTAGAAATAGTGCACAGGTCTGGTTTGCTTTGTTCCTGGGCAATTTCATCCCTGTCACTGCATTATATTCCACATCTTATGTTCTGTGAGCAAATTTTTGCTTGTTTGATCAAATCCATGATACATACAAAAAGCAAGTTAGTTTGTTGGAAGGGTGTAGTTAGTGTTTTCCTGCCTGGCCCAGTCAGGACAAATCTCTCTTACCCACCAGTCCCACAGTCGCTCAGACCCAACCAAAAAAGCACACAGAAACTTATATTGCTTACAAACTGTATGGCCATGGCAGGCTGCTTGTTATCTACCTTTTCTATCTTAAATTAACCCATTTCTGTTAGTCTATACTTTGCCACATGGTTTGTGGCTTACCAGTGTCTTTACATGTTGCTTTTCATGGCGGCGGTAGGTGGTGTCTCCCCAGCCTTCTACTTCCCAGAATTCTCTTTTCTCTTGTCCCGCCTATACTTCCTGCCTGGCCACTGGCCAATCAGAACTTTATTTACACAGAGCGATATCCACAGCAGAAGGGTAGGCATAGTTGTATATTATATGGACCATCCTCTCTCCCCTCCACACCTCCCAAAGCTTTGGTAGTTTCTCTGGAGCTGTTTCTAGCTACCTCGGCTTCTTTGCTTGGTCAGTCAAGTTCTGGAGCCTGTCCACTTCCCCTCACTTCGCTCCTTATGCCTTTCGCATTGCTTTGTTCCCACTGAGGCTGACCTTTGTAACAGGCATCCCTACTAGATAATCAGAGGTCAGGGACTTTCCGAGTTCTTATTCCATGCTTGTTTTCCCTTAGATTGAAACTCACTTTATGAAACTCTTCTGACGCTTCAAGTGTCACTGGCTTCTGAGAATGGCCCCTGCCTTGTACCTCTGAGACAAAGCCTCAAATGTCAGCCTGGGCTTGTAGAGTATTCAGCCAGCCCTGTGGCTTTCCCATGCCTTTCTTTACTAAGGCTTGCTCAGCCACTGTCCATAGCATGCTGGTCCCTTTTTCTGGCCAGGATTTAAATGCAGGCTGCAGTGGATGACGCTTCAGCGTGTCCACTTTTGAAGTATTTCAACAAAAGCAGTGAGAACACTAGGCCCCTTTTATGCATTGTGAACCTCTTTCCTGTTCAAAACAAGCTCCATTCAACAAATAAGTAGTACAATGTAAATAATACAATAAGTCTCTAATCACTATAATTATTGAAATTCAACCTTTGGTTAAATTTAAAAAAAAATGTATTTCAATATTGATATCAATGCTGATAAAATGGGCATTAAATTTCATTGTTTACACTTAAAAATTGGTTTTAACTGAACTGAATACACTTTATTCACAGTCTACAATACTACATTTTCATTCTACTCCTTTTTAATTATTTTGTTTTCTGTTAGACACAAAGCCGTATCATGTATTTGTCTTTTCTCAATAGATTGTAATTCCTTATTGGGAACGCTTGTCAGTGTATTCTGTCCATTGTCCTTGCTCAATTGATGATTCACTTAGCAACCTGAATAATAGGCAAAGAGAGGTAATTGAAGGTGTGTAGCTCAATGTAACTGCCTTGTGCCTCCTTAGGGTCATATGCATTTATTTAACAAATATATATTAAGCATCTACTGTATGCCAGACAATGGTTTATAGTCAAAGTTTTCATGCAGGAAAAGTTTATGTTGAAATGAAGCCAAAGTACTTTCCATAGAAAATAAATCAAAATAAAGCAAAAATCTGTGTGAGAGTTACCATCCCTGCCTTTTCAGAGCATATCCGAGCTCCCTTTTATTATACGGTTACTATGGAAAAGTGCATTCCAAGTAGTAACCAACTTTTAAGTGTATGCTTGGCTTTCAGTCTGTTTAAATTGAAAGCTGTTTCCCCATGACCCCTTTTAACATCTTGAAGAAGATGCTATGGCAGCTTATAAATCTCAGTTAACAATCAGAACTATAAGAAAGGTAATTTAATCCTTGCTTTAAATCATTTTTGACATTTCTCTTTCCTTGCAATCATAAAGGAAAAAACAATTGAAAACCCAGAAATTAATTATAGACTATTATACCAAACGAGTCTTAATACTTTTCTTAAATTTTAAATCAGATAGACGTAATTACATTAAATGGTACTTACCCAGGAGCAAAGCAGAAGCTACAATTAGGGCTCCACCCATTGAATTGCTTAGGTGATGGACCTCAGTAGGTGATAGAAACTGCTGGCAGTGATGATGTCACTCATTATCACACAGAAGGAGAGCATCCATCCTCAGAAACGCTGACCATCTGTCTTGAAATATGTTCAACTATTCTCCCATAATACAAAAATCTCCCTTCTATACCCCCTAATTTGGTGACTGTGTCCAATTTTAAGTTTAGCTCCATTGCTAGGGTTTCTGTTCTCATAAAATGAGTCAGTTAACAACTCTTAGCAGATAGCTCATGTCAGAATATTTTAAATGTTATTCTTAGCATTTAACAATAACAATGCATTTGTAGTTTATTTTTGATTTTTTATTACTTATACCTTTCTCTTTTAATTTTTTAATGATGTTGGCCTTGTGTAAATCTGAGCTTGTTTATTGTACCCAGTCTATTTGGTTTCTTATTGTAAAAATTGATGAAGAACTTCAATCACTGTGTCCTAGAAGAAAAGCAGCGGACATGTCTAATGTATTTTTCATCTTTTAGACCCCCATCTCCAAAGGGAATGGCATCCATGGCCATTTCCACCTCTTACCTCTGCCATTTAGAAACATTATCTCTCATCTTACTTGGGGACATGATTCTTGAAAACATCTTATTTCTACATCCAGAGTGTTTATTGACATTTGTTTCTAGAGACCTGCACACAGACCAACTGTAATGATGGGATTTGCCCTTCCTGTGTTTGTGGTAGAGTATATCCTCTATCCCTGAAAGTGGCTATCTAGTATGCAAAATGGTTCCTCTGACCTGTGTTTCCAAATTTAGCTTGGAAACCCCAGACATTTGAGGGCTCTAATTCAGAATTAGTTCATAGTTTTGGAACTCCTGAGCTCAAAATGTCCTTAGTAATAAATCAAGCTGTTAGTTGATTTTTATATTGCTTCTGAGCACTTTTTGTTCTGACCAAGCACCTTAAAATCTCAGAAAATGCACTCTAGAACACAGTTAATATTTTGATTCACAGATATTTGAGTTACAAAGTATAACTTTGAAAATAACCATTGCATGCACTTGCTAGGTATTATATTTTCCCATAAAGTCCTCCAGACATCTCTTTCCCCCTAGTCTGCTCTCTGTCAGAACAGTTTGGGACTCCCATGATTCCTAATAAACAGTTACTTCGGTGATGGGCATGCTTAGTGTAAATAAAGAGTGGAAGGTGTTCTCCTGACCAGAGGGGTTTGTCAGCTATCTTGTAGTTCAACTCTTGTGTTCACTTAGGAAGTAAATATAATTTCTCAGTTTTGTATAGGAACAGTGTCCTGTCTACATTTAGCATCATGTAAACTCATAAATTGGCTACACAGTGAACTGTGCCCCATCTAGATACAAAGTGTACACCAAATACCCTTGAACAGAAGAAGTGATTAAACCCTGCTTCCTTCTGCTGGGGTCTCCTGACATAGTCTCTGTCACTATGAGTACAGCTGGTCTGTAGACAGCAGGTTATAATAAGAGAACTTAGATAACTGCAAAATTCCAAAACAAAGCAATTATATTTATAAGCAAACAATTTTGTGATACTGATACTAAAATGATACTTATTTTATTAAAGTTGATATCTTTACATTTATTTTCTTTGCAATTTTTCTCCAGAAAGAGAAGTTGAAGAAATTTAACAGCAGCTGAAATTCTTGCCACTTTCCTGCCTCAGCCTCTATGGTGTTGGATTGCAGTCATTGCATAGGAAATATGCCTCCCAGTTGTATCTGTAAGTGGCAATTAGATATTACCAGAGACTGGCTTCCAGATCTGGTTTTCCTTTTAGTTAGTCCTGGGGCATTGTCTATGAAATACGAAGTTGTGCTATCAGGCCTGACCAAGCCATCAGCAATTGCAAGGCAGCTTGAGCAGGAATAAGAAAAAGCAGAGCAAACAAACCACATGGTTAGCAGAAAAAAAAAAAGATATTACTTTTCTTACAGACTTAAAACAAATGTGGCTTCCTTCCTTATAACACCACTGGATTGGTTACTGTCAATCTCCTGGTTTTGAGAAAATCAATTTGATTGCATGATTTTTCACCAACTCATTCCTTGATGATTTGGTCTGATCTAGGAAGCTTAATACAGGAGCCCAGTTCAAAATGATGGACTTTTGAAGGTTTATTTAGCAACCTACTATTTTTGGTTAATGGTCTCTAATGGAATTCCATCCACAGTAGCCTGACTTTCACTGACATTAAACTTCACTGAGGACATTGGAGCCTATCTTCCTTTTCTTCCTTCTGACACATGACTTTTTAAAGAAACTGAATGGTGGCAGCATTTGTTTTAATTTCTGTGTCTTGGCTATGATTTGTTTCCATCTCAGTCACTTTTAACAACGTTTTCCAGAGAAAGTCTATTTTTTTCCAGCTCACAGACTCTATTGTCCATGTTCTACATGTACCTGTGAGTGTCTTCTGGCTGCTTTCTATGTGTCTTCTGGAATGCTTTCTGCTGGAAACAAAATTATCCTCATGTAATTTCTTCAATTACACTTTTTGTCCAAGATCATAGCTCTTTTAACATTTTACAACTTGTTACTTCCTCATTCTGGTTGCCTCTAGCATGCCACACATTTAGCTGTTGTGATATCTCTATTGGTCCCTATTTACTCTGTATACTATATAACATCAGAAGTTGCACATTTATTGCTCAGTTTTTTTCTTAGCTCTGCCATACCCTCTCACTTTGTATTTAGTAACTATTGTAGAATATTATTTTAAGGTGTGTTACTTTTGTTTATGGTGCATTTGTTTAACTCTGTGAAGCTGTGTTACTGTGCTTGTCTAAAATACCTGATTGTCTAATAAATAGCTGAATGGCCAATAGCAAGGCAGGAGAAAGGATGGGCAGGCCTGGCAGGCAGAGGGAATATATGGAAGGAGAAATCTGGGAGGAAAGAAGTAACCAGAGAAGGAGAGGGACATCAGGGGCCAGCCACCTGGCTACACAACCAGCAATGGAAAAATAAAGAAGAGTATACAGGAATAGAAAAGGAAAGGCTAAGAGTCAAAAGATAGATGGGATAATTTAAAGTTAAGAAAAGCTGTCAAGAAATAAGCCAAGCTAAGGCCAGGCATTTATAAGTAAGAATAAGCCTCTGTGTGTGGTTTATTTGAGAACTGGGTGGTGGGCCCCCAAAAGAAAGCAAAACCAAACAACAACAAGTAATCATATCACCTCAGTATTTAGCTATACATCCTTACTTCCAAAAACATAATTGAATTTATTAAATTACTTGACCAGTTGGCTTATTGGGTAAAGATACCTGCTCCCAAGTCTGACAACCTGAGATGTATCCCCAGGAACTACATGGTAGGAAGAGAGAGTGGATTCCAGAATATTGTCCTCTGACCTCTGCATTAATGCCATGACTCACGTGCATAAGCATGTATGCACATACAACAAATAAAAATAAAAATTAGTGATCTTTGAAACAGAAAAAAAGCACTATTAAACATTTAGCATACTTTTGTTCTTCCCTGGATCTGTGCAATCTTATACATATCTTTTCATCTGGATCATAAAATACTTAAATAGCACCATTCAGGTCTTGTCTTCAAAAAGACAGTGGGACCTCATTCTTTTTGATGCTCTTGTGACATTTATAATGGCTTTGAGACATTTTAGTAAATGTTGCCTCTCTGTGATGTTCTTGGTTGTCAACTTGACTACATCTTGAATTAAACCCAAGCAACTGGATTTACAAGTGAGGGATCTTTCTTAATTAAATAGTGTGAAGTGGAAAGACCTCCCTCCTTGAATCTAGATTTTTTAAAAATTTATTTATTATGTATAGTGTTCTGCCTGCATACTGTATACTGGCTCACCAGAAGAGGACATCAGACCTCTTGTTGTGAGCCACCCTGTGGTTGCTGGGAATTGAACTCAGGACCTCTGGAAGAGCATCCAGTGCTCTTAATATCTGAGCCATCTCTCCAGCCTGAATCCAGATCTTTTGAATTGGGGAGATTTGCCTTAAATCTGGGCCACACTTTCTGCTGGAAGCCTATATAAAGGACAGGGAGGAAGAAAGTTCTTGTTCTTTGCCTTGTTGTCCTCACTCTCAGTAACAAGTTCATCCCTTCGCTGGAATTAGAGTCTTCTTCAGGATTCTGGTACATACTGAAGACCAGCTGAGCCATCCAGCCTTGTGCACTGAATGACTCCTGGATTCATGCACTTTCTGTTGGTAGAAAGCATTGTTAGACGAGCTGGCTTATAGTCTGTAAGGCACTCTAATAAATCCTATATATATATACACACACAATACACACACACACACACACACACACACACACACACACACACACACGTATGGCATCCATATATGTATATTTTATCAGTTTTGTTGCTCTAGAGAACCCTGGATAAGAAACTTTCTAAATTGCTCCTTTAGTGGAGCACAATTTCTTTGAATTAGTCATGTGACATTTGATTTGAACTTTATATTCAGTGACCATTATAAGGTGAGCATAGGTGTCATGAACAGAGGTGACATGCCAGCATGGCAGCTTGTCCTTTAGAGTCTACCATGAGAAGAATGTGCCCTGTGAAGCCCATGGTCTCAGGAAAGGAAGATGTAGATAATAGAGCTAAATCACAGTCATTCTTCAGATCTATGAATGACAATCCTAAGTATCTTTTATGAACACTTAGACCACAGAGTTACTTTTATTTTAATTTTTAGCATTACTGTACAAAATTGAATAAATTAACTTTTCTTTTTTATTATTAAGAAATTCTTTATTCATTTTACATACCAATCACAGATCCCCCTCTTTCTTCCTCCCTTCTCTCCAGCCTCCAATCACTCCTACAAGAAGGTAAGGCCTCCCACAGGGAGTCAGCAGAGCCTGGTACATTCAGTTGAGGCAGGAACTTTCAATTTTATTTGCCAACAATTATTTTAAAGTTGAATGCACTCAGTGTAGTTTTCTAAGGCCTCGATCTACATGGAAAAATATCATTCTACTGTTTCCCCAAGATCATGCTCACGACCTTGTCCTAGAAAGATTTTGTGCTCTTAGGACCTTGAAAAGGTTCCCATTTTAAAACAGCAACTTGGAACATGGCTGCTCCTTGGTGACCCTTCCTAGTGATATATGTCCCATAGCATGAGCTTGCCTTGGCATTTAGGTGATTTTACTTGGGGTAATTTCTCCTAGTGTTTAATCATTTCTTTAATATGATATCATTGGGTTATATCAGTGCAGATTCTTAAACCATTTCTAATACACACCTTGTTATAGGCTCTGAGGAAGAAGTTAAAGGTTTATAATGTAACTTCCAATTACATGTGACTGTTACAATCCTGCTTTGCTTTTTCCCAACACTTGTCAAGTGAGCTTATTTAGTTACTTATAAGTATTTCTGGAAGATTTCTTTTTTGCTTTTTGTTTTTTCACTTGTTGATCTTAAAGGCAAAGGGGATATGAACATCATGATGCTACTTTATTCTAAAATCTTAACCTTGAATTCACTTGCATTTGTACAGAAATGCTACATGGGAAACTTAAATAGCTCCTGGATAGAAGTTCAGAATATACTTTTGTGTAGAAAGTATTTTGCCAGATTTTAAAAATAATCTAGTTGAAAATGGACTTCTTTAAATAAAATTATGTTCAAGTATGTTCACACTGTATTTTCATTCTATTTGAAATCATTCTCCTTTAATATTTTATGTTATTTATAAAATACTTGTCATAGAACCATAAATGAAGTTATTAAAGACACCACTTTATATAAATACAAAGGATGAAATGTCAGTATTTGGTAAAGAAAATATTTTTTAAAATATTTTTTAAAATATTTTTGTTGATTTTATGTCATTTAGTATCTGAATGTGAGCTTTGGGTTTGTTTTTAAGATTTTATTTTTATTTTTAGTCATGTATATGTATGTGGGTTTATGAATATGAGTAAAGGTGCCTGTGGGGTCCAGAAGAGGCCATGAGACCCCCTGGAACTGGAGTTTTAAGCTGTAGTGAGCTGCCTGAGCAAATGCGGGAGTAAAAATCAGGTGCTCTGGAAGAGCAGCAAACACCTTAACCCCGGAGCCATCTCTTCAGCTCTGGGTATGTCTTTAACACTTGTCACCTGCGCAGGACCCAGGAGACCCAACGACAAATATTTAGTTTGCTCTTTGTAATTTATTTACACGAACTCTCTAATTAATCCCGTTCTTATGCCAGCTACCTTCTCTTATTATAACAAAATATGGTATTTTCTTGCTGGAAATCTGACCCAGTTTATTCAGAAGGTGCTGGTGTAGGAACCTGAGGGTTTTCACATACTCCATTAGGGATAAACGCTTTTTGCATTTAGTGCATCAGCAAATAGAGAAAATGGCTTAGCGGTAGCGTCGTTCATCTCTAACTAGTGAAGGGATCTCTATCAATATTTGTTGGAATTAGTGTGTAGTGGATTAGGTTATGCATTATACAAAGGTAATATTTATTTTAGAAATTGGGCTCCTTTGCAAAGTCAATCGAGGGTGGGAAGTGTGGAAGGGAGAAGTGGCAGTATGTGCCAATTCTACCAGCTCTCCTAACAGCCCCAAGAATTCATGGCTTAGAGAGAGACTTTTTCAGTCAACTGACAGAGACTGCAGCAGCATGTGTCCTCTTAGAATGTGGTAGAGAAGCAGGCTACCGTGCACTAGAGTAACGACCTCTTTTTGGCAGACATAGAAAAGCTTGGTATTTAAAACATTAACTGATGAAAAGTTAGATTGTTCATTAATAGTTTGCCTAAGCAACAAAACTATGGCACATTTCACTGTGTGAAAATGGTGTACCCTACCTAGCATCCCTGAGTCCTGATGTGGCCCACAAGTACAAATTGGAGGGACTGGCCAAAGATGGCTTAAGTCAGTGGCAACAAATTTTCTGACACTTAGATTCTGAGTGTGTGTATGTTTCTTTTCCCTTCTGCTTCTAACTTGCTTGTCTTTGAAGTTATTAATTAATTTTCCCTACAAATTTTGTGATTTCCTAATTAGCAGTAGAAAAGGTGGCGTGTTTAGGTTGTAATTACTGAGTCACTTATTGAATATTGGCAGACAACAAATATTGTTAGGAAAGCTTCGTGTCAGCAGGTTCTTTAGAGTGTATTTGGATTAACATTTTCAATTAAGTTAATGTACATTCCTTTTTGGTTGGACAGGGAGTGTTACATAACTTCTTCTAGAAATTTTTCACATTACTTCAGTATCTGATAGAGAGAATTAGATGTACCTGTTATCTCTTCAATACATTTTATTCCAGGATTTTTCCTAGAGAAAAAACTAGACTCACATTCCAGGGATAACTCAGGAGTGAAAACAAGTATCCATTTAAAGGCTGGCCTGCCTCTTCTTAACAGACAGGCCTGAGGTGTGCTCCCAGAGTGAGCTGTCACTGCACTGGGTTAACTGTGACATTTTGAAATGATTGTGGTTGTGAACTTCCTGAAGGCACTTGCTCCATGGTTGGTTAAATTGCACACATTTTTCAGTCAAACATTTTCCTGGCTGCATCAAAGGTGTTGAGTAACTGTGTTAACCTTGGTGTGTTTTGGCAATAGGAGATCAAGTAAAAGTCAATAAATGTCTCTCAGAGCCCTGATAAACTCCAAGGGCACAAACAGAGGTGTTTATGAGCTGTGGGGGACAAATTGGTCAAGTATAAGTTTCCCTTCAAATTGCTTATTGCCATTTCAGTGCTAGCAGAACGTATTTTAAGTCACCGCTTTGACAGAACATATTGGTTGGCATTGCGTAGGCTTCTGTGTTTTTGGAGACAGATGGCAATTACCACTTCTGCTCAATGTTATCTTTTAGCTTTAAGTATCACATTTACTGGTGAACTGGACTTTGCTACATTTTTTTCTTAAACTTGGAACAATTCCATCTTACAAAATCTCTTTATAAGAAACATTAATATGGCTGCTTACATAATAATAAGCAAGTGAGAAATGAAGCAAAAGGTTTTTTTTTGTTTTTGTTTTTTCTTTTTCTTTCTTTTTTTTTTTTTAAAGTGGGCTCAGGATGTGCCAGTTTCTCTATTAAATTGTTTCTGTTTATTTCTCTTCTACCTAGGAATGGTATAAAAAGATGGCCAGGGATTATAACAATTGCAGATAGGTTCTAACAAGGAAAAAAACCACCTGCTATTTTTTAGCTTATCAGAAGTAAAGTCTATATTTTATTCATGGTTCCATTGTTCTCACAAAAAGTAATCTCTCATACAGAAATTATGAAGAATATGATCTTAGTAAGATATCTAATATTTTCATACTTAAATATTGGTCTAAGTGTTTGTTTTTAAAGGCAAAATTTAAAATCTATGATCCCTTAAAGTTAATATTCAAGTTAACATGTTCTAAAATCAATCAAATGCAAAGGATTAAACAATCCATGATTTACTTTGTTTTCTCAATTTTTCCTAACACAAGGGAAATGGTATTGATTTAAAAAAAAACTTTCAACATCATATTTTTTAACTTTACTTATAGACCCTGACAGGTAGTAAATATAAAAAATTATCTGGAGAGACTAAAAGAAAAATTATTTAATTTTGAAATATAGTTAAAGTAAGACCCTTTATCATTTATTTAGTGAATTTATAATACATTTAAATTCTCAAGATTCCTTACAGTTGCAGATTCTAACACAATTTTGTTTTTTCATCTTTTATTAATGTAGCATGTTTTTAGTAATAAAGTTGTCTGGCATTGGTAATTTCATCATTGTTTTAGCAAGGGTAACCAAGTGTTTGCAGTATTGCTTGGAGTCTGATTCCTGTCAAGCTAGCTTGAATTACACAGTCTTTGCTGTAGAACTCAGCTTCTGGTAGTGCCCTGGGTAAGGCCCTAAGGAGCTTCATCAGTTCTCCCATGGATCTAGCTCAGGGATGCTATGGCTCTTTGAACCAGCTGGTCACATCTACCTCCATTTCCTGTCTTGCCATAGCTTCCTAGTTATTCTATTGTCTTTAGATTGATGTACTATCTTTGAATTTGTTCATTAGGTCACAAATAACTTCCCATTTGTCAAAACCAGTGGTTTCTTCCTGATATTTGTCATTCAACTTATCTGCACCCTGTGAAACCCTTGACAGTCTCCTTTAGAGTCTTTCTCTTTTAGTCTTGGTGACAATATTCCCCCTACAGGGTAGTTCCTTTTCTGTCCATTACAAAAGAGATCCATGGATGTCAACACTCACAACATGTTCTTATCACCAGAATTCTTATCTGCATTGCCCATATGTCTTTGGGTCTGGAATGTCCACATTCAGTTAGTGGGCTGGGTTATTAGACAGTCCTCAGGGACTCCAGACTACCTGCTCTCACACTAACTGAAGAGAGAGAGAGAGAGAGAGAGAGAGAGAGAGAGAGAGAGAGAGAGAGAAAGGACCAGAGAAACAAGAGACCACATAGGGGGAAGAGAGCAAAAAGAGAAAAAGGAACACACAGAGGGCCCACCTGCTTTTTAGGCTGTGACACTGACGCAGCAGGCTGATGATGTAATTAAGGACATAGTCCTTACATTAGCTTCTGAGCTGTCTCTCCACTTCCTAATCTTACTTTTCCAAACAATTCTATTTTATTTAAAATTTAAGATTTAATTCTGATCCCAAGTACCTCAGTCTTCCCAGCATAAGACCTAGCTTCTGCTCTAATAGCATGCAGGGATAGTGAGGATTGGCTTGTGGTCTTCTTGTTAGTTTCACAACACTGTCTCCACCCCATCTCCACTCCTTGGTTCTTCCAGTTGAAAGAGCAGAGCAATAGATGCTGGGCAGGCAGATAACTCTTTACTTGCTTTCAATAGGCCTTCTGTTCTCATTGTATGGCTCACGGTTTGTTGGTTTTCTGGTACCAATGATGCTGTCCTGCCTTGTAGACAAGGGTCTCAGAAAAGCTACTTAGATCTCTATACTCCTTGTAGAAGAAGGTGTGGCTAATTTTTTGAGGTGACTTCTAGCTGTTGGGATCATAGTCCACATTCTTACGATGTTATGCCCAGATCATGAGCCCAAAGAGACCACTGAAGACTGTGGATGTCCAGAATGCAACAGCAAGGTTTATTTTGTGTAAGTTTACAAGTCTAGACAGGGAACTCGTTCCTACACCAAATACAGTGAGGCAGGGAGGAGTTGCTCTTTCTTTGTGTGGCTAGCTATTTAAAGGCAAAAACCATAAGCCCTTCAGGGTGTTTGATGGAGGGGGGTTTGGGGGTTTTGCATAGGTGCAACTCAGATTGGTTGATTTTTTATCTCTGTTCTCTTTTAATTGGGTGAGGGTATGTAACCTTTGAATTAATTGGTTGGGGGTTACAGTTATCATTTTGGGGGCTGTCCAGGACAAGTTCCAGGCTTTGTCCTTGAGCTGCCATGGGGGCTGGCTGGCCTGGCACATACTGACTGTGGGGGCTGGCTCAGTGGTCTGGGCTCTGTCCTTGAGCTGCCATGGACATAGTGACAGTAAACACCTGGCTGAACTTCGAGCAGTCAGAGTACTTGCAGAAAGGGAGCTGCTTCAAGGACTATGTCTTTTGTTCACAGCCTTCCCAGAAACTGCTTGCTCAATTCTCAGGAAACTGAAATTGAGGCCTGATCTCTGAGAGAAGACTGAGCAGCCTGTTATGGCATCTGCTTGGTCGTTTCAATGATAGTTGGGCTACCTTTTTCCTCTGGTGCAGTGATTCTAAACTGTGGTGGGCCACAAGAATATACCATAGAGATTCAGCTGTGTATTAAAGCTATACTTTGACCAGCCAAGGGTCTGTCAAAAGGCAAGCCATTTATTATGAATATTTAGTGCTATCCAGCTTTTAATATTTCAGCTGTCTTCTGCTATGAAATTCTTGTGTGCCCAAACATTACCAGATGATTTGGCAAACAGGTAACTAACTTCCCTGCTGAGCCTAGGAGACAAGCTGGCTGAAGCTGCATAGCTTTGTTTCTTGTGCAAATGATTCCTTTAGGCCTAGTGGCAGAACTCTTGAGCCAGGAGTAGAAAGTAGTAGAGATGGAAGAATGAAGAAATAGAGGATGAAGATGAGGCGGGAAGCATAAGAGCTTACTCATTAGCAGGACTATGAGAAGGAACTAGATGGAATTGAAGCTATGTAGACAGAATTTCATCCAAGAGAAATAAAGCAGATGGATAAAGAGCTTGATGTATCTACATTTATTCCTGCCCTGAATGCCTGATGGAGCTATAGCTGTATTGATAGAATTTTGTCCTAGAGGAATACAATTAACAGACATAAGAAAGAGCATAGTGTATGTAGATTATTTCCCCCTCAGATATCCCATGCAGGATGTAGTGAAATCCCTGGACCCTGGGTATTCCATACTAAACATGACCAGTTTTCAGGCTTTGGGTACCTGCAGGAATCAGGGTTTAAAGGCAGAAGGAGTTGGCCCCTTTGCTTCTCGTGTCTTTTGCCCTGTATCATTCCCTGGATGGGTCTCTTCTCTACTTGGGTAATAGTCGGAAACTTGTATGTCACTCAACCCTTCTACAGATGGCTAGTGGAGAGGGGAAAGCCTATCTCCCTTCCCTATATGGCCAGGTAAAGATTAGTAAGCATCTCCCTTTCCCGATTAGGGCTGTAATTAGGGCTATTGTCTATAGCACCATGATAACATTTCTATAGAGATATAGCTCTCCTAACAGAGGCCTTTTTTTAAAAAAAGTATTGCACTATTTTGGCTGCTCACTGTCTAGTTATTTAGTACTTGAAAGCTGAACAGTCATAATAGATATTTATGGTAAGTATACAACATGAACATAATACTTCGATAAAATATTATGAATTTTTTTATTTGTTGATGAACATATTTTTAATACATTGCTTTAGGTATTGTTAACTAAATTCATTCTTATTTCCCTTTATCAACACTGATTATGAGACAATTTTGAATTATGGGTTGTGTTGGATATTAGTGAGCATGATGGCCCAGTATGCTACCTCCTCATCAAATAAAGCATCAGGGGCAGAAAGTTCTATCCTTCCCTCTACACCACTGCCCTGAAGTAGAACACAGATTCTAGGAAGGATTTTCTTTTCTTTTCTTTCGTTTTTCTTTTTTATCTTTATCTTTTTTTGTTATGATATTAAAACTTTGTGTTTTAATTTTTTTAATTAAGAAATTTTTTATTCATTTCATACACCAACCACAGACTCCCCTCTCTTCCCTCCTCTCATGATAGAGGGAGACATCATGGGGAAAGGAAGAAACCAGGTGCTAGGGAGGTTCTCAGGAATCCACAAGGATGATCCCAGTTTGCATTAGGAAGGATTTTCTATGTGCCCCTAAAAAGGGTCTTAAGACTCTGATTTGTAGATACCCTCTTCACATCCAATGAGAAGGAACTTCATCTCTGAAGATGAGCTGTCAGTAGATTCTGAACACAGCCATGATAAATCTCTTCTCATTGACTGTGAATGGATTATACTCTTTACGTGTAGTTGTTCACGACTGTATATTTAACATGAAAGTATATGGCCTTCATCATTCTCAGCTCTTCTTTCCATGAGGCTGGTTCTTATGTCTTATGAAATTTATATTAAGTATACCTATATGTGGTTTTTGTTTATTTTCTTGTTAATATTTTTGTTGTGAGGACTTGGCTATAAATTTGGAACTGGTATAGAAAAACATCTTTTCCACTACATTAATATTATATTTTGACTGCATCACACTAGTGTAGAAGATGAGGCACATCAATTAAACTCTATAGGGAGCTACATGTTAATGCCATCATAATTTCTTTTGTTTGTAGCTTTTTATCATAAATCTGAGATTGACAGTAATAATTTTCTTTTTGAAGAGTTTATTAAAAGCATTCATTAGAACATTCAGTCTTGAAAACCTTGTCAAAATTTGACCCAAAATATTTATAACATCTGTGATATAACTTTGTATGTACAAAAATTGTCAGATCAAAATACCTGTGTAACTATTCTCATTTCACTTTAAAAACTTAATTTTGAGCCGGGCGGTGGTAGCGCATGCCTTTAATCCCAGCACTCGGGAGGCAGAGCCAGGCGGATCTCTGTGAGTTCAGTGCCAGCCTGGGCTACCAAGTGAGTTCCAGGAAAGCTGCAAAGCTACACAGAGAAACCCTGCCTTAAAAAACAAACAAACAAAAAACAAACTTAATTTTGGCTGGACCCTATGGTTCATGTCTGTAATCCTGGCACTCATAACCTAACATGGGATAATATAGTTATCAAAACTATACAAGGTCACCCTTCTCAAAAATGAACAACAATAAAAAGCAACTAAATAAACAAAGAAAATACTTTCTTTCTTTTTTTTTTTTTTGCTTCAGCCTCCTGGAGCATGTTCATTACTCACTACAATATGTAAAGCCCCATTACAACGATCTACTATTCCAAATAAAATATATCTTGGAAGCTTTTTCTTTGTCTGAATGTCAAGAAGGTATATTTGAATTTGGAACCTCAGAATTTAAATGAAGAAGAAAATGAATACTATAATTAACTTTATCCAGTGTTAATGCTGGGAATGATGAAGGATTAATGCCTTTTATGCAAAGTTTATTGAAGTATTATAAGTTATTCTCATCCTGACTATTAGCCTTACTGACATATTATAATTACTTCTCTAAATGATTCTCAAATCTCTCACTAGTTATAATCACTCCATTGGTACAGTAGTTGTATGGATGTTGTAACCAATCTACGATAACCAGAGCTTTCTGATTGGGTTTTAAGAACTCATGCCCAGTATACTGCAAACAAGGCTAAGAATCCCAAGCTGGGGGGTCTCACAGGCCTTAGGGTACAGTATCAAACAGCTTTCCAGTGCATCTCAATGCCCACACATTAGTGGAGCTCGCAGCCTTCATCAGAGAAGCTTCTTTTGGCTGTGGGTACTAGTTAGTAGAGACTCACAACTGGCAGAGTTCAGAGAATATGGCATTGTGGAGTAGTCATCCCTAAATGGGACAACTACAGCAACCTCTGGTGCTAGCTATTTTTAGAGTAATCTCAGAGAAGGGAAACTGAATTGGGAAAATGCCTGCATAAAATAGGACTTTAGGCAGGCAAACTGTAGGACATTTTCTTAATTAATGATTGATGGGAGAGAGTCTAGGCCATTGTGGCCAGTGGGACTGTTTTCTATAAGAAAACAGGCTGAGCAAGCCAGGAGGAGCCATGCTAGTAAGCATCACTCCTCCATACCTCCTGCCTCCAGGTTCCTGCCCTGCCTGAGTTTCTTCCGTGACTTCCATTGATGATGAACAGTGGTGTGAAAGCATGAGCAAAATGAACAACTACCTCCCCAAGTTGCTTTTGGTTATAGTGTTTTATCACAGCAGTCGTGAAAAAACTGATATACTAGCAACTAAGACACCCCCATCCTCAGTCCTCAAGGCTCTCAGAAGAGGGGAGTAAAGACTGAGAACAAGAAGTTGGGGAGGCCTGCTGTGAAATTGTCTTCTGGACATGGCATGGCCATTTTTGAATACACGGCAGCTGTGGTTGCCTGAGTAAGGACTGTACAACACCAAGCTAGTCACCATTACGGCATGGGTGGGAAGGGCTGATGTTCTTGCTTCCCAGCTGCAGAGATATTGGTAATTGATAGAAAGAGTTAATTTTCTTCAGGACTGTGGCCCCTGGCAGGCGATCCAGGCTCCAGCAGAAGACTCTACACCTATGAACCTATGGGCATCACTTATTGTGCTCTGTATGTTATTAAAAAAGAAAAGAAAAGAAAAGAAAGACAGAAGAGGTTGTGAAGTTGGGACAGGCACATAGTAGAAGGGACTGAGGGGAATTGGAGGACTAAATAGGGACAGGTAAGAACAAAATATATTGTATACATTTATGAAATCCTGAAAAATGTAAGTAAAAATTTAAAAAAGTATATCATATATTGTAGTTAGTCAAAACAAGTTAAAGATCTCCTTACTGAACTCAGGGCACTGTTTTTCTCTGTGTGTGGGTGACGTGGCAGGCTGTGATACTAAACAAGAGTGCATAGTTTAACTTTTTATGGAAACACTCTGAACACATACATAAGCAATCATTAGCCATAGAATCACATGAATTTATCTCTTTAGAAAGTCATACAGAATTGCTATAGAAACAATAAACTCTATCAAGGTAACCTTTCTTCCCTTATCATAGTCATTATGAGATATTTCAACACGTACTTAAAATGAAGTTGTCCTTTTCCTTCTGCCTAGATGTCATATCTTCTTGGTGAAAGAAACATCTAAAAATACTCCCCTTCCCTGTCTAATTGGGTGTGTATGAGCGGCCGTGATTGGTGTTCTGATTGCACTTAGATGTCTCATCATCGCCATTTTTGTTTCAATACTGTCATTATCATAGTTTTACATTATCATACTTAAAACCGTTATGATATATGCAGACAAAGTTGTAAGAGATGCGAGTTATAATTGTGGTCTCAGAAAAAAAATGTGCAAGGGAGTTTCTGTGAAGGACATTTATCTGTGAAATAAGGAAAGCAGAAATAATCCATAATAATAAAAGGCAAGCTATAAAGAGAAGTGGAGGACGACCTTCCAATGCAAGATGTAAAAATCTGACATTTCATATTATTGATCTAACGTATGACACTTGCAGAAAGCAGTTGGACCTCAGATAAGGAGCATGAATCCTCACAAAAGGTTCTGTTTGCTTTGCCGTGCTGTTCTGGAGGAATTTGTACTATGGTAGGAGATTCTAAGATAGAATAAAACACAACTGAGGTGTTTCCATCACTTCTTCCCAGTTGCTATTTTGTGCTCCTGACATTTGACCACAACACATTTTTTTAAAAAACATATCTATTTAAAATGAATATTTCAAATGGATGCTGAAATCACTTTAAGATATGTGTAATTTTAAAAAAAAAATCTCACCAGCCAGGTGGTGGTGGCGCATGCCTTTCTTTAATCCCAGCACTCAGGAGGCAGAGCCAGGCAGATCTCTGTGAGTTCGAGACCAGCCTGGGCTACCAAGTGAGTTCCAGGAAAGGTGCAAAGCTACACAGGGAAACCCTGTCTTGAAAAAAACCCAAAAAACAAACAAAAAAAATCATCTCACCAACATAGCTGCCTAAACAAGAGCTGAATAAGGACAACACTATATTGCTAACATGGAAAGGAGAAAGTTCACCAAGGGTTCCCACCCTAGACAGAGAACTGCCTGCAAGTTAGGAATTCAGAGAGCAATAGGGAAAGTTTTCCCAAGGAAGACCACAGCAGCTGGTTGCCCATTACCAAATGGTCATTCTCAGATGATACATGAACAAGTAATGCTATATGGACTGTGCAGATAGTTTTTTTATAACTTTAAGGAGACATGTGAATTGAAGAGATACAGCAACAGCTAAAGTAAAAAGGTGCCATGAATTTTGAAAGGAAGGAAATGAAAGAGGAGAATGATGTGATTGACTATATTTTTTAACTTAAAAAATAAAAAAAAATATTCATTATAAATAAAATAAATTCAAACTTCTAGGTGAGGAACAACTTATTTACAGTATGAGGTCCCTCATACGTGTGTGTGTGTGTGTGTGTGTGTGTGTGTGTACAACACATATATGTGAAAATACATTTAATTGATTATGTACAAGGATACAGATTTACCATAAGTCAAGTATCTTAGTTAGGGTTTCTATTGCTGTGAAGTGGCAATATGACCATGACAACTCTTATACAGGGAAACATTTAACTGGGAATGGCTTACAGTTTCACAGGTTAGTCCATTAGTGTCATGGTGGGAAACATGGTGCTATGCAGGCAGATACAGAGCTGGAGAAGGAGCTGAGAGTTCTACATCTGGTTCCCCAGGCAGTAGGAAAAGAGTGAGAAACAGTAGGCCTATCTTGAGCATCTCAGACCACAAAGCCCACCCCCAGTGATGCTTCCTCCAACAGGGCCTCATCTCCTAATAGTGCCACTCCCTAGAGCCTATGGGGTTACATCCTTTCAAACCACCACACCAAAGTATTGTGGGTTAAAGGAAACTGAGCTTTTGTTTAAAGTTGGACAAGCACAGTAAACAATATTATGATATGAATTCAGAGAGTGTAATAGAAACAGATCTGCGAAGTACAAACTATACAACCTCTCAGCACACATATTAGAATCATCAAACAGGAAGCGTAATAGGGATGAGAAAACTTCTGAGCTTTAATACATGTGAGGTTGAAGTCCCTGGGTATTATACACCATCATTAGTATCCTATTATTTATGCAAACCAGAATCTTCATTGTCTTCTGCCTTTAGTAAATGGGTATATCTTAAAATAGCACCCCCACTTGTGTCTCTGGAAACAGCAAAGTTGTTTTTTATTTATCTTTAATTTCTCCTTCCATTGGGAAAATCATTTAAAGGGGGAAAATGCTCATTTAAGAGAAATAATCCTTGATATTTCTTCAATACAGATGACACAGTAGATTTTATATTTGCTTCTTTGCTTTGCTTTTACAAGTTTATATGTCAGGGTGGTAAAATCTATGATTGACTTTCCTGTTAATCTAGGTGCAGAGTAGAAAGCAGCAAATTGTGGACTGGTATCATAATTATCTTCAAAAAAGTTAATTTAAAATTTTCATAGTTAAATACCAAACAAACAAATATGAATGATGGGACCCAAACTCCAGTTGTATAACAAGGAAAAGTTTTGTTTGTTTGTAGCTGGAGACCTTCTCTCCAGCCCCCGCCAAGCCCTGTCAGTCCAACAGCCCACTTATAAAATAAACACACAGACAGTTATATTATTTAAACTGCTTGGCCATTAGCTCAGGCCTACCATTGTCTAGCTCTTACTCTTATATTTAGCCCATTTTTATTAGTCTATACTTTGCCATGTGGCTCATAGCTTACTGGTACCTTACATCTTCCTTGCCCTGGAGAACTGTGTAGGTTTTTCCTGTTTATTTAAGAAGCTGTGGTACCCTGCAGCTTCAGGTACCCACCAGCCGGGGAGGAAGCTGGGGGTGAGGCCCCCCCCAGGCCTTTGGAATTTGCCCCTTGTAAGCACCAGATATTTTATTAAGGCCACTCCACGTAGTTAAAAGGGAGGTTTATTTAGTGGCGTACCTTACAAATGAATGGCTACTTAGGTTGCAGGGTCTAGGAAAGGTGTGTCGCAGTCCAGCAGTGTTTTCTGGAGAACTCTGCTCGGTCTACCTCCAGCATCTAGGGTCCTGGAACCAAGAGAGCCCCCTGCATCTAGAACTCAGGTCTTCAGCGTCCTCTCTCAGCCCCGCCTTGTAGGTGTGACCATTATACCGTTATGGAAGCCTCAATGGAGGTTGGAACTTCCAGGTCAAAGCTGGAATGGCTACCCACTACATTTGTTTGACATCATGTCAAGCTGTTTTCTAAGGAACACTACCTACTAACTAAAAAATTAGATTTTTCTTAATTGTGCTAGTGTTTAATTTCTCCACAGCCTTTGACATTAACTGGAGTTAATTTCTAAATTTCCATCTTTTATATAGTGTCTTCTCTTCAACCAATGGTGCCACAAGAGCCAAGGAGTCATCTGCTGTCCCCCTGCTTTTTCAGTAGGTCCTATGTCTCTGGAGTACTCTCTATTGTGTTGTATATATCAAATGGTTATTTACTGAGTGAATTTCTAAAGAATAGTAAATAAAATGAGGACCTTTGACACATTTGTCACAATTCAACAGTATAGTGGAGGGAGCCTAGCCAAGGTAATAAAACAAGGAGCCATGGCATTGGTCATAAATATTGGAAAAGATATGACAAAATTCACTGTTGGCATATATTATTATCTTTAGCTAGGTAAACCTGAGAAGACTAGTACACAGCTATGTAGCTCAGTAAGAGAGTTTATCAGGAGGGAAAGATTAAAAAAAAATCAACACACACACACACACTTGCTCTTCTATACTAACAATGTCAACATTAGAAGTGTAATGGATAACCATTACATTGTCAATAATAAGATACATTTTAAAGGCTTTATGAGCAAGTCTCACAATAACTAAGCCTTATTGATGGCCATAAAGAGCCCTAAATAAATGGAGACACAGTCTAGCAGGACTCTCTCTTCTAAACACTCACCACTGTGATCTATGAGGTCAATTAGATTCTAAAGAGCTTAGAATTGGATTTCTTGTGGTACTTGGAACTGTGTAAAGTCCACAATAAATGTATGAAAACAGGTGAAGTGATTCCTGGAGGAAGAGAAGAGAGCCAGAGAATGCGGAGATTTGCAGCAGAAAGACATCTGCTGAACATGACATGGACCTTGTACTTCCTCACTGCAGCTGCAGTTCCCTGCACATGGGTGGGGTGAGGGAGGACCCATGAGGACCTCCACTAGGAACTATTGACAGTTAATTACTGTTTGCGAAGGGACTGTGTCTTTCTTTAGTGGGGTAGCCACTGCTAAGTTGCTCTTGCTCAAGTACATAACTTCCCACCATATTTTGGCAACCAACTAGTTAAATTCAGTGGGTTACACACAAAAGAAGTCCTGAAAATGGGATGGGAGAATTGTTGAGAGGAAGGGTTCTAGTGGGAAAGGGGGTAAAAGATGAGAATCAGGTGCAAGTGATAAAAACTCATTATATGAAGATGTCAGACAACAAAAAGAAAAAATGAAAAAAAAAGAGCAAGTGTATTTAATAGCAGTTATATGTAACATACATACACACACACACACACACACACACACACACACACACACACACACACACATGCAC
This sequence comes from Onychomys torridus, assembly GCF_903995425.1. Taxonomy (NCBI): domain Eukaryota; kingdom Metazoa; phylum Chordata; class Mammalia; order Rodentia; family Cricetidae; genus Onychomys; species Onychomys torridus. The sequence goes on from NC_050448.1 coordinate 22,739,371, forward strand.
TCATGCATGCCATGTGCACATGTGAGCAGGATTTAGTAGGGTGACTTAACAGGCTATGAACAGAAAGTCCAAGAATCCAGAATTGTTCATTCCATGAGGCTGGATGTCTCAGCTGGTCTTCTCTATACACTGGAAGCCTGACAAAGTAGGCTCTAATGCCAGTGAAGGAATGAATGGACTTGCTAGGGAGGAGAGAACAAACAGACAAAGAGCAAAAGCTTCCTTCTCCCATGTCCTCATACAGGCTTCCAGGAGAAGGTGTGGCCCAGATTAGGTCTGGATTAAAGATCTGGAGTAAAGGTATACCCTCCCACCTCAAAAGTGTGGATTAGAAGTAGATCTTCTCACTTCCAATTAAGCATGAATCCCTTACAGGTGTGCCCTCTATTTTTGGGTTTCAGTTAATTCCAGATGTAGTCAAGTTGACAACCAAGAATTGCCATCACAGACATGTTCTGTTTATAACTTACTGTTTGAGGCAGTCTTTTCTCCTAGCATGAGATTTAGACTTTCAGATATCACCTTGTTTTGCTGAAGTTAAGACATTTCTAGTCTTAAATTCACCTGTGAGTTTGAGATTTATAAAAGAAAAGGAGAAAGTGCCAAATACACTCCATTTTAAACTCAGTAGTCAGCATAGCACTCAGTCTTTCTGCTGATAAATATTAATTAAGAATTAAATTATTAAAGGAAAGTAAAAAAGCTGATTCGTGGCTTAAGAACAGTTTATGTGAAAAAAAAAACTGACTAAAGTTTTGGAAATAATCACTTGTAAGTAGGCAAGGCATAAATAAAAAAGCTGTTTTCAGAATGAGTCGTGTAATTCTCATGAAAGAGCTTCCTCCAAAAAGGAAATGTTAAATATAAAAGTATAATCTAGGTAAGGAAATATTTTAATAAAAATGTCATATTAGAGTTATAAAGTAATAAGCTATTTAGTGAAGATGTGAAGTTTCTCTTTAGAGATTATTAACTTCTTTTAGTTACATTTTAACTGCGTTTTTTCTTTTGTATACATGATATCGGTCACTTGCAGTCTCAAGGAACACACAGGTAGTCCATTATAGGTGTGCTATAATATCCATGGAAAGCGGAAAGTGAACCTCCTTGTTAGTGGTGGCAAGGGGCAAAGCAGACTAATGCTATTTAAGGTGTCAAGTTGTAATTGCAGTTCCCTCCAAAGAAGCCGTGGAGTCTCAGTAAATAATAATCAAGCAATCTTTCTCTGAATGGACTAGTTAATGCCACACTTCACATATTCCAAAAGCCATTGGATTAAAATTTGTATTGATATAATAATTCTGCACACTTATTGCTTATGTGAGATTTTAGTACAAGAACATAATACATAATGATCAGATCAGTATAATTTGCTTGTATACCACCTCAAACATTAATCGTGTGTGTGTGTGTGTGTGTGTGTGTGTGTGTTGAGGATATTCAAAATCTGCTCAATTAGAAATATGCAATATTTGTTGCCAACCATGCTTACTCTTCTGTGCTATTGAACATTAGAGTTAGTTTTCCTATGCAAGTGTGTGCTGTACATATTAGCCACCTTCTCCCATATCCCTTCCTCACAATTCACAGCTTCCAATGGCCTGTTCATTCTTCTATGAGATAATTATTTTAGTGCCCATATGTGAATGAGCCCCTACAGTCTGGCTCTGTGTGATCTATTTCATATAACATCTATTTTTCATATTCATTTTGATTTTTTATCATGCGATGTAGGTTTCCTTTTTTTTTTTTTTTTTTTTTTTTTTCCTAAGACAGGTTTTCTCTGTGTAGCTTTGCGCCTTTCCTGGATCTCGCTCGGTAGACCAGGCTGGCCTCGAACTCACAAAGATTCGCATGCCTCTGCTTCCCGAAGGTTTCCTTTTAAATAATACTTTATTGGTGCAGCACACTGTTGTTAAGTGTACATAGGTTGCTGTATAACATATCTCTAGAACTTACTCATCTTCCCCAGCCCTAACGATATACTTGATGAAAGGTAATTGCTTATTTTCTTCTTTCCAAGCATCCTCTTCTTTGTCCTTCTGAGAATCTGGCAACTTTAGATTCCTTAAAGAAGTGAAATACCATCGTACTTGATGAACATGAATTACTGTGGTGGCGAAACTTTGTTGCCAACTGCATTTGTAATCACAGAAGAGACACACCATGGGGCAACTGTGAGGGCATTTCTGAAATGGTTTAACCAAAGAGAGATGACAAACCCTGAATGGGATGGTACCATCCCATGAACGTGGTTCCAGAGTGAATGAGTAGAAAAGAAGGGGAATGTGAGCTTGAGTACCAGAATTCAAGTCTCTCTCCTGGCTGGACACCACGTGAGTATCCATGCCATGTCTTTGTTGCCCCAGCTAGAACCATTCTTGTCCCACGCTCTCCTCAACATCAGGGTCTGACCCTCAAAACGTGAGCTGAAACAAATCTTCCGCCCTTATGTGGGTTTTCTTGCATTTTTAGAACAGTTTAAATCCCAGGGATAAAAGAACAAAACACCCTGATCCTACATGTTGGATTCAGCTAATAAAATACTATTCTAGAGAGTTCATTGATAAAACATCTGTTAATTTATGAACTAAATGGAAAAAAGTTGAAAGCACAAAGATGGATTTTCACAATAAAAACCCAAGCTTAGATGTAAAAATCACACCTCAATTTTGGTGATTATGTATTTTCTTCTTGAATCTTAAATTACACACTTAACAATGGCACTGCTATTCTATTTTTAAAATAATAACACTTCCCCTTTAAAGGCGTAATGTGTTTCTATGTGTTCGATGATTGGATTTTAGATTCTACCTCTGGACATCAGAAAGAGCTTGGCAGTCTTTCTTTCTTTCTTTCTTTCTTTTTTTTTTTAAACTTTTTTCTTCTTTTTTTTTTTTCCAGAGAAAGTGCAGCTACATAAAAAGTGGTAACAAAGATAATAATGCAGTGGTGGTTTGGAGGAAGCATTTTCTTGTTCAGAAATCAATAGGGAAAGAGAGTGATACTATTTTTCACCTGAGGCAAATCACCATTACAGAATAGAAGAATGCTCATGTAGCTTGGGCAGGGCTGACACGGACCTTCCGTCAGCGGCCTCTCAAGGTTAGGAACAGTACCTTGCTCCAGGAGAGGGAGAGGCTAATTAAATTAATTCTGTGGGAGAGTGACAGGCTGACTCAAAGCATTTGGAGTGGGCTGGAAGTCTTTCCTTTTCCCTCTGCTGTCAGCATTGCCCAGCCTTTTCTCTTTAGCGTCTCACTCACACACAAAGTGCCTGGCATGCGATGATGCCTAGTTCTTTTGGTCTCACTTAAGCTGCAATGTGAACACTGGACTTGTGCTATGATGAATGAATGCCGCAGGAAAGAAATGTAATTGCCTTGGCTATGCGGCAGTAAATGGATATTCCCTCTGGAAACTCAACTCGCTTCATTTAGACCCAAACATGCCAAGCAGATGCAGATGATCAACTCACAGCATATGACAGAAACGGATATCATTCTCTTTTATGTACCGTTTTTAATGTAATAGCAAGCTAACATCTGTTGTTCTGAGCACGACAAATCTGTTCTTTTCAATGTAAAGGTTTGCTGAGCATTGATATTTTACTAAGAATAGAGTGTGTGCAATTAGAGGGCACTGTATTTTCATGTCAGATCCAGAAGGTCTCTGGAAAGGTCATTGCTGTTGTGTATGACCCACTGAGCTGCAATGGGATGATAGATGCTGTTACAAGATGAAATAGTTTAAGGGATATTGTTCCAGAGAGAGGACAAAGGGATGGAGAAGAAAGGAAAATGTCATTTATGGGATCATAATCCAGTCCTGTCAAGGCCATGTCACACATTCTGAATTTGTTTTCTGTGAAGCACTTTTGGTCCACAGAAGAAATGCTACTAAATACTCTTAAGAATTTGAATATCTTCTGTAATATTATTTGACATGTTGACAAAGTCTTTTTAACTCTCAGTTTAGACTCTTACATAAAATAAATAGTAGTGCCAGAATCTTGCTCAGAAACACAGATTGCAATGTCCTTCCCCATGCAATAAAGAAATAGGATGGGTGTGACAGGAAAATCTAGAGTTTAAACAATCTGTTTAACATGGCTTGTCTTGTCTTAGGATTATTTAGCTCTTATGTTTAGGCAGTGATATAAATACATCTAAAAACCTGTGACTTTTTTCTGATGGAACATTTTGTTGTATGAAATGTTTCCATTATTTTTTTTTTTTGTGTGTGTGTACACTGACTCTGTTGGTTGCAAAAAGGACAGAGTGGAATACACCACCTGAGGCTACAGACTTAGAAGACCCAACACACATCTTTCACATTCCATGCCATCTTTAAGAATAACCCAAGTAAGCTGGGTGGTGGTGACACACACCTTTAATCCCAGCACTCAGGATGTTGGAGGATCTCTGTGAGTTCTAGGCCAGCCTGGTCTACAAATGGAGTTACAGGGTAAGTCAAGGCTACACAGCAAAATCTTGTCTTGAAAAAAAAATCCAATTATAGCTATCATTTTTTATTTTGAATTCTTCATGTCAGTTGGAAACTACAGTTTTAAAACTCTCTGAAGCAGAGTGTTATCTTAAAAGCATTATAAATGATAATTACCATTTATAAGAAAAAAAACTAACATTCAAAAAGTTTAAAAATTAGTTTTTTACATTAGGAAACTGTTAGATATGGGTATTGTACTCCACTATCAGCCTACCTTTCAGCCATACAATGACTTCCTTGTCTTTCTGTTTTAAAAAAATCACTTTTATCTAATAGTTTTTGTGTAGTTATATGTATGTCTATATAATCATACATTCAAGAGAATTATAAAATTGACTTAAGTAGAAAAACATTAAATGGCTAAAAATCTTATTTTTCAATTTAGTCTGTGAAATGATGCTGTCATATAAAGTGATACCACAATAGCTATCAGGAATGAGTCACTACATCCCAGAGATTTCCAAAGCTACAGGGCATTCTTGTTGAGAATGACTGACCTTCCAAGATACAGAAAAGCATGGAGGATCAAGTGAAGTGGTGATTCATATTTTGTGCTACCCTGCACAGAGATGTGAGCAGAAGCATGTATTATTAAAGGGATGCTTAAACAGGGACAGGATGCTGAACCAAAGACATCTAGCACAAGATGTGCATCTTAGTGTAACTGTTTTTATTTACAGTTTCAATTAGTAGCAATTTAAAAACTAGAAATAATACAATGTTTAGATAACTCTTATTAACCTTGACTTCAAAATACATGGTCAATGAAAGCTATCTTGCTTTCTTTTTTTAGAGTTTTCTCACAATTGAAAGTGGCATTACAAAAATTAATGTTTAATCTAATTGGAAAGAACAAAAGAAATCATCTTCACAAAGGCAAATAATTCATGGTGTGGAAGTAGAGAAAGAACAAGCAAATTTTAATCCAGTTGTGCAGCTGTTTTAATTATAGACCATGGTGTATATGAAAGCCAAAACACAATTCAGCCCACCAAATACATCATACTTCTTAGAAAATATATCTAGTAATTATTATAAAAGTATAGAATCAAAACTTCAAAATATTACAATAAGGAACTTAATCCCAATGATATTTATTTTGTTTTTCAAATGGTGTCCGGTGTCCTGGGGATCAGAATTGTCTAGAAATTACATAGTCATTTAGCAAGTACCTGGTGGACATTCCAAAAAGCTGTGCAGCTCTGCTTGGCTAAACTGTGCACTGATACTGTATGAAATTATTAAAGCCTCAAATATACCTCTGTAAATAGCTGAAAATGGGGAAATTAAAGTCTTTGTCCAAATATTGGACTGTTATGTGCAATTAATTTCTGATTTGTCAAAGTATCGGGCATGGTGCCTTCATCTTGCACACTGGATTTTCAGGGAGAGCTATTATCTTGATTGGCACATATCTGGACCTCTTTATGCCATTGCATAACTAATTGAGTGTTCTTGTAGAGTAAGTGTGCAAGGATCAAATATTTTATGACATATGAAGTAGAAGATGAAGACAAAATATAAATAGCCTTAAAGTCTTTCAACAGTCTGCTTACTTTTACTGGCTGAGTCTGCACTGGAATCTGAGAGCAGTGTGGTCTATGTGAACCACTGTAGGGTGCAGAGTCTTTTTATCTGCTCTCCACTATGACATAAACTATACATTACTGTATTTATAAACTAAATTTGAGGTTTGTTATTAAGCAAGGACTTTACTATTGGCCTTTTTTTTCTTATTAAAGAAAGCAAATCAAATACAATCAAGGGTGGGTTATATATAAGAATAACCCTGAGCCATGATAAATCAATGACTTATGCTACTGTGAATTATCTCATGGGTTTGAACACTTTGGGTTACGATCAGGGGTAAATTATTTATGACATATCATTGCATTATGATCATGAATGAGAATCACTGATAAAATCACCAGTTATCTTTCCTTGGACAATCTTATGTCACTTTAGATTCTTGGCTGCTATGGTTTGACAACAGTGTATCTTTTAATTTGAAATAATAGCCAGATACCCATCTAGAATGGTCTGGTTGGATAGAATATGCTGTCAGACAGTGCATCCTAAAGACTTCTTTTGAAACAGTCCATCAAGCAACCACTTAATTCACCTATGGTTTCTTTTCTTTCCTTCTGAAGTTTGCTCATTATTCCTCCTAACTGCACACACATCTCACAGGTCTGTTATTCACAGAAAGGATTCAAATACCAACATATTAATGAAATTGGGTTGCATTATAAAGAGTTCTTGATGTTAAAAGAACCATGATCTCTAGTGACTAGTTTCTTGGCATGGCATGAAGTATGCTTCAAAAGGGTAGGTCATTCCTTTTAAAAAGTTATCTATTGCGTGTGTGTGTGTGTGTGTGTGTGTGTGTGTGTGTGTGTGTGTGTGAGAGAGAGAGAGAGAGAGAGAGAGAGAGAGAGAGAGAGAGAGAGAGAGAAGAAGAGAGAGAGAGAGAGAGAGGTCAATCAACTGTTTTACTGTTTTCCACTAATGTTAGCCTCAATCAAGGTGGTACTGCTTCTCAGTGACTCACTTACATGCTTTGGTTTATTACTGTGCCAAGCCCACTGCTTTGTGTTAGCTATTTCATTTTCTTTTAGTAAACAGACATTGGGCTGGGCATTATCACCATGTTTTATTTTATAGATAAGGGATTATAAGCTTAGAGATCTTATGTTATATTTTTAGGATACTGAGATCAATTCAAATAACCAAACTATGATTGAGCTATAGTATACAAGTGTAAAAAATAATTAATATGTCTGTAATAAACATCAAGAATTTGATGCTAGATTAACTTAAAGAAGAGAACCATATATAAAGATGAATACAGACCATCTTTTCTAAAAACATTCAGAAGATATTAAATATTTTTCAAGCAATCTTAATAAAAATATTCCTGGTTTCAGTGAGATTATGAAATAGAAGCAGAAATGAATGTCATCATTTTCTTTTCTTATTAAAAATATCACTTTATCTAATCAACCTACAATTGAAAATATCACTTACCTTTTTTCTGTTTTTTTTTTTTTTTGTTTGTTTGTTTGTTTTTGTGACAGGGTTTCTCTGTGTAGTTTTGGTGCCTGTCCTGGATCTCACTCTGTAGAACAGGTTGGCCTGGAACTCACAGAGATCTCTCTGGCTCTGCCTCCTGAGTGCTGAGATTAAAGGTATGAGCCACCACTGCTGGCCACTCAGCTGTTTTAAGGAAGTTACTCCCATACCTGCACAGTCAGTCCCAAGCTCTACCCATGCCAGTAAATGTTCACATTGTTAGAAAGAATGGCCACTTTGAAGACATGGGGTTTCCCATAGGGTTACAATTTTTCTATTAATTACATTTAATTTTTTATGGTTCTAGCTACTTCAATAACCAGAAATAATAACCACGATGAAAAGGGAAATTTTTTGATGGAGTTGAAACTAGGAAAACAAACAAACAAACAAAAAAAACCCAGCAGCTCTGTGCCCTGTGCCTTGTCCATGACTCACATGTCCTTTTGCGTACATCCTGTCTTTCCTTACCACATAATACTGTCTTCTCATGGTCTCCTCTCTATCTTCATAGTCTATGCATACTTAGGACAGCTGTTCATAAGTATATATGTGTACATTATAGCTTAGCTGAATATAAGGGATCACATGTGGTTTGTTTTCTTTCAAAATAATTTGAGTCACCTTGCTTGGGATTATACTTTCTAATTCCACCCATCTTCTATTTTCCCACATACACACAATACAAATAAATAAATAAATAAATAAATAAATAAATAAATAAATAAATATATAAAAGAACACTTAATATTATGACCTTGGATCCATTGTGAACTGTTTTGCCAGTGACATGGCTCAGTTAGTTAAAGGTGACAGACATAAGTAAGTTTCATACTGTTTGATTTTTCTTAGCACACTTGCTACAGGAGCATCCATGATGTTACATTTCCTAGACTATTTAAACTACTTTACCTCAGCAGCTTGAGTTGGGAAAGCCCCTAAATCAAACCTGACTTGCAGGGTATACTTTTCAGCATTTCCCATGTTAGGAGTGTTCTAACCATTCCCCTAGGTCTACAGTAGGATCTACTCATTTGAAGGCCAGTTCTGTCTTGTTTCTTGCAATGCATTCCAATATTAATAGTCCAAATTAGTCTTGCCTTTTGATGAAATTCAAGCCTGTTTTGAAAGTCCCTTCCTCAAGATCAGCTTTATTTTTGATTATTCATTTTAAATACTCACAAAGTATGATATGTGTGATTCTGGATAGTTAGTATGAGATAGTATGAATTAAAACTTGCAAAGAATGCATGTACATCATTCTATGGAATACAATAGAGAAGCATCTAGATCTTTTTTCCCAGTGAAGAGACTTGGGCAAGCTTGTTTATCTTACAAATGATATATGTGGGCAAGAATATATGTATCATATATATTTCTTCACATGGGAAAACACATTTCCAGAAATATGGAGCTCATTTTTGAAAGGTGGCCAATACAGAAAAGTCATCTGAGCTTTCAAACCCAGAGTGTCACCACATGTCGATGTGACTGATCTTAGCTGCTCTTAGAGGCAGATTCCAGCCTCCCAATGAACAAACAGTGTTCACCAATAATTACATTTGTTAACATAACATATATGATTAGATTGGTACAGAATGGCTCCTGATCTCATGCACACAAAAACAATTGTTCACCATAAATGACATTGTTAGAGTAAATTATCTCATCAAGGAGATTCACTGCATCAGAAATTTCCAAGGCTTATAAATCACAGCAGACAGAATATTACAAGAGCTCAGAGTTATGATTCTGAAGGTCAAAGGTGAATTCTGCGCAAGATTTATGAAATCTAAGCTTGCTGGGTTGTCTTATAATGACATTGGATTTGGCCTTGGAACCTGTTTTGGCCAGAGAGACACTGAGGCTGAAGTAGAAGGTTTGGATACCTGATGGTGACCTAATTGAAAGGCTGTGCTACATCAACATGCCTTGTCCAGTCCTCTCAAGGATGGGGAAACATGTGGAGAAAAGGCTCTACCATTCTGCCTGTCTTCACCAAACTCTGCCAAACACTGCTTCATGAGAAAGGGAAATTTTAGAAAGCATTAACTTTGGAATACCTCCTTTTGTATAAAAAACCCTGAGTATTAAACCTTAAAAAGTGCATCTAAAAATCAGGCCAATGCTAGAGAAGATCTGGATACTTAGCTTGAACCCATTTTATTTCTTCTGTCTTTGAAGAAAGAACATCATGAGACCATTGAGCTCAGAAGACAGTAATAATGTGTCATCTCAGGACAGAAAAAATATAAACCAAAAAAATGAAAAAGCTGGCAAACTGGGCAATATTGTGTGTGTGTGTGTGTGTGTGTGTGTGTGTGTGTGTGCGCGCGCGCGCGCGTAAGCATGTGTGTGGAGGACTGAGGATAATCTGCACACAATTCTTCAGACACTGTCCACTATTTTGTTACAGACAGAATCTCACGAAGCCAGGAACTCACCAAGAAGGGAAGGCTTGTTGGTGAAGGAATTTCAAGGGTCTACTTGTCTCTGCCTCCCCCTTGCTAGATTTTTAAGTGGGTTCTGGGGGCTGATTTTAGCTCTTCATGCTTGCAAAGCAAGCATTTTACCTACTGAACTATTTCTTTAGTCTCTTCATGATTACCTCTCTCTTGCTCATACTTTGTAAATTCTGCCTTTGCCAGGAATAGTTTCTGTCTTACCTTCTCCACCTTCAGCATTTGATTTACTTAGTTCCACCTCATAAATAACTTTCGTGAGGCCTTACATTTTGCTTTCCCTCTGCTTCTACAACTAACTGGTTTCTCATAGTACATTCTAAATTCCTTAATGACAATGACAATGTGTTCTTTTTCTTTGTATATCCTCAAGGCACATATATATGTATATACATATATAGTATATAAGCAGTATATATTTTAAAAATCCTATCAAAACACAGGCAACAATTAAATGGCTTGGAAAAATTATAGTGCTGCCATTGGTCACTAAGCCTCCATTTCCAAACACGAAATTTGAGACATATATAGATGCTTAATTAATATTTACTGAACAGATTTTATGTAGGTGAACGAGAAATGGGCAATTTCCAGTAGAAGCAGTATCTATAACATGATGCTTTATAAAGGGTCTTTAGAACATGCAAGGCAAAAAAAACAAAACAAAACACCTCACTCTCAGTAGTGTTTGCAACCAAGTTAATCTTTAGAAAGAAGGAAATCTGTTCACGTTGTGCTCCTGAAAGTAAGAGCAGGTCTTGTCTTGTAGCTGTTGTAGATCCAATATTGAATCCTGTCCTTACTTGACTACATCAGAAGATTCTGGCTTTGGGGCAATGGTATCTCCCACAGTAGATATAGGCATTTCCAAGATGCAGTGAATGAGCTCTTGCCTCAGCTTCAAGCAATAAAACTAACTGTTGCAATCTTCATTTATAAATAAAATGATTTTTTATATTTTTCGTTGTGAGCCTAGCCTTTAACGGCTGAGCCATATCTCCAGCCCAAATAAAATGATTTTTAAAGGATATAGAAGCTTGAAAAATAGACTGGAGTGTGGAAAGCCTTAAAGGGAGGGGTGGGGGGGGAGGGACAGAAATAACAGCAAGGATGTTATAGCACACGAATTACTAGGTCTGTGTGTGACTAATTCCCGAGTCTAGTGCCACACACAAGACTTTCATAAAACATGTCCTTGATCCTTAACTGGGTGGTGAGATGGAACACCTGGCCCCTGTAATGGTGAGAGGTGGGTCTTTTCTCCAAATTTTATCCTAAGAGAACTACAGATGCTAATGTGAAGGAAATGTAAGCTACTAAAGGGGGAGCAGGAGAAATGTCCATCCCAGATTTGCTGCTCACAGAAGGTGTCTGTCCATGAGATCATTGCCTCTCTCCAAACCTACAATTGAGGTGGTTCAATAAAAGATAAGGATGTTTAAGTATGGTGCTCATAAAGCAATAGTGTAACAAGTGCTGGTGAAATGATGTGCTCCTTCCTCAGATATAGTGGGAACATTGCAAATGTGAGAATGCAAGAATAACATGTTTATTCTCTCATAACTGTCATTAAATACTTTTGCATCAATATCTCACATCCACCCACTATTAAACAGAACTTTGTGCCTTTGGATGTGGAAGTTTAACAGCATTATACATTTTAAAGAGATTGTTAAATAAAAGAAGCCATCTAGCGAGTGTTGTGGTGGGCTTGGGGTTTCTGGATATGTGTATAGGAGTCAGGGCTGCCTTGTGAGCAGGCTGGAGACAGTCATGTATCTAAACTCTACTTTTTAAACATTTGATACTCAACTGCCTGTAATAAGATAAAGCAAAGAAAACATGTGCATGTATGTATGCATGTCATAGCATGCATGTCAATGCCAGAGGACAACCATGTGTGTTGGGCATCATCCATCTTGTTTAAGAGAAGGCCTTACCTCTATATAAACTATGCTTAGGGGTCCACCAGGCTCCTGGGATTCACTGGTCTTCACCTCTTCATTAAAGCAGCTCTGCGATTGCAGACACATATATGTGATTAACGTTAGGTGGGCTCCTAGGATTTTAACTTGGGTCCTCATATTTACATGACAAGTACTTTACCCCCTGAGCTGACTCCACAGATTAGCTGACTCCTAATCTTCTTTCTTCCCACTAAACATTTCCTGAGCTATTTCATATGCTGAATTCAGAAACCTTTAATATGAGGAATTTGTTGGTGCCACTGGAAAGAATAGAATAGATGAGAAGGAACCTCATCACAGGGCCAGATATATTTTACATGTGAATAATATATGATAAACTAGGCAAGTGACTATCAAGAGTAATGTGTACACTGTCCCAGAATAAGGAGCATCCCTGTATCATCAGGTGTTAATATTTTGAGGAATCATAATCATTAATCCAGTTAATTCAGATCAGCTCCAAGAATTATGGTATGGTTTGTTGTATGTCCAGTGCAACTAAAAAAATTAGCTGATTAGATTGCTTTTATAGGAATTATACAAGTACAAAGGAATTGATTCTCAAAGATCTTCAAGCAACTTATGCTGGTAAAATTCTATGTGACATTACTGCAGGTGGCCACATGATGAAGCACTTGTGTATTTCAGATATAGTCTCAGATCAATTGTTTAGTTAATTTTAAATTTTATTCCATCTCAGAATACATTTCTGTAAAATGTATAGCAAAATAATTTCTTGTGATTTGGTATAAATATAAATACCTTTCATGTGCATTTTGATTAATTCATTATAAGCTTGATTCACTGACAGCAATTATTGGTGACAGTCAAGTCTCCTTGAGTGAGGAAATCATTTTCCAAGGTTTAAGAATTAATGTTTCTATGTAAATCTTTGATAATTCAAGGAAGTTAAAATGGATGAAGATTTTCATAGTTTTAATATAAAATACTTTACAAACTGACCCTTAAAAGCTTGCAGCAGATTTTCATAGAATTTAGAAAGACAATATATTCGATAGAAAAAGAGCTCTGTGGGTGTAAAATATGATAACAAGGTTCTCATGTTCAGCCCTGCATCCTCTAACGGCAAAATAAACCTCAAAAATATTTAGTTTGGGGGCTGAGGAGAGAAGGCCAGATGTCCTGGGTTAGATTGTTGGGACCCACATGTCAGAACACCCACTACACACACATTGCAGAAGCTAGGCAGATTTCAGATCTCAAGCAAGGGGGCTGCAAGCAGAGAGGACAATGGCATTATCTGAGTGGATGACAGTCAAACTCTTGAAACTTGAGAAGCCATGAAAAATATGGAACACATTGCACACTTGTAAGAATGGAGTAAATGTACTAGGATTTCTTCATAGATAACAATGAGAGATGCAGTGAGGATGACTAGTATTTACAATCACTAAAAATACTCCTCAAATCAAAAACTGAACGTGTTCAACAGCTCCAAGAACTACAATAAGAAGTTCTAAGGGTGAATGAACAGTGACACTGGATGACCTGAGGTCTCTTGATTAAGTCTCTTTGACAGGCAGGGAGAATCAACTTTTCAAGCTGAAAGAAATAATAAGCCCATGACTGTTTCTTTCAGCTTAAAAACTTATGATTGAGAAATATGGAAACAACTTTTGTATTAGAATGAATAGTTTCTTAGATTAAAGGAGAACTTCATACGAGAATAATTGCAGTGGATATGGGTAGGTTTATGAAAAAGGCATCTTGTATAACTGTTTTTCTAATTCAGGCAACATATAACAATTGTTGATTGCTAGAGCAAGTTACATTCCTGCTGACTAAGTAATACTAAGTGCAAGCATTTATTAGCTGTGATTTCCCAGTGCCTAGCAGTGGCAGATGTCCTCACATGAAGCATGTGAGTGTGCCAGCTATTTTTAAAACCGTGTATATTCTGCACAGTTCTTATTTGAGATGCAACTAGGAGCACAGCAGTAGACTTGAGATATTTCATTCTAAAGGCAAAGAAATTTACATATTTCTATGGCAAATTAACACCACAATATACCATCTTGAATGCCATATTGATTCCATCACTGGGCACTATCTCCTACCAGACAAGTAAGTTACAGACTTGGCTATCTTATCAGTCTGATAATTGAATTTCAATTCGCTTAGGGAAACCATGCCTAAATTAATTGAGCCATTATACTTAAAGTTGGTAATAAACAATAAGAGCAAATATTTTTCTTTTCAAGTGCCCTTATTGCCTTTAACCATTTTGAATTATTAAACCATCCAAATCAATACTACTCACTAATTTTTAATAATGAGCTCAATGACATAAAAGTAAACAGTTTTAGGAAGTGATTATTCTTGAAGCCCATCACTTACATGCATGGTGCAAAGTGACCTTGCCTCAGTTTTGACTATTTGTAGATTATAGTTAATTAACTTTTCTGCTCAAACTCCTGAAAGCTCAACACTGGTTGATGACTTACAATACTACAGCCAATAAATCTTGACTTAATTTCATAAACATAGTTATTTAACCTAAATTGGATTTTCCATCAATTGAGACAAATCAATTTTTAAATGCCATAATATTGTGATTTCAATAATGTTGCTCTATATTTATGTTGGTTTATGCTCTAGAGAATCTAAAATTTGTGCAATAAGGAATTTCTGTTGGGGAGACCTAAAGTAGAATTACTGTTAACAGTAATATATATGAAAAACATACTTCAAATATGTTTATCAGAATTGGAATGTAGCAAAGGTATACAGAAGCATGGAGTAGAGAGAAGAGTTTTATGAATAAGGAGTCCTCACTGTACTTCCAACTCTGCCACCATCTATAATTCTCATGAATGATAATCAGTCACTTAATTTACCAAAGCTCTGTGAACATCTTGGTAAAGCAAAACTCTTATAACAACCAAGAGTTAAGGCATCACCACTGCCTTTTAGGGTAGAAAGATCTTATATGTGAAATTATTTTTCATTGCCATTTATTTTATCTCTTCTGTTAATTCAAATTCTTAAAATTTATAACATGTTAATGATATTTGCATATATATCTCTATATATCTCTATATCTCTATCTATCTATATATCTATATATCTATATCTATATCTATATCTATCTATCTATCTATCTATCTATATGTATATATATATATATAAAATAACTACAACAACTCCAAATTTATTTTTAAGTTATTCATGGAGTATTTGTAAAAAGTTTCAAAACTTTATCTCTTTTGCCTCAGGGCTTTTCTATCTTTATAAATAAGGCATGGAAATGATCTCTTAGATAGGCAAATGTGAAAGGAAGATCCCAGATTAGATAAAACATTTCTGGATTAAAACTACATTATTGGAATTTTCAAGAATTTCTGCAGTGATGATTTCTTGGTTTAATCAAAGTGTAGATAAATCTTTAGTCAAGGGATATATGCATAAAACATATACAGTGTCAGGATAGGAATGTCAATGAAAGCCTACAGAAAAATTACTCATTACTTACTAAAAAAAAAAAAAAAGGTGTGGAAGGGAGAGGAGATTGATGAGCCTTGTTTTGAGGTGTTAGGCATGGCTAAGTGGTTCATTCATTCACTCATTCATTCACAAAACCCTACACTGTCTGTGTTCAACCTCATTGTCAAGTGCTGGCTCTGAAAGAATGTGAGGAGTGTTCTGAAATCTTTCTGGTCATAGTGAGACAAGCAAGTGATAAGGAATGATTACAACCATGTGCTAGGTGTCACAGTGAGTACTCTAAACCTTACAGCACAACAAGGTAATAAGGAATGTTCTTATGCCTTCCTAAAAAAGGGATAATTTGGAGCTAGTACTGTTTACTTTTATATAAGGTTTTCCATTTCTATGTTTCTCAATTTATTTTTCCAAGAAAGGAGTTTTTAGTATATTTTGACCAAGTCCACAAAATGGGTTTTTTAATATTTTGTTTATATTGCACAGAATTTCAAGTGAGGAAAAAGCCTTTCTTCTAGTTTTGAAGTATTAGATTATAGACTTAGAACAACCCTAACCCACTAACCCATATTCCTACCCAGAGTGTGCAGGACCAGAACTTTTGGGCTGACTTGAGGTAGGGGATGTGTCTCCTTGGAATTCTGTGTTCCTGCTATGTTCTTAATTCTATATGAATTAAGAAATCAAGTGAAATATATATTTTTAGTATATCATATATTATACAATACATTTTATAAGTATGAAATAATATATTTGATATATTATCTAATATATCATCTAAGTATACAATATAATATATATTTTATTTGATTTCTTAATATGTATTATAAAGTATGTAACATATATTATATATGATGTATTATAGAAAGTGATTCTAATAGTCTATTTACTGCTGTGGATATTGCTCTGTCTAAATAAAATGCTGATTGGCCAGTAGCCAGGCAGGAAGTATAGGTGGGACAAGCAGAGAAAAGAATTCTGGGAACAGGAAGACTGAATCAGAGAGACCCTGCCAGCCGCCACCATGACAAACAAGATGTAAGGTACCAGTAAGCCAAAGCCATGTAGCAACTTATAGACTAATAGAAATGGGTTAATTTAAGATATAAGAACAGGTAGCAAGAAGCCTGCCACAGCCATACAGTTTATAAGCAATACAAGTCTCTGTGTGTTTACTTGGTTGGGTCTAAGTGGCTGCAGGACTGTCGGGTGTGAGAGATTTGTCCTGACCGTGGGACAGGCAGGACTAGGGAAACTCTAGCTACAATAAACACATAGTTCTTATTCTGAATAAGTGTGATCTATCAAGTTTCTGGGAAAAATTAACAGCTACAAGTGAAAGGAAGTTTTTATGGATGATGTTGATATTGTAATGTACAGTTCCCAAAGATCTCCTGATACTCTGCTGGGGTTTGGGCAGGTGACCTGTGAGGACCACACTCAGAGGGAATTCCCAGGCCTTGTCTTTGTCTTATTTATCTCTTGGCAACTAAGAGTCTTCATTAAATAGAAGGGTTTGAGTTATGGAAACATCAATATCAACCCATTTGGTATTTTGAAGTTGGAGGTATTGAAGCATATTAGGTTAAGCAGTGACTTTGGATCCTTAGTGAAGTTCTTTCTCAAATTTAAATACTTTTAGTTTCTACTGGGTTAGTTTCTACTTCCTCAAATTTAAATATACTAGTTTCTACTTCTGTGAGCTTTCTTTCAAAATCATTATTGCAACCAGTCCATTTTCTATAACAATATTTATATATTTATGTTTTCCAAAGAAACTTTAATTCTTATTTCAAAAAAGTAGCAAATTTTGCTTTTAAAACATTTCAGTCTTATTTCATATCAAGAGCTATTACTTTACATTAGTTTTTCTTACTTTTGACCTATTTTTCTCTCTGTAACACTGTATATCAAATAATAGTATAAATAATTTGCTTTGTATTAAAATCTTTAAGCCAATATTTACTATGGTCTGGTTAAATTGAATTTCTATTGAACTGTTAATATTTTTTGTACTATGGGTGTAGAACTCAGGAGGGTCACACATGCTGGGCCAGAACTCTTCCACCAAGCTACAGCCAAGCTCAACTTTATAAACTGAGTGAGTGAATGATGGACATGCCATTCAGATGTTATCTATCTCTCTATCATCCATAACATTAACCCAGTTAATCCATGTATTTTTGAATTAATTATTTAAAAATGAGCATTGTTTTCTGTTTGACCCACACTTGGGGTTTTTATGCATTATCTCAGAAATTCTCTTAGTAACCCTGTACAAGTTGCCCTGTTACTGACACTAACCTGAAGCTGGATTAAATACTTAAGCAACTTTCAGAATATGACAACTGGAAGATTGTAGAGGAGCTTGGGATGATACAATGTGACTGTAGACTTGGCCTCTTAATAGACCATGTCAACAGAGAAAGAAGGTATGTCCAAATGATAGAATGAAAGAAAAAGGCTTATTTTAGATGATTTTAATACACACACACACACACACACACACACACACACACACACACACACACATGTATCTCAGTAGTATAATATACAGCTCACTTTTTAATGGGCTATTTTCTTTCTTGGGCTCAAAAATAGCCTTAAACATTTTTGCTATATTAGGTCAAACATACGTATTTAATATATGATGACGATATCACAAACTATCATAGTATAAATAAACTCTAATTTACTTAGCCATTTGCTGCTTTTGAGTATTTATGTTGCTTCTAATTTTTGACATCATAAAAAGATGAATTCATGGGATGCTTAGATCATTTTTTCTTTCAGATATATTTTTAGAAAAAGAATTTTGGGACTAACAGATTTAAGCATCATCTCTGATAAGTCACTTAACCCTTGAGTACAGTAAGAAATTTGGTGACCCTTGGTAAATTAATCCCTGGTCCAAACCTGCCCCACCCGACACCTCACACCACACTAGAGAGCTAAGATTTGTCCCCTGTAGAAAACGGCAGAGGTGATGAGTTACCACCATGGACTGTGTTATATTACATTGAAAAGATTGCTTCTTAGGGTAATTTGGTTCCATAATTAGTTGACTTCTATTATCAAAGGGAAGAAAGAAGGAAACAAAAAGAGAAAAGGAAAGAAAAATGATCTGGGCAGGTCTGATTTCATCCAGTGAAAACATGCAAATGAGCCCTCGCAGCTCTAACTTGACAAAAACCCGACTGACAGATGTCCTTTTGTTTGTCAGTACTTGAGGGGTTCAACCCAAGGTTCTGTGAATGTGCGTTTGCTTTACCACTGAGCTACAGCCTTCAGTCCATACATATGTGCAGATAGATGTATTAGTATATAAATAATGAACTTCAAAGAAGTGTGTTATTGACTCCAAGTCCTCCATTTTAGCTGTTTAGCTGGAGTTTATCCTGAATTCATCTGCCTCCAAAAGTTTAGCCCTCCAAGGATAGGCTCATAAAGACAAGGACCCAAACTTAGAGAGACAATAAGAGAAAAAAGAAAAGAGAAAGAAAGAAAAGAAATCCTGAGAAGGAAAATAAAACAGTAGAATTTTCTAGTACATAACTCTGTAAAAAAAAATGTATTCAAGTTTCATTTTCATTTTAGGTCAACATAGACTCCCCAGTTGAACAGGTACTTATAAGTTATATTTGAATGATTAGAAAATGCTTTGGAAGCCGTTATTGCACTAAAAAGGACTTTCTGCTAAAAAGTGTAAAGCTCCAAATCTCAGGCTACATTGATTGGTCCAGCCAGACTGTGCAGACCAAATTCAATCAAGTTCAATTCTAGATGATAAACCTCATGTAGGAAGGCAAGGATAGAATAGTTCATGTTCTAAAATTTAAAAGATACTGAAAGTTTTAAGTTTCAAATAATTATCTTTAATTAAAGGTGTAGCTTTGTGGTTGTTACTAAGGTAAACACACACAAATGCACACACACACACACACACACACACACACACACAGAAAGAATCTGCAGGCACTTTATAATCTGTTGGAAAGTGCTTTGCTATGAGGATTCTATCATCTTTAATATCATTATACATTTAGTATATGCTTGTAGCAAAGCTGGTGAGATATAGTAGCTTATTTACATATTAACTAGATCCATAAACATTATTGGAAGAAGTGTTCTTGAATATGAATCAAGATTGCTAAGTCATTTATACTGGATTTTTTTCTAAATGGAAATTAGTTAACATGCCGGATGAAGAATGGAAGGCAAGTTTACATCATCTTAACTCAATTAACCATCATCATTATCATACTAATATGTTTAAATTTATCCCTGACATTAGTCCCAAGTGTGAATTATTCATGGATTCATTAAAATAGCCTTATTTTTATAATTGCACATTGAAAAACATAAACTAGTTCATCAATTAGTAGTAAAATTCTTACTCAAACAGCATCAAAGAGTGATGAAAACTCACATGTTGGAACTAGTCTATTTTATTACACCTTCCGGAAGATGACATTAGCTTGACTTGCATACATTGCTAGTGTTGTAAACATGCTCTTTTAAAATAACTTTGATAGAGACACAGATTTGTTTTAAGAGTTTTAAAAATATAGTGTTTTCTTTAAAAGTGCTAATATGGAAAACCAAAAATAATCCACGGTGCTCATGTTATGTTTACATTGAGAAATTTAAAAATTGTTCACCCTTTACATTTTGGGTTATTAATATGAAGCATTGCAACATTGTGACTGTGCTTTCAGAATCAACTGGTATTGAATAGAAGCCCCAGACCTTTGTAAAGAATGTGCAGGGCTTTTCTGCTCATTTCCCACCACATCTTTCAGAAAATTAGAAAGTCAGAAGGCAGGATCATTTGCCTGTTTAATTATGAATTCAACTTTCACTTTAAATATATATTTTGCTTTACTTTTTGTCATTAGAATTTTACTCGTAGATTTTGAGTTTCTACTCCAAGGTATAAAGAGCCTGGTAACTACCATCCTGTCTTTCCAACAAGAAAAAGCACAACAAAGGAAGATCAATTGTTTCTCTTTGGGGGGTTATGAGACAACTAAATTTTCAGTTTCGGTCTCTCATCCCTAAACCTGTAGAAAGGTAAACATCCTCAACTCCAGCTGAGCTCTCAGTCAGAAAAGAAGACACTGGAACCAGAAAGGGACAAGGCCACTTTAGCAACAATTTTGACAAACTGTTGGAGGCAAATTGTGGACAACCACAACAAGGAGAGTCTCCTCCGAGCCTCATTTGTGAGGCGCCTCCACACCTCTTCAACTGTGCCTTCAGGAACCATGTCAGGTTCCTATGGTGACAAAGTGAGAAGCATCCCCTCCCTTCTGTCTCTACTATCTCCTGCAGAAGGAAGGTAGAGTAATTATAAAAAAAATTCAGATCCCTCAAAGTAACAAAGGCTCATTTGTAAGATTTTATATCCTTAATGAAGGAAAGAAAAAGGCTAAACTCTCTCAGCCATCTAGTGTTATTGTGTGAGTGTGAACTGTCCCTCCCAGACACGTTTGGGTACCTGGTTGCCTACTGTTTAGAAGCGTGACAGTAAAGACTCTGTCTCCTTTAGGAGTTAATCCAGTTTACTGGATCAATCACCTGGCCAAAAGGACCACAGCACAGGAAGGTGGGTTCACATTAAACTATGCTAAAGAGATAGCAGTAATAATTATCTTCTCAGTGAGATAATTTACATTTCCTTTCCAGAATTCTCCTGTGTGGAACCTCCAGAGCCACCGTTAGATTCTGTTGGGTCTGCTCCCCTTTCTGCATTATGCCTGAGAAAGGCATAAATCTCACTCTCGCTTTTCTTGTCTTTTTCTTTGAGTGCTGCCGGATTCAGGCTTTCCTCAACACTTTATGCCTCCCTGTTCCCTTAACTCTCACTTCCCTGGCCGCCATGTCGTTGGTTCATTATGTCACTTTCACATCAGCTTAACTCACTGGCTTGTTTGTTTGTTTGTCCTCCTCCAGGCATCTGTCTGGGTTTACAGCTTGCCTGCCCTGTGGCTTTCCTTTTAAACTGTAATAAAATTATCTTGAGATTTCTTTTGAGTCCATTATTACATTCATGAGATAACGTGTGGGCAACTCTGGTGGGATATCCCCACATGCCAGTAACAGCAGCACCGTTTTAGGAGGTGAGGCCTAGCTGAGTTTCTAGGTCTGGCTAACCCCTTCTCTTTTTCTCCCTTTCCAACTTCTTCCTGACTGGGGTACAATAGACAGCTGCTGTGTGGTCCTGCCACCATAGAACCACCCACCACAATGCTTTCTTCTGCTGTGATGGATTAAACAGTCCTCTGTAGCTCAAGTTCTAATTGGACTTAGTAATAAAATCCTGCAGCCACATATCGGGGGTAAATGCTGAATGATCAGAGAGACAAAGTAGCAAACCACAGTCACCTCTTACCCTGCCAACTCCTCAGCCTAAAAGGGGTGAGCTCCTGTCTCCTCCTGCCTTATATTCCTCTTTCTGCCCAGCCATGTCACTTCCTGGCTCCACCTCCCTAATGCTGGGATTAAAGGTGTATGCCACCACTGCCTGGCTTCTATGGTTAACTAGGGGCTACCTCTGCA
This sequence comes from Onychomys torridus, assembly GCF_903995425.1. Taxonomy (NCBI): domain Eukaryota; kingdom Metazoa; phylum Chordata; class Mammalia; order Rodentia; family Cricetidae; genus Onychomys; species Onychomys torridus. The sequence continues at coordinate 22,761,404 of NC_050448.1, forward strand.
CTCTGATCTGCAGGCAAGCTTTATTTGTTAGAATACAAACAAAATATTACCACAGTCTCCTCTGTTGTGCCAAGATTGTGGGGACTCCCAAAAGATCACCACAGAGACCAAATCCCCTATGTAAAAGCAAAGAGCCTTTATTTTCAAGCTTGGAGTTTGAACTCCCTGTCTGATGCAGTGGTGAGAACAGATAGGCAGGAGCCCAGGTAGGGTGGGTTTTTTTTTTTTTTTTTTTAAGCATAGCAGAAGTTGGGGTGAGGGGATTTCTAGGGTTCAGGACCCTGATTGGCTGACATTTGTCTGGTGGTATCTGTAAAAGGAAAAATATGTGTGTGCTAGGCCCAGGGACATTTGACAATCTTATCTAATGGTTAGGATGTTTGGGATATAAGGTACCTCCCCTTAGATGCTGGCCCATCCCTGGGTGAATCCTTGGGTAGTGTTAGCTTATCACTTTTCCTGGATCTGGGTGTTGCCTGTCAGTAAGCTTGTCATGGCAGCTGTGTAGTCAAGCTGTTTTACCTCTGAACCCCCCCACCCCTACCACCACCACCAAGCCCTGAGCCAAAATAAACCCTTCCATCCTCTAGTTGCTTTTTGCTGAGTATTTGCCCTCACCAAGGAGAAAGACAACTAACACTATAACGAAACTGGTACAGAAAAGTGGGGCCATTGCTGTTGCTGGTTTTCAGGAGTATCTGGGGGCTTTAGACTAGAGAATTCAAGGATAACAATAAACATAATAATGTGCTATTCTGATAGTTCAGAAGATCAGAATGCCAAGAGAAATGTGCATAGTGAAGGCCGGGCCAGTTAAATTTCAGAAGCCATTCTTGTTATATTCTGGCAAAGAACCAAGTACATCCTGCCCACATGCTGAGAACAGGAGTGAGGATGAATTCTAAAGACATGGGCTAAAATGCTTGGCAAGGGACATTTCAAGACAGCGTAGCATTCTTGAATGGCTGAGGAGTGCTGTGGATCTTGTGTTTGGTAAGGCTTAGTGAGAATTCAAAGTAAAAGTGGAGCAGAAAAATATGAAAAAGGCAGCCTAGATAGGAATGGAGAGTGGGAGTCTTTATTTATCATTATTATTATTATTATTATTATTATTATTATTATTATTATTATTATTATGTGTTTTAATTTTATACATCAGCCATGGATTCCCCTGTCCTCCCCCCTCCTGCTCCCACCCTCATCTTCCCCCCAGACCCTCCCCTCCATTCCCATGTCCTCCAGGACCAAGACACCCCTGGGGACTCATTTAAACCTGGTGGATTCAGTACAGGCAGGTCCCGTGCCCTCCTTCCAGGCTGAGCATGTGTCCCTGTGTAAGCCCAAGGTTCCAAACAGCCAGCTCATGCACCAAGGACAGGTCCTGGTCCCACAGCCTGGGTGGCTCCCAAACAGATCAAGCTATTCAATTGTCTCACTTTTCCAGAGGGCCTGATCCAGCTGGGGGCTCCACAGCCTTTGGTTCATAATTCATGTGCTTCCATTCGATTGGCTATTTGTCCCTGTGCTTTTTGCAATCTTGGATTCAACAATTCACGCTCTTGCAGTCCCTCCTCCTTCTCAACAGTTGGACACCTGGAGCTCCATCTGGGGCCTGGCTGAGGATCTCTGCATCCACTTCCATCAGTTATTGGATGAGAGTTCCAAGATGACTGCTAGGGTGATAAGAGTGGGAGTCTTTAAAGTCAGATGGAATGAATGTCTACAAGGTGTTGTTAAAGGGATTAGCATAACTCAGGAGTTCCTCTTTGCCCTGGGATATCAGAAAAGTTACCTGGAGGGTAAGAGCATGAGGTATAGCACCTAGGAATAACAATGGAGACCTATTTAAGACTTTCACTTGTGTATAGAATACCTGAGTGAAAAGAGAATCCAGGATTCTGGTCTGTAGGACTACTCTAGGGACCTTCTGAAGGTTAGCCAATCAGGTGCTCTAAGGCTTTTGTCACTGTGATTATGGGAGTTGAACTATATCCCTAGCTTTCTACAGAGTGTGCTGTCTTCTCTCTGTGATGCTGGGTGAGAGCAGGGTAAGGACTAGGGTTATTGTTAGGGTAAGGCTGTGGAATGTTTATAACTCTCGTGTTTAGTAAGATTTAGTGAGTATTCAAAGCAAAAATGGAGCAGAAAGCACAATCATCATCCATTTGTGGTTTTGTTTATTTTAGTCAAAATAGTTCCCAAAGACCTACAATTTTCTTAACAACAATAACAAAAGCCCCAAAGCTGTGTGAAATTTTACTGTCTTCCTTAGCATGTTGACAGACTGTTCAAAAATTCATGTATTGTGAGATAGACTAGGAATATTTCCCAAGGGAAATAAAAACAAAGAGGTAACTTCAAGTTTCTACAGACCCCCTTTTGTGGGGCATAGATGTCTCAGTGCTACCTGCTGGGTATTTTCTGTATTTATCACTGTGGAATTTTCTATTCCACAAGCTGAGCTGGCTTGCTCTGCCTGAGGATCTAAAGAAAAGGAAGGTCAAGGGAAGAGGAAATCGAGCCAGGCCTTTAGCAGCCTGCACCTCCCTTGTGCTCCCCACTAGAAGTCTGATGGCCACAGGGGCAGCCCCCTTGGCTCAGAGTCTGGCTCTCCCTACCCATTTCCCTCTGTTGCACCTTACTCTGCCCCCAGCCCCAGCCCAATATGAACATTTGAAGGACCAGACACTTTATCTCTATCCAACAGGCTGACCTCTGGCTAGAGTTCAACCAGCCTTTCAGCCTGGGGACCTGGCCTTGCCTGCCCTGTCTCTGCTGTCCCTATCCACTGAGTTTCCCATCAAGCAGTCCTCATCATAGTCAGGGAGAAGCACAGAGACTTGGCTAGACAGTTGTTTATCCTCCCCCCCACCCCAAAAGCAGCGTCATTCTTCTTTCAGATGTTTATTTTTTTTCCTAAGTAAAAATTTTTATTGGGAATAGCAAAAGTCAGTACCCAGAGAAATCTGTATCATGGTATAAACAGAGAACCTCAGTAGCAGATTAAAATCTTTTGCCTTGGTGAGGACTAATTTACTTCTTGTATTGACACAACTCCATAATTATACCATCTCTTACAGCTCAGCTTTGTCTTAACTCCACAAACACCTAGTTTACATTCTTGGCCAAATACATACTAAGAACAGGATGGGTTATCCCATTGATCCCCGGAGATTATAATTTTTAATATATGGAGGATACTTTAATATAAGAACAAAATAGTATCATTAGTTATAAAGATATTTTGATAATATCTCTAATTTTCTTATGGGTTCTACCCTGTTGTACTGGATTGGACAGAATTATTGTGCCTCATAAAGCTGTCAAGTTAATCTGAGTCATAGATGCTTGACAAGCAAATAAAAATGAAAATTATAGTTACCAACAGTGGAGATTATAGATCCATACTTGTGCAATTTAATAGTTATAATCTTTCAATTTAGATGAGCAGTGTTATCTGCCTTGATAGTATTTTTAATATCAAGGTAAGGATTTTATCTTCCACATCAAATACATTTTGAAAAATTACTACTTGGGGGACCCCTATGTGCACTGTAAAAGTAAAAATCATCTTACTGGTCTTTCTTTCTTTCTTTTTTTTTTAGATATGAAAGTGGAATTAGAAACTATGCATTTACAAGCCAAAAATAATCTCTTGAAGCTTATTTTCAATCACATTTTATAACAAATTCAAACCACTCTGTCTCTCTTAAGGGAATTCATTATTCTGGTTATTTCTCTACTCAACCTGTCCTTTCAAATCTCCAAGAAATGGAAGAACAATTTACAGCATTAAGCCTGTTTACTGAGGGCATATCGAGAAGGCTTGACCTTTAACTGTGGCTTCGTACTGAGGCCTCATGACTATTTCATCTCACAACAGAAAACATAAGAGAAGTCATGAGTGATACTAAGCCCATGGCCCTGTTCTCTTGTGGTACATCTAATCACTTTCATTTTAACTTTTGATGACAGAATTAAATACTTTATTTAAAATGTATTTTGAATGATCTGTTATAGGTTTTTATTTCATTAGGAACTGGAAATTTATTGGCATCTTTATGAAGCATTAAAAAAGTCTCTTTTTAGAATAACAAATTTTTAAATTAAGAGATAAATGAGACCAGTTTCTAAAAACATTGTTTTAATTAAAGATCTTAGGATTTGCAAGTATAGTTTTCACTGGTAATTAATTGTTTTTTCTTAATCTCATTACAGCTCAGGATGAACACTATAAGTTTTAGGAATATGTAGATAGTAAAGGATTCTGTGGTTACAGATCCACTCAATACGCACATCAAATGAAAACAGAGGATCATCAAATGCTGGTTCCTGTTATTCATATACTTCAATTATAAAATACACATAAAGATGTAAAATGTGCCTATTACATATCTTTTCAAAAGTATAAAAATATTATGAGACATGACTTTTTATTTATTGAAAATAATATATAACTTCCAAACCTGATTGCTTTGGTGACTTTGAAGACTTTTAAAGATTTTGTCTCATCTTCACCATGCGTCCTGTCTGACTGTTGAGGCGTCACTCATTGTACCTATTTCATACATAAGAAACCTGCTTCCCAAGATTGGGAAAGGTGCATTTAAATGTCATTGTTGGGGCTAGGACTTGAAGCAGGGTTTCTGACTCTTAGGAAGAGATTCTTTAGTTCCCACAGACACTTGCAGTTTGTCAATTCAGTTATGTAAGGATGACATTTGCAGTGCTAGAGACCTCGACGTGTAAGGGGACATTCAGTGCTACATGCTACATGTATCAATTGCTTGCTAGGTTCTTGGCGTTTTGCTTTTCCTGTTTAAACACATGGAGACAAAGCCATAGCTTTGTTCTTGGGAAGGAGACAGTGGAAGCTCAAGTAAACGCAGCACACAGTGTTTTAATGAACATCAGATAATAAAAGACTGTACAGGAAGCCCAGAAGAGGGAAGAGTTTTTGACTCTTTTCAAGTGCAGAAGCCTTCACAAAGAAGAGGATGTCAGAATTAGAAATTGTGAGACAACATTTTCTTGTCCCATGTGATATTCAAATAGTAAATTGTTCCTTACTTGAAAACAAATCATGGGCACTTCCAGTCACTACCACCACAACCATCTTTCTACATGCAAATCTGTTCTCACCAGGTGACTTGAAACTTTTTAGCAAGAGTTTCCAAGGCCTTTGAGATAAAAACCAAGGTTGGTGTTTATAATAAATTGATGATTTAAAAATTAAGATCTAGGTTTAGATTAGTGCTAGTTAATTGGAAAAGAAGGTTATATTTAAATTTAGGTTTCCAGAAGCAGGGTTTTGTCAGCCTTGTTCAGCTCCCATGTGTAGCCACACCCACAATGGGAAATGCTACTTATTATTCATTGACTATATTGATGCATTGTATGAAAATTAAAAAGAATATGCCAGCATATACAAATAGTATATAGTAATAAAAACCTATTAACATAGGCCATTATGCTGCCTTTAATATGTTTTTATGTAATAATTCTTAGTCTATATATTCACATTGTCTCTAGTTTCCTAGGTGTTGCCCAATAAATTATTATCTTTGTTTTATGGCTGGAATTTCATATACTTGCAGAGCAAAGCAAAACAAAACAAAACAAAAACCTTACCCTGTATCATGCAGGTAAAAACCAGCAGATCAGATCCACAAAGCCTTTGGTTTTGCACTTTTCTGCTTCTACAGTCTGTGTATTACCTGTCTCCAAATGGTCCCATCTCTATGTGCTTATTGATTAAAGTACCAGGAAGGCTTAGTTATAAAATTTATCACCCTAAAGACAGAGAAACTTCCTGTGTCTGCATTATCCTGCCCTTCCTCTCTAAATATACTGGGGTTGCTTTAAATGATAGCTTTCAGGACTAACTCTGGGATGGGATGGTCATGGGTCCCAGAGACCATTGCTTTGCTATTTTACCTCTAAGGGGTTTCTAATGGAAACACTCAAGCTCCAACAGAACTTGCTCCTTCAGAGCATTTACTGCTTTTTTTTTTTTTTTTTTTTTTTTTTTGAGACAGGGGTTTCTCTGTGTAGCTTTGTACCTTTCCTGGAACTCACTTGGTAGCCCAGGCTGGCCTCTAACTCACAGAGATCCACCTAGCTCTGCCTCCAAGTGAGTGCTGGGATTAAAGGCATGTGCCACCACCCCTGGCGTGTTTACTGTTTTTGCAGTCACTGTATCTTCATGTGTTTTAAAGACCTGGTAACTGCTTTCCTTTGGATGAGATGGAGTAACTCTCATAGAAATGGCTTCTTACTAGAAATGTGCTTGTCCTTGACTGAATCCTACCAGCATAGGATTAAACTATAACAATGTAAACGACAATGTAAACAAAACCAAAGCCCTAATAACTTCTCCTGGGTGGGGGGAGGAATTGGAATGTGAACCAGCTGTTCATCACAAGCTATCAAGGAATAAGGTTTAAAGTGTAATTGTGCCTTGGTTATTAATATTATTATTGGTTTCATTTCCTATTACAATGCTTATTACATTGTCTTTTTGGTTTTATTTGTCTTATATTTTATAATTTTCCATATTTATAGTTTTCTACATTTTGTAAGCTGTCTTTCATTTTCTTTGAATATCTTCTTTTAAAATTTTCTACCAATACGAACATTCATTTAAATTATGCCCTTTATTTTATAAATGATTTGTTAACTATACGTTTTCCTAAATACTTTGTTTTTAGGGAGCCCCTAAGTGTGGTTCTACTCATGATTTGTTTTCAAGAGGTAAAGCTAAAAATTATAATTCTCTTTTAATCCAGTAATTATTTAGAAACATATTTCACTATTTTATAACTATATTATATTGAACATCTAAAACAAATTGTAAAGTGATGTATTGGTTTCTACATTTTGAAAAAAAATCTGGAGGCTTTATCCTCTGAGTCTATGCATGTTTACTTTGTAAATATTTACTGGAAATTAATATATATATGTTATGTGGACTATCCTAAAAGTATATTCTATAATTATGCAGAACTCTCTATATGTAGCCTGTATAATACAATAAAAACTACAATAAAAATTGAAACACAGAGTTTATATATATATTTACATACATATCACTCTTTTTCTACATCTCTGGATCTCTTTATTATTCCAGTGTATAAATCTTTCAATTGAATCTGTTTTGTCCCATGAATTTTCAGTTGCTAGGAAAAGCTTGTTTTAACTATGCTGTTTTAATAGCATTTTTGAAATACATCTTTTTACTGCATGTATTAATGCACATATATGCCAGTGCTGTAGGGTGTGCTGCGTAGGGTGTGCTGTGTAAAAATTCACAGCATTATAATTATCACTAAGTCTTGTAACTGTCAATAAAATAAGATATTCGTCTTTTCCATATTTTGCCTTTAACTGTAGTTTATAACATAAACTATTCCCATTTTGCTTTATTCTGTTTCACTTCTAGGCTTCTGTGGCAGATTTTATGAAGGACTGAATCCTATTTGCAAATCTGTCATGCTGTCTTATGCACTGAGAAGGCAGAGCACACAGCATGGGCAGTGAGTAAAAGAATGAATGAACGAATGAAACTGTGTTCAGACTAATTTGCATAAGGATACAAACAAGGGAGAACAAGCAGAGTTCATGTCACACACTTCACTATACTAAATTTAAAATGCATTACTATTTTTCAATATATGAATTGCAATCAAGGGGCTGGAGAGCTGAATCAGTGGTTCAGAACACTTACTGTTCTTCCAGAAGCTGTGGCTTTGTTTCCCAGCATGCATGTGGAGCCTTGGAACTGCTGTAACTTCCAGGGTATGTGATGAAATTCCAGGGCATATGATACCCTCCTCTAGCCTCCATGTGGAGCAGGCACGCACATGGTACATACACAGACATGCAGGCATTCACATATATGTTACATAAAAAAATGAATAAGTCTTCAAAAGGAGTTGTGTACAAACATCATCAAACCAATGATCAGAAAGATTGTTTACTTGCCCAAGAACACTCAGTTAGCAACCAACAATAGTAGGAGACAACTTAAAAGTTACTACTGCTTCCATTCTATAATATGTATTCATTTATGCCAGATGCTTAGGAAATAATTGAGTGTATGTGGCTGATGGGGGATATTTGGGGCAATCATGGATTTCTATCTCTCTCTCTCTCTCTCTCTCTCTCTCTCTCTCACACACACACACACACACACACACACACACACACACACACACACAAACGAACACACAAATTAGTTTTTACTCTTGGAACTTTTGTTAGGTTGTTATTGGCTGTTTATTCAAAATTAAGCTCATTTTGAAGCTGATTTATACAACTTGGAATTTGTACACATGTAATTTTAATACATGTGTACAACACAGACACATCTATTTCTGCAGATATTTTTCATTTTTTAATAGTGAAAATCTTCAGATTTCTTCTAGATACTTGAAATGCTTCATACATTATTGTTGCATAGTCACACGTAGAGCAATAGTAACTATTAATGGTAAGAGTAAATAGTAAACAGAACTACTTGTTCCTGTCTAGCTGAAACTCCACCCACTGATGTTCCTCCCTGCTTCAGTAACCAATGTCTATGAAATCAAACACTTTATATCCTATGAATCAAATCATAAAGTATTTCTGATTTGGTTTCTAGTTTCTAACAGTTAACAGTGTTATTTCCATTTTCATGTGTGTAGGACAAAAAGTTCATTTTAGTAGAGTTTTCCTAAATCTTTTAGTTTTTAACAAAATAAAAAAGGTATCATCATCATTTGAAGTTTATCTGCATCATAGGCTGTAAACAATTGTTAATTTTGTTTTTAAATCTTTTCTTGTTACCAGCTCTTTTGAATATTTTATGAATGATCCCACTGTGTCTGTCTGCCATGGTGTTCCTTTCCCTATATTTCAAACAATTACATCAAGAGGTCATTTGGCTGTATGGTGAAAACTGGTCTGTCATAATGATCACAAAGAAAATGAAAATGTTCCAACTCACAGGAGTTTCTTTCTGTGGTCTGACAATCTTCCATGATACCTATACGCTGCTTCTTCATTCTAGTCAAAGGATGGGCCAGTTGTTTTCATTCCTGGGTTGTGTAAATAATGCTCCATGATATTGGAGTTCAGGTGTCTCCTCATCACATTGATTTCCTTTGGAAATATTCTTAAGACAGGAAATGTTCCACAGTAGCTCTACTTTCAGTTTTTGAGTGGCTGCACTAAGTCGCATTCCCACCAACCTTGCAAAGGGTTCTCCTCCCTGCTAACTCATGAGCACTCATTGGTTTTAGCTGTCTGGGTCATGACCGCTCTTGCTGGTGTGAATCAATATCACTCTGTGGTTTTCATTTACAATGATGGCTTGTGATGGTGAACAGTTGTCCCATACCTGCTGGATATTCATGTATTTTCTTCTGAGAACCAGGCAGTTAGATCTGTTGTCAATTTTTAAATCTGACTATTTGTTTGGTTTATTGTTGAGTTCTTGGAGTTTCGGCACAGTCTAGCTACTGACCTCATGGCAGAAGCTCATTTTGTAAATATTTTCTCCCGTTCTGCAGTTATCTCTTCTCTGTACTGTTTCTTTTGTTCTGTATAACTTGTTAGTTTGATGGAAACCCATATGCTATTTTGCTTAATTTCCTCCCAGCTTTAAAGAACAACAACAACAAAAATAAAAACAAGCACAAACCACTTGTGCTCATTTGGAAGGCCTGACAAATTTCCCCTCTTTTCTTTTGGTAGCTTCATAGTTCTTAATCTTATGTTTACATCTTTATTCCATTTTGAGAAATTTTTTTTTGAGGGAAGGGTTAGGTTTTATTTTTTTCCCCACATGGACATCCAGTTTCACTAGCATCGTTTATTAAAAGACACTTTGCTTGTTTTCAGTGGATGTTTCCAGCACCTTGCTTGAGAGTCAGTTGACTTAGAGACATGGGTCTACATTCTCCAGCTTTGCAGTGTATGTAGAAGCCAGGTATGACACATTGTTCCTGCCCTGTTCTTTGTATTTAAGAAGCCCTTGGCTGTGTACCAGTTGTTGGACTTCAGTGAAGAGTCTCATGGGTATTTTAAGCAGGATGACACTTAATCTGTAGATCGCTTTGAGAAGTACCCTGCTGTGCAGTCTGGCTGCCAGTCTTTCACCAAAGTTTATGCTCATGGCATAATTACTGTGTCAGGCACTTTGATTTATTAATTCAGTCCTACCAACTGTCCATTAATGATTTATTCTTCCTCAGTTTGACTTAGAAATTTGAGATATATAAATGTTAAATAAATTATCCATGGTCACATAAATAAGATGAAATAAAATTTGAACACAGGTCATCAGCTGCAGTTTCTGAGTATAACTATGATACAAGGTTGTAAGAGGCTGTGTGAAGAATGCTTTCCTGTTATTTTTAATACACATATAATATTGTAGTTCCTGTTGCTTTTTTTGTAGTCCATTGGAAATTTTTTCTTTTCATGTCAGTTTGGGATCCTTGTATTTGCTTATTAATTACAGGGAAAATATGCTGTATGGTGTGTTTTGATCGATTTTAGAAAATTGCAAGATCAAATTAGTTTCCAAAGAAGACTCTTCTATTTTGCATTTACCCTGAACACTTTTATATTTCTATAACCTTCGACTAGGATGGCCTTCCCATTCCTCTCAGTTTGACTAAACTTCTCACAGCTTCCTTCCTGGTGGTGGTACCCTGACCTCCCTTTTCATATGGCATTTATTTTAGAGAGCTTGTAATTGTAAATGCTTTCTCTGCCCTTTATGAGTCTTTCTGAAAGCCTCTTGCCAGCTTTACATCCAGAGAATATCTTTTTCAAGGACCTAAGAAATATCGCTGAAATGTCATCAGGAAAACGATGCTCTTATCTCTTTCTTATACACTTGCTAGGAGGCCGGGAGGCTGGGAGGCGGGTGTCTTACCAGGCTGAAGGCAAGACATGGGCACATTTTCTTAAAAAAAATATTTTGTAAGGGGAAGAAGGTAAAGCCAAGTAGAACAGCTAGTCTCTTTCTCTCCTCACCTCAGCATTTAAAAACCAGGATTCTCTCATCACTGTGCTTCAGCAGAGATAATTTCAGATGCAGTTCTAGTATCACTCAGAGGCCTTGGTTAGTATCTTCCTTGTTGTTTGACTTTTTTCAGCACAGCGATTTTTATTACTATTATTTATTGTTATTCTTACTATTAAAAGCATTTATTTGGTGTGTATATGTGCTATATGGTGCTCGCGCATGCATGTGCACATGCCATGGAGCCCCGTGGACTTCACAAGACCACATGCCACAACCAGTGCCCTCTTTCCACCATGTGGGTCCCAGCGATCAAGTGCAGGCTTGTCAGGCTTCATGGTACCTACAGAGCCATTTTACTGACCTTGCAGTGATTTTTTTTGGACATTCTGACTATAGCAAAACACAAAACTAAGGTAAATACACTCATATTACCTGTTTTTAGATTTAATTTTTTTACAAAATGTACTCATGGTTATTAAAGACTTTTGTGGAAAAGGGCAGGGTTGAGGGCTTTTACCTTTTTTGAAAGAGGAAATCAAGTTAGAAAATGTGCTTTTTTTCTTTTTCTTTTCTTCTATCACTCCAAATGTCTTTTTTTTTAAGATTTATTTATTTATTTATTGTGTATACAATGTTCTGCCTGCATGTATGTCTGCAGGCTAGAAAAGGGCACCAGATCTCATTACAGATGTTTGTGAGCCACCACATGGTTGCTGGGAATTGAACTCAGGACCTCTGGAAGAGCAGTCAGTGCTCTTAACCTCTGAGCTATCTCTCCAGGCCCCCAGATGTCTTTTTTTTAAGACCAACATTTGAACAAAGAAATAATATGTGCCGTAGAAAATAGTAAATATCTCCCACTATTTCTTTTTTTGAACCTACTGTCTTTCAGCTGTTTGAACAGATGACAGTCTGGACATGGCTGCATAGGTCCACACATTGTCTGGAGCTGAGAGCAGGGCCAGCCTAGCCACTGTGATAATTTCTTAGCCTCCAGAAGCTAAGAAAGGAACATTCAAAAGAAATCTGGATTCAAAAGATTAAAATGTGTCTACTCATATACTTCCTTAGGCATTAAGACTTGATCTTTCTCCTTGTTTAAAGGGAAGAACAAACTTGAGGGCAACACATATCTTGGGGAATCTCTTCATAGCTGCTTATAGCCATTAGCTATTTTGATGGCTATTTTTATTTTATCAAAAAATTCTCCAATGATTTTCATTTTGATTGACTATAAATAACTTCTTCCCTTATTTGCTTTCTTGTGGGAATTTTCAATTACCCATTATTCACTAAGCATTTTTATAGGGATCTGTGTGACTTTCTTTTCCTTCAAAAACAAGGACAGTATGTGTAAGTAGGACATTTATTTTTTTTTCCTATAGTGTTTAAAAAAAAAGCAACAGAATATTTGCATATTTTTAAATTGCTTTGTATGCTCTCTGAAGCAGTGTTAAGCAAATCAGCACATTTATATAGTGAGGAAATAATATCCTAAAATACTTTGAGAAAGCTAAACTTGTTAAAAAGTTTCCTGTGTGCATGTGCTTCTACATGAAAAACAACAAAATCCACAAAATGTAAAGAGAGCATAAATCAATTAATCAAGATAATGGCTTCCTTTAGGATACTTGAGCAGATTTTAAGAACTCATTTAAGTGTTAAACTTAAAAATTGAATACCCTGGGACAAGAACATACATCATTTGCTCAGAATGTGAGCTAACTTTGGAGAGAAAAATAACACAAGGAATTCACAACAGCAATATGAAAAATACTTTCAATGGATCTGATCTCAGGAAATAAGTATTAAATTAAATTTTGGTCCCTCCTTTCTACAATGCTCACCAACTCCAAAGAGTAAACAGTATTTGAAGTTATTTAAACACCTGGAGAGTCCTTTCCAACTTGTGCCCGTCAAACTCACATCAATCCCAGTGTGCAGTTCAATCTACACACAGCAGGAGATGGGTTTCTGCACTTGTCTTTTATCTCTGCGATTGTTCACTTAAGCAGAGAATATAATGAGGATAGGTTACTCTCTGTTGATTTTATTAGAAACAGGAGTTTCATATGAACACATGACTACCCTCTTGTTAGAAGGCCTTCTAGTCCTGAGGGACTTAGCTGTGGGCACTCTCTAACTGTCCTACCTGAGGATGGTACAGAGAGTGATTTCCTGCCAGAGCTGTCCCACCTGGAGGTCAGGGCAAAGCATCAGCAGCAACAGATTTCTCTTCATGCTCATTCTGTCTGACAGTTTAGATTAGAAATATCTACCAGCTGTTCCCCTTCCTACCTTTCTTAGGTTTGGTAAGGTGACAAGTAGAACAGATTTATCAACATTTTTTTTTCTAGTGCTAAAATGTCAGAATCAGCTTTCCAAATATGACAACAATAATCACAAATCCTAGCTTCTAAAAGATGTCAGGACTTCCAGCAGATTGCGTTTGACTTTATTTTTTAAATAATTACACCACTCATAAAATTGAATAGAAATATAAACTACATTTTCTTGAAGAATATAATAGTACAAAAAAACCCGAAACATTATAGTATTTGTTTTTAAAATGTCAAACAATGTAGCTATTTAAAATAAAGGGAATCTATCCTCATGCTTTTTAAAGAAATACACTTGTATTTTGTTATTAATTCTATATATGTGTGTGTGTGTGTGCCTGTTTGGGTATGCACATGTGAGCAGAGGTGCCTGCAGAGGTCAGAAGAAGGTGTCTAATTCTCTGGAGCTGAAGTCACAGTCAGTTATGAGCCACCCAGTGTGGGTGCTGAGAACCAACCTGTGAATGTCCCCTGGAAGAGCAGTGCTTAGCCAAACTGCTGGGCCATCTCTCCAGGCCATGCTTGCATAAAACATATATAACATAACTTGACAGAAGAAGTGGTTGAGTAGGAATGGGGGATACAGGGACACTTGTTGAATTTGAAGTTTCTTTTCTTTTTGTTTCTTAATCTTATAATCTGATTTCCATTCTAAAAAAAAAAATGCTTGCCTTTCCTATATGAAAGAATTCAAGTTGCAATGAAGGAATGGTTATATATTATATAATAATATACAAACATAAAAGATTACAACTGTTCAAAGCCATTGGGCAGTGTATAAATTACTGAGAGATTTAAAGTATGTTTAACTCACAGTTACTATGGATTTTTGAGTTTGGCTGGGTGCAGTGGACTGACTCATCATTGGCAGATCTTGGAAGAATGCTTATGGTTTTTGCTCTTACAATTCTCTGATTACAATGCCGAGCTGAACAGCCTTCTCAAGCTAAGTTAACAACAAATTTGGATAGTGTTCTAGGAATGAAGGGCTATTGTGTTTCCAACCAACAATGCAGAGAGAGAAAGCTCCTAATTGAGATGTCCAGGATGTAACTTCCTACTTCTTCTAACTAGGTTATCTCCTATTTGTTACCACTTCATAATCTTATTGCCATATTATAGGTCCATCTAGGCATGTGTCTTGATCAGCCCTGAACCCTTAGAATGTAATCACTTCTCTTCTCAAAAGCTCCTTGGCTGGCAACCAAGCTCCCAATCCAGGAGTCTGGGCAGAGCATAATATATTCCAACCACAACAACCAACTTTTCTTGCGGATGATGGGAGCTGATTTTTGCAGATGAGTGAAGTACAATGCCTGCTTTTGGTAACAATCATGCTTGAGACAGCTACATTTGATTTCTAGTTAACTTCTTAGTGTGGATAGATGAGGTCTGGAGTGCTATGAATGGGTTTTCATTCAGGAAGTGTATCTGGACTGTGTTCTCTACCCTTAAGGTGTAATTTCTTCTTCTTCTTCTTCTTCTTCTTCTTCTTCTTCTTCTTCTCCTCCTCCTCCTCCTCCTCCTCCTCCTCCTCCTCCTCCTCTTCCTTCTTCTTCTTCTTTTTTTTGGTTGTTGGTTTTATTTTTTTAATTTTATTTATTTATTTATTTATTGATTGATTGATTTATGGTTTTTCAAGACAGGGTTTCTCTGTGTAGCTTTGCACCTTTCCTGGAACTCTGTAGACCAGGCTGGCCTCAAACTCACAGAGATCCACCTGCCTGTGCTTCCTGAGTGCTGGGATTAAAGGTGTGTGCCACCACTGCCCTGCGGAATTTCCGCAGCTGGAGGAGAAACTTTCCACAGGGAGAAGCATGGCAGCAGTAGCTCCCTGGCAACAGCAGAGTTCACTACCTGTTGTTTACATCTCAACAGACCAGGGAACAGAGAAAGGGGAGCACTGCTGCTCATATGGCTTTCTCTAGCTCCATTTAATTCATCTGGATTGGCAGCCTTTGGGATGATGTCACCCAGGTTCACTGTGGGTCTTCTCTTTGAAAACACCCTTCTAAACACAACCAAGAATATGTCTAACTAATGCTTGAGGGGTTTCTCAATCTAATCAAGTTGAAAATCAGGATTAGCCATCTTGAGATGGAAGCTTCTAGTTTCTTCAGATCATTGAAAAATATCAGGGAAATTTGAAAATCTAGCCAATTCTCTTGGAAATAGACAACGTCAGGGAGGCAGTTAACTTGCTCTTTTGCCCTGGTGCCCAAATCTGTCTCAGTGTCTCTCTTTCATTTGGATTCCATGTACTTTAAAACAGAAAAGACAAAGGACATATGTGTGCTTAGAGAGAAGGATGGACAAGAGGGATTTTTCCATAGGAGTAGTTGTAGTAATCAACTAAATATTGGATCACTGAGTCTCCTAGTCTATATTATTTTTAGCCCAAATCACATTGACATTGTGACAGTGGATGTAAAAGTGACTTTGTTTCCTCTGGGGGACTTAATTATTCACTTACCAGAGGCAGACACAATTCTTTTCTAGGGAAGAAAGTCAGAGCAAATCTTGAAGACAATACCCTATTGGTCTTCAGAGAATGTCTCTAAGCAGGCACCTTCATTTGGATGGCATTTCAAAAGACTTGGGACAATAATTCAGGAAGACAGTTTCTATCATCTTAATGATCCCTGAATTATTTCAATTATCTAACTAAACCTTCAAATAAGACAGTGCTTCTAGAAGGAACAGATACATTAATCAGGCATCCCAGAATGACAGCATTAAAAGAGACATTATTAAAGAAAAAAAGTGTCTAAAACAAACAATCACTCCAAAGAGCTTGGAAAAACATTACCTCCACTTGAACCCCTACACTATCAGGGAGCAAATGCACTCACAAATCATTTTGATGTAGGAGAAAGCACAAAGCTTTAGGGGTTAAAGAAAACACCTTATCTAGCTTTGTGTTTTGGTGTGTGAATGTAGAGTAGGTATTTTACCTTCAATTTCCTGATATATGTATAATGGAAGAGAAAATGATATCTTTTTCATCGTGTTCATCTGAGCATGAGGTAAGAATGTACATAAAGCCTCAAAGAACCTGTTTAATAATTGGCAGTTTCCTTCTCGGCCTTTGTGTGGTTGGAATCTGCCTCTGTCTTCAAGAACTGCCACAAGCCATGTGACATGAAGGAAAGTACTTAACCTCTCTGGATTTCAGATCCTATGAATGAAAAATGAGAACTTTGGATTGATTGATTCAAGGTCTCTCCAAGGACATTTTCCACTAAAATACATCATGGCGCGTTTCTGAAACACTACCTTTGCATTTGTGTTTCCTAGCCAGCTGTTCTCCTAGGCTTGGCTAGGTTAGACATAATTACTTTTTCCCTATGGAGTCAAGAAACAAACTAAGTGGCATTGTCCTTGAATAATTTATTCGACTCCTAGAATTAGTACATTATCACTGTTGCTATGGAAGAAGTAATTTACATTTTGAAAGGGTATTTTACTTCTTTTATCTCTGATGTATTTTAATCCTTTTACTACTTAGAGATGTGACTCCATTATTTTATGTCAATACTTCCCACATCCTATTATTTGGGTGGGGTCAGTTATTATCTTTGATGCCTGATGAGGTTAGGGCTCCAGGAGTTTAAGTTAATGAATGTGAAACAGTCTTGTGCAAGCTGGCACCTCACCAGCCTCTGAATTCTTGTTTGCTTTCTGTTCATGTGAGCTGTAGAATAATAGTTTGCATGTACACAACATTTAATAACGAAAAGCAGATGTCAGCTCTGAGAATAAATAGCCTCGTGGAAAGAATGTTTTCTGTAGTCAGACACAGATTCCAGTTGAGTCTTCATCAGCTACTAGCCTAGGATCCATCCTGGCTTCCTGGTAAACTATTGTCAATTTCAGTTTCTTTTCTACAAACTGAGGAACTCATGGACACCCAAGTTGGTTCAGATATTAAATGAGAACTTACCTGTCATGGTACCTTTAACTACTTCTCTATACCACTTACTGCGTTATTTTTATTAGTAAGGTTACTTGATCATTATATATCAATTCTAGGAGATGTTAGCTTGCAAAGAGTTACTAGGCAAGGTAAAGCGACTTAACAAAGTGCATTACAGAGAAACAGCTACGAATCAACAACATTAGCGGGGAATGGTAAAGAAACTGTAACAGGCACGAGGGAAGCAGGACCTGGATGTAGGTGTGAGAGATTCTTTTTAGTCTTCTGACTTCCAAATGACTGTGTGGACTGTTTGTCAGTATTCCTGATTTCATTATTCCTCTGTGATGGCAGGATCTACTCATCTCCTTTGTCATCAGAAGTGGCCAAAGGATGGCTTTAGTCAGTGGATTTTGCTCAATTGTGACATGCATTTATAGCCAGATGCTGGTCATTCTATGTAGGCAGAGTTTTCCAGTGTCAGCAGCTGCTCTCAAATAACCACTCAGAAACAATATTAATTGTAAATGATCACCCAATAGCTCAGGCTTGTTACTAGCTAACTTTTACATTTAAATGAACTCATAATTCTTAACTACCCTCTGCCATGTGGCTCATGGCTTGTTACCTCATTTTCTACATGTTTTGCTTCCTCTATATCTGACTGGTGTCTTCTCTAACTTCCGTGCCTCTGTTCTTCTTCCTCCCAGCATTATCTGATTTTCCTGTCTAACCTTCTTCTTCCCAGCTATAGGCCAATCAGCTCTTTATTCGCCAATGAGAGTAATACAAAAAGATTGTTCCACAGCAGTTCTATAACCCATCCCTGCTCTCATGATGTTTCATATGAAGCAGAGGTTCCAGCTGACCAGAGAAACCTTTGAAAAGTGAGCAAGAATAAAATTTTTGTAGCCTAATGTAATCTAGATTCTTTTGACATGGATTTAAGATGACTTATTTAGTGATTTATGAAAATCCAGAAGCGAGGGTTAGGGGAAAGAGAAGGTGATGATGAAGTGCTCTCTTAAACAAATGGACAGTCAGGGGCTTGTGTTATACTGTGTTTTACAATTGAAGGTCAAAAGCCCAACTTTTCCCCCTGCCCAATGGCCACTCTTGTTAGCACCCTCCTCCTTACATCCTGTTACAGTTGGATAAGAGCAGCATGAGATTTGAAGATATGCTTAAGGGGTACCTTGCAATGTTTTCAATGCCTTATTTGTTACAAAGGTAAGAATATACTAAGGGAAATTGGAGAGTTACACTTTGGTGTTTCCTACATGTTAGACAAAGACAGCTTCAGCAGTGTACAGAAAGGCAAGATCCAAAGCTTTCATTGGTGATCTTCTAATGTGGAGTTAAGATATTCCATTCTGTGTGACCTTAGACTCACTGTCCTGCTTGTCTTATCTCTCACAATGCTCTCCTCTATTCTCTCTCTGTAGGTAACTTTTATCAGGATGTGGCAAAATTCTTGACAGAAACATTTTGTGGGAAGAAATACTTATTTTACCTCACAGCTTCAGAGGGTTGCAGTATGGAATCATAGAAGGGAAGGCAGAGGGCAGCATCGTGACCTGTCATCAGAGACCTTCTAGGACCCCTCAGAATCCTGTGAACTCATGAAATAATAAAACAGTCCATACACTCTTCCTTTGCTACATGTGATACTACATTTGTAAATGTTTGGTTGGCAAGTCTCTCTCTCTCTCTTCTCTCTCTCTCTCTCTCTCTCTCTCTCTCTCTCTCTCTGTGTGTGTGTGTGTGTGTGTGCGTGTGCACCGCCGCGCACATGTGTCTCTCTCTCCCTCTCTCCTTCCTGTTTCTAATAAGTCTAGTAAGGTCTGTGAGGAAAGAATGCAATAACTCATCCTTAATTGCTTTCATTATTCCAAACACATTTAACTCATGGTAGTATTCAGTAGATATTTAAGTGAATGGTGATGGGAGTCACCACGGCATATTTTTGACATACCTCTCCTTTCCTTGTCATTTAAAATCATGTGAGGTAAGTAGCTATATCTTTGCTGCAAAATGAGGATTGGTTAAAAGATTTCCTCCAAATTACACTTGTAGATGGTGAAGCTTGCTTTTGAATCCATGTTTATCTGACTTCAAAGCCTGTGATCTTCCCATGGCATGCCTCTACTTTGCCTGAGACTGAAGAAAGGCTTTAATTTTGAGGGAGTTAATAATGCATGGGACCTGCATTGAATATAATTTTATGCTGTTCTGCTCTAGACAAATTTTTTATTATCCAGCTGTAGCTTTACGCCTTCATCTCTTATCAAGAAGAGGTAATTTTCTTCATTAGCAGGCAACCCCTTTACTCCCATATAACTTTGATGTAGTTGATAAAACTCGACTTCCTTCACTCCTTGCTCTCTGTGAACTGCGCTCTTCAAAAGCTGTGGGTTTGCAACCAGATGGCCAACTATTATTCACTCCTTAAGCTGCTCTGCAGCAATGCATCGTCAGGTCCATTGGCAGATAGCAACATATGAAAACATATTGTCTCATCTTCCGTATCTCCAAATGTCGCTTTAACATTTGTTATTCCACTCTGGTTCCTAATTAAAGGAAGCTCATTTCTAATTCCCCTGACTGGTATCTACCATTTCAATAATGCCCTTTATGTTTGTCCTAGAATATTCATCATTGTCTCGTTAATGCTGTTGTTTTCCAATAAAATGGTAACTCACAAAGCCCTTTCTTGACTTTTCTAGAGTGTGCAATTATATTTTCTCTTTGCCAATCCTTCTTTTCTATTTTGTGCTATCATTCTACCCTGGACTCACATGTGGTGACATCTGCCATCTGAAACTTGATGGGCTTTCTTACCTATTTAAGCTCTTTATCACAGTCTACCGCTCCACTTCTGCTGATAGCCCAAGCAGCATCTCTCCCACAGCTCTAGGTCACTGTCCCTCTTCTGTCTCCTCTAGGCTGTTTATCTCAGACACTCAGCCTGCCCCTCTGCTCAGGTTCACAGAGGTCTAATTCCCCTCCTTCATTTTGCTCTCACACTCATTGAGCTGCTTAAGATGATCAGCTCGTCTCTGATTTAATATCTAGTTCTTAATTTTATACCTAGAAGATAATTCTCAGAGAAAATCATTCTTGCCTTTTCTGCTCTGTTTGAAAGGCACTTGATCCTATCATCCTGACATTGATCTGCATTTTGAATTTGTTGCCATTTAAAATAAATTAAAAATTTCTCTTAGCCTATAATCAGATTATAGTAGCAGCACGAATCCACCTAACTTAAAATCTAGAAAGTCATTTGCTTGAATAATAGGTCAACTCAAATAATTCCATTTTAATGCATGCTATGGGGTACATGTCACTGTTTCCCTGATAATCATGCTGCTGCTTTTAGTCATTAAAGGATGTGGCTGGAAGAAAAAGTTCTTCTAAAGGCACACTGATGCCAAAAAATACAATGTAATTTCTGTGAATGAGTTTTACAGTAAACAGAGTGGGTGGGAGCGTGATTCCATGAAAATAAAGACCAAGCACCAGGGACCCCGGTCTCCTGTTCTAACTAACCACTGTGGGCTGTTTACGGCTGGTGAGGGAGCCAGCTGGGGAAAACTGGATCCGCTGTGTTAAATCATTGGATATCTATATAAGAGTAAAATTGATTTATTAAATTGGGTCAAAATGTATTCAGTCAGGGTTTGTGAAAACATGCCTTTGTGCATAGATATATGCTTTGCCCATCATTGTGTGTGTGTGTGTGTGTGTGTGTGTGTGTGTGTGTGTATGTGTGTGTGTGTAGAGGCTAGAAGAAAGCTTCATTCCTCAGATGTCATCAACCTTAGTTTTTGTTGACATTGGTAGTCCAGTAGTCCTAGGGACCTGCCTGCTGCTTCTTCCCCAGTTAGGATTACAAAGCCTTACCACCATGTCCCCCCTCCCACTTCCCCTCCAAGTTTGTTTTTTGTGTTAAACATCTCTTCTGGGAATCGAGCTTAGTCCCTCAGCTTCTACAGCAAGTTCTTTTCTGACTGAACTGTTTCCCTATCTCTTGGCCATCATTTGGTTTAATGTTCATTCATAACTTGGGTTTGAGGGAAAATGAGTCTATTTTATCAGGGAAGTGAGACAGAAGTAAGTGGAATGACTGATAAGAGCAGCAATGTGACAATCTGATCTGGGACAGCCTTAGTCAATGCAGACTTGGCAGAATGACTGAGGTTTTTAAGATTGTGAGACACTGTAATTTGCTGCAATATACAACAGATTATAAAAATATGGGACGTCGTCCCCCAGCTTTTTATTGGTCAAGACAAGGTGAGACTCCACCATAAATACAAATAAAATGTGAGTTCACTTTGCAAAATTGGACAATGGTGAAGTACAGAACACCAAGAAAACTGGTCATGGTAGACCACCTCTGGAAAGAAAGTTCTGATTATTTATTCATTCATGGAGCAGGTATGTCTGGCTCCCTGACAGATACAATAATAAATAAGATAAACAAAACTGACCCTACCTGATAGATGAAATGAAAAGACAGGCAGCCAGAAAACACAAAGTAATGACTGGTGTTACAGAAACCAGAGGAAATGGGGGAATTTACAGGAAAAGCTTGCTAAGTTTAGCAATCAGAAGAGATTTTTTTCTGTGCAAGAACCATGGAATGAAATAAATTTTTTATGCCAAGAAGATGTAAATTATTCTCAGCAGATGGCTTTGCATTGTGCCATGTGGACCTGAAAGACAGTTAGGAAGTTTGGTGAGCAAATTCAAGGAAAGACAGACTAAGCAGAAATAGTAGTGATGGCAGATACTAGCATCCTACAAGCCAGGCACTGGAGCTTGATGTGAACCCTAGGGAAAAAAGAGACAGAGACTTGGCATTACACACCTACAGTTGGGGGTACCCACTTTATTTATCTAAATAACATACAGATTTGTGTAGTGCAGAATGCATCCATGTTCTACAATTTTACATTGATAACAGTGGAGTGGTCCTTTCACAGATGCAGGGAGAATAATTGTGTCACTTTATAATTATTTATATTAATATGTGCATATACACATGTCTGAATCTGCACAGGGGCCAGAAGAGGTCATTGGAGCCCTTGGAGCTAGAATTATAGGTAATTATGAACTGTCCAACATGGGTACTGAGAATTGAACTCAGGTTCTCTGGAAGATCAGCAAGTATCCTTAACCATTGAGACATTTCTCCAGCTTCCCAGCTTTTAATTATATATAAATACCCTATCCCTGCTTGGAGTGTGTGTGTGTGTGTGTGTGTGTGTGTGTGTGTGTGTGTGTGTG
This sequence comes from Onychomys torridus, assembly GCF_903995425.1. Lineage (NCBI taxonomy): Eukaryota > Metazoa > Chordata > Mammalia > Rodentia > Cricetidae > Onychomys > Onychomys torridus. Next base: position 22,783,971 of record NC_050448.1, read on the forward strand.
TGTGTTCATTTATTCTCTTTTAAGTGAGGATTTACTGTATATACAATACAGGAACTACTCCATTTACTCTCCGTTTAAGCAGTTAGTCAGACAGGTAAAGTTGTCATGACTATGGAAACTTTCCTTGTATGAAGGATATATAAAAACATATCACTAAGTGAAGGCAGTGTCTAATCAGTAAGCCTAATGAAAAGACAGGAGCTGACATTTGTATTGATTACTTTTATTGTCACTGTGACAAAATGCCTGACAAGAAGCCACTTGCAGGAGGGAGGGTACATTGTGGTTCACAATTCAGAGAAAGGAATTCTTCATGGAGAGGTGGACAAGGCAGCGGGAGCAGTTCACACAGTGGCAGCAGGTGACAGTTGGTTAGATCTCACCAGCTGCTGTGAAGTGGAGAACTCAGCCAGCATGCTGGCCTATAATAAAGGGTTCCCCTACAAAACCACATCTACCGGCTAGAGCCAACACCTGAAAGATGATACAACCTCTAAAATCACCACCAGCAGCTAGCGAACATGCATCTAAAAGTGTGTGTGTGTGTGTGTGTGTGTGTGTATGTGTGTGTGTGTGGTATGTGTGTGTGTGTGTGTGTGTGTGTGTGTGTGTGTGTGTATGCATGCTTGTGTGTATGTGTATGTGTGTGTATGCATGTATGATATTAATCCCAACCCTAACAATGCTTCTGTGTAGATTTAGAGGATCCAGTGTTCAGTGTCTGGATGCAGGACATTGGAAACAGTAGGCATGAAACCTAGGCATGAATGTTTGGGCTGAAAGCATACAATAATGAATGTGAGAGCACTGAGTGAAAGTGTGTGAAGAGGGGATCAGAAAGAGGGAACCTGGAAGATTTCAGGGAACCAATCACAGAGGGCTTTATCTATTGAAGGAACTGGAATGTGGATGTGCTCAAGAGAACCACTGAAAGCAGAATGAACATCAGCACATCCGTGGTAGTAATTCAGCTTAAAAGGGAATTGGAACTAATTATACATTACTGCAGTTAAACAAATTAAGTGTAATGATTGGCCATTAGGAGAGAAAAGATTCTGAGTCCACAGACAGTTCTGCTTTAGACCCAGCTCTGTCTTGAGTCATGTAAGGTAGCCAGGAGAGGGGACTTAGTGCTCCTTGTGAAAGACAAAGCTAGTGTCCCCCAAAGGCAAAAATACTGTTTGGTTCATCTAGGGAAAATAAAGCACATCAATGCTCTCTTGGCCCAGCACAAGGGGACTTTTGTCCATTACTGCTGTTGGCACACAGGTTCTGGCAGGAAGAGGACAAAGCACTGGGCTTCACTCTGAACCCTCTTTTCCCTTTACATGAGTGGGCTGCCCAATGGCTTTGTGATTGCTCCCAGGTAACACAAGTTTATTTGGTGATGTTGGTGAAGGCAGGAAACTATAGCCCGTTCCTGCAAAGAAAAAAAACAACAACAACACAAATTTAAATAGGCTTTTGTATATTAAATAAACAGAACAGAACAAAAAACAAAACTCCTCAAACCCCATAAATTGTTTGTATCCCCAAATTAAAACAATGGGAGTTTATTCTTTTCTATTCTTCCCTGTTTCTTCCCTTCCTTCCTTCCTCCCTCCTTCATTTCCTCCCTCCCTTCCTCCCTCCTTCCCTTCCTCCCTTCTTTTCACCCTCCCTCCTATCCTTTACTTCAGAGTGGTGGACATCAACCTCATGGCCTTGTGTGTGCTAGGCAAGTGCTCTAACACTGGCCTCCTTCTCTTCCCTCTTCCCTCTTCCCTCCTCCCCTCTACCTCTGCTTCCATCTCCTTCTTTTCTCCATTCTTTGGAAACTTATGTGAGTTGACTTATCTTTATTGTCAACCTAACTGGATTTGGAATCACCTAAGAGACTGGCTTTTAGGTATGCCATGGATGCAGAGGTTAACTGGTGAATAAGATCCACTCTCAATAAGGATGATACCATTCCACTGTCTAGATGGTGGGGAGCACACTGAAACAGCCAACTAAACACCAGCATTCTCTTTTCTGTTTCCTACAAAGTCAAAAGAGAGTATGCTCCCTGTCATGTCTTCCATAGTACAATGATGGACAGGACTCTCAAACTAGGAACTAAAAATACACGCTTCCTCCTTTACATTACCACTTGTCTGTTATTTGATCACAACAACAAGAAAAGCAGCTAATGCAGCTAGTATATTTTTTAATCTCCTTTTTCGGATTACACATGTGGTCTTCACATCTGTATGTTGAAGAGAAAGATAATAATCTTCTAAGATTACAGTTATTATACAGATGGTAATATATTGTTTAGTCAAAGAGTTACATAGCAGCTGTGTTGTGTCATTACATGGGCGGCCATTACTTCAAGCAGTGACGAGAGAGAGTTCTTGGAGTGTCTCCAAATAGACACACTCAAATGCCTTCCTACTGATCTTTCTTCTGGGTTTTCTTAAACATACCTGTTCCTCCCATGACCCTTCCCCTTTTATTGAAAAATCGATGTTTTTCTCACATAATATATCCTGATGATGGTTTCCCCTCCCTCTATTCCTCCCAGTTCCTCCCCACCATCCCTCCCATCCTGATCCACAACCTTTCTGTCTCTCATTAGAAAACAAAACTGACTTCTAAGGAATAATAGAAAGAAAATAAAAACAAAACCTAACAAATCAGAAGGACAAAACAAACAAGCAGAAGGAAAAGAGCCCAAGAAATGGCACAAGAAGCAGATAGAGACACAGAGACCCACTCATGTGCACACTCAAGAATCCAATAAAAAACACTAAACTAGCCGGGCGGTAGTGGTACACACCTTTAATCCCAGCATTTGGGAGGCAGAGGCAGGTGGATCTCTGTGAGTTCGAGGCCAGCCTGGTCTCCAAAGTGAGTTCCAGGAAAGGTACAAAGCTACACAGAGAAACCCTGTCTCAAAAAACAAACAAACAAACAAACAAAAAACCCAAACACTAAACTAGAAGTCATAATTTATGGAACCATGCAGGCCCTTTGCATGCTACCTCAGTCTCTCTGATTTCCTATGTGCATCAATCCTGTTGATATAGAGGTTCTTGGTGTCCTGCATCCCCTCTGGCATTTACTCTTTCTGCATCCCCTTCCACAAGGTCCCTGAGGGGAGAGGATTCATGGAGAAATGCTGTTTATAGCTAAGTGTTCCAGATCTCACATTCTCTGCATAATGTCTGGCTGTGGGTCTCCATATTTGTTCCCATTTACTGCAGGAGGAAGCTTCTCTGATGATGGTTGAAAAAGGCACTGATGTATCTGCATAGCTGAATGACATTAGAAGTCATTTTGTTGTTTCATTCTTTACTCTAACAGTAGCATTTGGTCTTATCCTAGGTTCCTAGGCTGTCTAGTTTCAGATTCTTGGTCAATCAACCAAGGTAAGATATAGATTCCACCTAGTAGAGTGGGCCTTAAATGAAATCAGATGTTGGTTGGTTACTCACACAAGATTTGTACCACCATTTTATGAGCATAACTTGCAGGCAGGACACCATTTTTTATTAAAGCGTTTGTAGTTGGGTTAGTGTTTATGTTTCTCCTTTTGTAGCCTGCAGAATAACTTTCTTCACCAAAGACATTAGCACTTACGGGTGAAGGCTCTGTGTAGGCACCAGCTTGAAGTCTCCATGCTCAGTGAGTTGTGTAGGTGTTGTCTTTAGCCAGGGGGTTTCATTACTGTCAGTTTGTGCAGAGCAACTTCTAGTCATGGCAATAGACTGGGTTGTTTGGGAGTTCTCATCAGACCCCTTTGACCAGGAACTGAATAAGATATAACCCAATCACTGTACTGGAAGCTTCATTTGGTGATAAGAGATGTCTAATTGGGGCTCTGTTTCCCCACTATTTGGTAATTTCATTTAGATCACCTTCATATATGTATATATTTAAAGAAACATCTATTTTATTAGGTTTCCATATGACCCCTCAAATGCTCTTAATTTTAGCTATCTCTCCCCATATTACCTCCCTTATTTCCATCTTCTATTCCCCCCCCATTTAATCCTTCCATTATAGTCCCTCCACCCATTCATAACTAGCTATTTTATTTCCTTTTCCCAGAGTGATCTATCTGTCCCCCAATTCCTTACTCTATACCTAACCTCTATTGCTCTATTTATTGTAGTTTGGTTATTATTGGCATGACAGCTAATATCCACATATGGGTGAATATAGACCATATTTGTCTTTTTGGGTCTGGGTTACCTCACTCAGGAGGACTGACTATTATTCCATTGTGTGAATGTACCACATTTTCTTTATTCATTCTTCTATTGAGGGACATTTTGGTTGTTTCCAATTTCTGGATATTATGAATAGAGTAACAATGAACATGGTTGAGCAGATGTCCTAGTTGTAGGATGGAGCATCATTTGAACATATGCCCAAGAGTGGTATAACTGGATCTTAAGGGAGATTGATGCTCATCTTCCTGAAGAACAGCCACACTGATTTCCATAGTGCCTATACAAGTTTGTGCTTCTACCAGCAATGGATGAGTTCTCCTTACTCCACACCCATTCTGATGGGAGTAAGATGAAATCTCAAAGTAGTTTTATGTGCATTTCCTTGATGGCTAAGGATGTTGGACATTTCTTTCATTGTTTCTCAGCCTTTTGAGTTTTCTGAGAATTTTTGTTTAGCTCTATACCCCATTTTTAATTGGGTTGTTTATTTTCTTGATATCTAGGTTTTTGGTTATTTAGATTTTTGGGATATTAACTATCAGATGTGGGGTTGATAAAAATCTTGTTCCCATTCTGTAGGCCACCATTTTGTCCTATTGATAGTGCCCTTTGCCTTACAGAAACTTTTCAGTTTCATGAGGTTCCATTGATTAATTGTTGATCTTAGTGCCTGTGCCAATGGTGTTCTATTCAGAGGGTCTTTCTCTGTGCATTCAAGGCTGCTCACCACTTTCTCCTCTATCAAGTTCAGTGTATCTGCTTTTATATTGAGGTCTTTGAGAAATCTGGGGGTGAGTTTTGTGCAGGGTTTTTGTGTTCTTCTACATGTAGACATCCAGTTTGACCAGTACCATTTGTTGAAGATACTGTCTTTTTTTCAATGTGTATTTCTGGCTTCTTTATCAAACACAAGGTGTCCAAAGGTATGTGGATTTACTGATCAATGTGTCTGTTTTGTACCAGTTTTATTACTAAAGCTCTGTCATACAATTTGAGGTCTGGGATAATGTTGATGGCTACTTGATCATGGTGGATGATCTTGATGATGTCTTCTTGGATTCAGTTTTCAAGTATTTTATTGAGAATTTTTACACCTGGATTTATAGAGAAATTGGTCTGTAATTATCTTTCTTTGCTGAGTCTTTATATTGCTTGAGTATCAGAGTAACTGTGGCCTCATATAATGAATTGGGCACTGTTCCTTTCGTTTCTGTTTTGTGGAATAATTTGAGAAATATGGGTGCTAACTCATGTTTTAAAGTCTTGTGGAGTTCTGCACTAAAACCATCTGGTTCTGGGCTTTTATTTTTTTGTTTGGAGAGTTTTAATTGCTTTTCCTATTTTACTAAGGGTTAAAGGTGTATGTAAATTGCCTTTCTGATCTTTATTTAACTTTGGTACCTACCAAGAAAATTATTCATTTTATTTAGATTTTCCAATTTGGTTATGAATAGGTTTCTAAAGTATGTTTGTATGATTCTCTGGATTTTCTTGTTAGCTGTTATGTTCACCCTTTCATCTCTAATTTTGTTGATTTGGGTATTTTCCCTCTGCCTTTTAGTTAATTTGAATAAGAGTTTGTCAATCTTATTGATTTTCTCAAAGAATTAACTCTTTGTTTTGATGATTTTTAGCACTTTTTCTTTATATTTTGTTGATTTCAGCCGTGAGTGTGATTACTTCTTGCCATCTATTCCTCTCGGGTCTGATTTTTCTTTCTTTTCTAGAGCTTTTACATGTGCTATTAAGTCACTAGTATAAGAGCTCTTCATTTGTTTTTGTTTTTTTTTTTTAAATAGACATTTCTTTTTTGTTTGTTTGTTTTTTGAGACAGGGTTTCTCTATGTAACAGCCCTGGCTGTCCTGGAACTCACTTTGTAGACCAGGCTGGTCTTGAACTCACTGAGATCCTCCTGCCTCTGCCTCACTAGTGCTAGGATTAAAGCATGGACCACCACCTCCTGGCCTCTTCAACTTTTTTTTAAATGTAGGCACTTAGTGCTACAAACTGTCCTCTTAGATCTACCTCTGTTGTGTTCCATACGCTTGAGTATGTGTATTAATTTTCATACAGTTAAAGAAAGCCTTAATTTCTGTCTTGACTCATTTTTCATTCAGTAGAAAATTGTTCAGTTTCTGTGAGTTTGTAAGATTTCTGTTATTTCTGTTGTTGATATCCAGCTTTAATCCCTGGTAATCAGAGAGGATACAGGGTGTTATTTTAATTTTCTTGTATCTGTTGAGACTTGCTTTGTGTCTGAATATGTGGTCATTTTTGGAGAAAGTTCTATAAGGTGCTGAGAAGCAGGCATAATTCCGTAAATATGCTAGATTCATTTAGTTTATAATGTCTGTTAGCTCAAGCATTTTACTGTTTAGGTTTTCTTTGGATGACCTGTGTATTGGTGAGAATGTGGTATTGAAGACTCCTAATATCAGTGTGTTAGGGTCAATATGTCTATAAGCTGTAGTAGTTTTTCTTTTACAAACTTGGGTGCCCTTGTGTTTGGGCATAGATGTTAATTGAAATGTCATTTTTGTGGTTTTTTCCTTTTATGAGTATGTAGTATTTTTCCCTTCTCTTTTAATTAATTTTGGTTTAAAGTCTATTTTGTTAGGTAGTAAAATGGCTGCACCAACTTGCTTCTTAGGTCCCTTTGCTTGGAATATCTTTCCATCCCTTTTCACTGATGTGATGAATAGCCTTGAGGTTAAGGTGTGTTTCTTGCACCAGCAGATGGATGAATCCTGTCTTCATATCCATTCTTTTTGTATGTGTCTTTAATTTGGAGAATTGAGACCATTGCTGTCAAGAGATCTCAATGATGAGTGTTTATTGATTCCTGTTATTTTGTTGTTGTTGTTGGTGGTGGTGGTGGTGGTAGTGATGGTGTGTGTGTGTGTGTGTGTGTGTGTGTGTGTGTGTGTGTGAGTGTTTTGTGTTTTGCCTCTTTTGATTTGCTGGTCTGGGATTATTGGGATTATATATTTCTTGTGTTTTCTTGAGTGTGGTTAGGCTCTTTAGGTTGGTGTTTTCCTTCTAGAGCTTTCTGTAGGACTGGATTTGTACATAGATATTATTTAAATATGATTTTTTTTTTTATCACAGAATGCTTTATTTTCTTCATCTATTGTGACTGAAAGTTTTGCTGAGGGTAGTAGTCTGGGTTTGTATCTCTAGTCTCTTAGAACATCTGTCCAGGAGATTCCACAAGTGTTCTACTCAGAGCTGGGAATGAGACTGGGGATTGGATTTGGAGGAGAGGAATGGAGAACAAAGATCTCAATATTGTCTACTTGCTTCTCTGCTGGTGGTTTACCAGGAATGCATACTGTAGTTGGGGGCTGGAATAATAGGATGCGTAACAAGGAAAGTTGGAGAAGATTTATGTGATCTGCAGGAGATGGGGGTAGAGAGGAGAAAGGAGTGGCAGAAGATGGTTTGCTACAGAGTTGGGAGTGAAACAGGGATTAGAAATAGAGGAGAGGAAGGAGAGGTGAATGTCTGCAGTTGGGCTACCTGTTTCCCTGGTTGGAGTGGCCTGTGGATTTCCAGGGAATCCCTACCTTCTCTTGATACCATTGCTTCATAAACATCCTTATGAAAAGGATAGGAAGCATCAATTCTAGATTTGAATTTATTTTCTTAACTTTTAGCTGAAAAAAAAATGCATGCTTGCTTTTAACCTTTGCACTTTTATACTATATTCAAATACTTTAAGTGACCTTTTACCTTGATTCTATAAATAATGATGGTAGAATCTTTTTTCCTGAAGATTTCAGGAAGGATAACTTTGATATGTTGCTGCAAAAGCTATAGCTTTCCTATTTAAAAATACTGCATGATGTAAAGTGGTATTTATACAGATTCTACACTGAACACCATGCCCAATAGTTCCCTTAGAGCCATATTTTCCTTGAGAAAGTAGTGGACAGCAGAGGTTCTCAGGCCTGATGAACTGCTTTAATCACTTCCGTTTTCTGCTTTGTGACTCCTGCTGCTCCATGTTTCAGAATTCATTTAGTTTGACATTACCAGCATCCATTTTAGTATAAGATGAGAATAACATTCTTTTGCCACATCATCAACTTTTAAAGGATTCATCTTCACTAATACAACAAAGTGGAGGATTGTGTCAATTAGCTAAATAATTGGAGCAACGATTAAACTTTTGTGTGTGCCTTTCCCCCCTCAGCATTAGTAAGGTATAATTGACAAATAAAATGGGATTCAGGGTGCCTAATTCCCTGTGTTGATATACCTGTGCATTGTTGAAATGATTACCACCATCAAGCTAATTAATGTGACTATCAGCTGGACTGCAGTGTTACAATCCCACTGTCACCACAGGGACCATGGCTCTGTGAAAGCTCATTTCCACTTCCTTGTCTGGTCTCAGAGTGGTCACAGGAGCTTCTTTGAATGAATTCAGGTGGAATGTTGCTATAACACAAAGTTAATCTTGTGCATTCATCAGATTTAAGGGAGCCTCTCTGACTTAAAATTCAATAAGCAAATAAAAGCTGAACTCATGATAGCTGAACCCAATCCTCCCCTAGCCATAATCAGCAGCTAATGTGTTTGAACTCCCCTGCCTCTTATCCTTAGTATTTAGAGCGGTCTTAACACAGGACTGATTACTGTTATGTTTAGTAGTGTGTGTTCAGTTATTTGTTCCCCTTTTTTGGGGGTTTGAATTTCTTTGTTTGTAGGATTAAAAATATGCTGGTGCCACATCATTTGAATAATGATTATGGTATGAGCTGTGCTAATGGTCAATTTTTTCCCCATTTTTTAAGGCTATTAAGAAAATGTCCCCTGCACCTAGGTCCTAGCCCTGGGCACCAGCCATTCCAAGGTAGACCTGCCCAACTTGGCCTCAGGTTCTGGCCATAGTGCAGGACTCCCCAACCCCAAAAGGAAGTTTCCCCTCTCCAAGACCCTCCAGTGGACCCTACAACCTCCACACCCTGCCCCCACACCCATCTGCCAGAGACCCCAGCCACTTCCAGAGACTTAGAAACCAGCCCCAGCTTCTATCCCACTGGGAAATCCCATCTGAACCAGAGGTGAGTGCCTGGGGTTATAGTCAGAGAAGCACCCACCTCTAGGTCCCACCCCTGGGCACCAGCCATCGCGGGAAGACCTGCACAATTTGGCCCCAATTTCTGGCCATTCATGGGCCCTGAGGGAAGGTTCCACTTTTCCAAGACTGCAGGCAGACCCTGCAATCTCCACACCCTGCCCCCACACCCATCTGATGGAGACCCCAGCCACTTCCTGAGACTCAGAGACCAGCTCCCATCTTCCATCCACCCCAGAACTTCCATCTGGACCAGAGCTTCCATCCTGCCCCACAACTCCCATCTAGACAAGAGGAGCTCCCATCTGGAGAAGATACAGAGACCCCAGCAACTTCCTGAGACTTAGAGACCAGTCACCAGCTCCTGTGTGGCCAGCATTCCCATCTGGCTCAGAGCTCCCATCTGGCCCAGAGCTTCCATATGAACCAGAGAGAGGCTCCCTAAATCTGTCAGCTCTGACTGCACCAAGTGCACTAATAAGACCAAGAACGAACCCACAAGGAGATGGGCAGACTTCAAGGCAGAAGTACACACAACAAAATAAAGAGCAATGCAGCATCACCAGAACCTAGCCCTCCTCCAACAGCTAGACCTGAACACAGAATGGTAGAAGCAGAAGAAAACAACCTTATAAATAACATCATGAAGAGGCTAGAGCCTTATATAGAAGAAATTAAAAATAGAGTGGAGGAACAGACAAACAAAAATGGGAAGAACACTATAAAAAACTGGAAGAAAGGACAAATAAAGCAGAAGAAAACAATAAGTCCCTGAAAGAAAATCATGAAATAGGAATGAAACAGAGGAGGGAAATAGTCCAAGACCTGAAAAGGGAAATAGAAAAAATGAAGACAACACAAGCAGAGGGAATGCTGGAAATAGAAAATCTGAGTAAATGAACAGGAACTTTAGATGCAAGTATAACCAACAGAATGCAAGAGATGGAAGAGAGGATCTCTGGTGTTGAAGATACAGTAGAAGAAATAGATTCATCAGTCAAAGAAAACACTAAAGCCTACAAAGTCATGACCCAAAATGTCCAAGAAATTTGGGACACCATGAAACGACCAAATCTACCAATAATAGGGATAGAGGAAGGAGAAGAATACCAACTCAAAGGCACAGAAAATATATTTAACAAGATCATAGAAGAAGACTTCACCAACTTAAAGAAGGAAATGCCTATGAAGATACAAGAAGCCTATAGAACACCAAACAGACTAGACCCCCCCAAAAAGTCCCCTCGTCATATAATAATTAAACAAATAAACGTACAGAATAAAGAAAGAATATTAAGAGCAGCAAAGGAAAAAGGCCAAGTGACTTATAAAGGCAATCCCATCAGAATAACACCCAATTTCTCAATGGAGACATTGAACGCCAGGAGGACCTGGACAGATATAATGCAGACACTAAGAGACCATGGATGCCAGCCTAGACTCATGTACCCAACAAAACTTTCAATCATCATAGATGGAGTAAACAAGACATTCCAAGACAAAGCTGGATTTAAACAATACTTATCCACAAACCCAACCCTACAGAAAGCACTAGAAGCAAAATTCCAACCTAAGGAAGTCAGATACACCCTCAAACACAGGCAATAGATAACACCACAGCACTAAAACCCAAAGAAGAGAAGTACAGACACACTACCACCAAATATAAAAATAATAACAGGAATGAACAATCACTGGTCATTAATATCCCTTAACATCAATGGATTTAATTCACCTATAAAAAGACACAGACTAACAGAATGGATACAAAAACAGGACCCATCTTTTTGCTGCATACAATACAAGAAACACACCTCAAATTCAAAGACAGACACCTCCTAATAATAAAAGGCTGGGAAAAGACTTTCCAATCAAATGGTCTTAAGAAGTAAACTGGTGTAGCCATCCTAATATCCAGCAAAATAGACTTCAAACTAAAATCAATCAAAAGAGATGATGAAGGACATTACATACTCATCACAGGAAAGATCCACCAAGATGAAGTCTCAATTCTGAACATTTATGCCCCAAACACAAGGGCACCCTCATATGTAAAAGAAACATTACTAAAGCTTAAATCACATATAAAACCCCACACATTAGTAGTGGGAAACTTCAACCCCCCACTTTCACCTCTGGACAGATCGGCCAAATTGAAACTTAACAGAGACATAATGGTCTTAACTGATGTTATAGCTCAAATGGACTTAATCGATATCTACAGAACATTCCACACGAACAAAAAAGAATATACCTTCTTCTCAGCATCCTATGGAACCTTCTCTAAAATCAACCACATACTTGGCCACAAAGCAAATCTCAACAGATACAAAACAATTGGAATAACCTCCTGTGTTATATCAGACCACTGTGGTTTAAAGTTAGATTTCAAGAATAAAAAAAAACCTACAGAAAACCTTCAATATCATGGAAGCTGAATAATGCTCAACTGAATCACCAATGGGTTAAGGAGGAAATAAAGAAAGAAATTAAAAACTTCCTAGAGATCAATGAAAATGAATACACCACATACCCAAACTTATGGGACACTATGAAAGCAGTGCTAAGAGGGAAATTCATAGCAATAAATGCCCACATAAAGAAGTTGCAGAAATCTCACACTAATGACTTAATAGCACACCTGAAGGCTCTAGAACAAGAAGAAGAAAAGTCTCCCAGGAAGAACAGACTCCAGGAAATTATCAAATTGAGAGCTGAAATCAATAAAATAGAAATAAAGAGAAAGATACAAAAATTAATGAAACAAAGAGATGGTTCTTTGAGAAGATCATCAAGATAGACAAGCCCTTATCCAAACTAACCAAAAGACAGAGAGAGAGCATCCAAATTAACAAAATCAGAAATGAAAAGGGGGAAATAACAACAGACAATGAGGAAATCCAGAGAATCATCAGGTCATACTTCAAAAACCTCTTCTCCACAAAACTGGAAAATCTATAAGGAATGGATAATTTTCTGGATAGGTACCACATACCTAAGTTAATCAAGACCAGATAAACCATTTAAATAGTCCAATAACCCCTAAGGAAATAGAATCAGTCATTAAAAGTCTCCCAACCAAAAAAAGCCCAGGGCCAGATGGTTTCACTGCAGAATTCTACCAGATCTTCAAAGAAGACTTAATACCAATACTCTTTAAATTGTTCCACACAATAGAAGCAGAAAGAATATTACCAAACTCCTTCTATGAGGCTAATTACCCTGATTCCTAAACCAAACAAAGATGCAACAAAGAAAGAGAACTACAGACCGATCTCCCTCACGAACATTGATGCAAAAATACTCAATAAAATACTGGCAAACAGACCCCAAGAGCACATCAAAACAATTATCCACCATGATAAAGTAGGCTTCATCCCAGGGATGCAAGGGTGGTTCAACATAGGAAAGTCTGTCAGTGTAATATACCATATAAATAGACTCAAAGAAAAGAAACCTCATGATCATCTTTCTAGATGCAGAAAAGGCATTTGACAAAATCCAACACCCCTTCATGATAAAGGTCTTGGAGTGATCAGGAATACAGGGCACATCCCTAAACTTAATAAAGGCAATTTCCAGCAAGCCAACAGCCAACATCAAATTTAATGGAGAGAAATTCAAAGCAATACCACTAAAATCAGGAACAAGGCAAGGCTGTCCCCTCTCCCCATACTTATTCAATACAGTACTTGAAATTCTAGTCAGAGCAATAAGACATCATAAGGAGATTAAGGTGATACAAATTGGAAAGGAAGAAGTCAAGCTTTCCCTATTTGCAGATGACATGATAGTATGCATGAGTGACCCCAAAAATTCAAACAAGGAACTGACCCAGTTAATAAAAACCTTCAGCAACATAGCAGAACACAAGATCAACTAAAAAAAAATCAGTAGCCCTCCTATATACAATAGACAAACAGACTGAGAAGGAAATCAGAGATACATCACCCTTTACAATAGCCACAAATGATATAAAATACCATGGGGTTACTCTAACTAAGCATGTGAAGGGCCTATATGACAAGAACTTTAAGTCCCTGAAAAAAGAAATTGAGGAAGATGTCAGAAAATGGAAAGATCTCCCATGCTCATGGATAGGCAGGATTAACATGGTAAAAATGGCAATCTTATCAAAAGTAGTCTACAAATTCAATGCAATCCCCATCAAATTACCAACCCAATTCTTCACAGACCTGGAAAGAATAATCCTCAACTTCATATGGAAAAACAAAAAACCTAGGGTAGCCAAAAGAATCCTGCACAATAAAACAACCTCTGGAGGCATCATGATCCCTGACCTCAAGCTCTACTATAGAGCTACTGTAATAAAAACAGCTTGGGACTGGCATAAAAACCAATATGTGGACCAATGGAATCAAATTGAAGACCCTGACATTAACCCGCACACCTATGAACATATAATTTTTGACAAAGAAGCCAAAACTGTTCGATGGAAAAAGAAAGCATTTTCAACAAATGGTGCTGGCATAACTGGATGTGAATATGTAGAATGCTGCAAATAGATCCATATCTGTCACTGTGCACAAAACTTAAGTCCAAGTGGATCAAAGATCACAACATAAATCCAGTTACTCTGAACCTGACAGAAGAGAAAGTAGGAAGTATTCTTGAATGCATTGGTGCAGGAGGTCACTTCCTAAATATAACACCAGTAGCACAGACACTGAGATAAACAATCAATGGTTGAGAGAAAGCCTGATCTGACCTAGTCTGGTGATCAGATGGCCAAACACCCTAACTGTTGCGCTAGAAATCTCATCCAATAACTGATGGAAGTGGATGTAGAGATCCTCGGCCAAGCCTCAGGTGGTGCTCCTAGTCTGGTGATGAGATGGCCAAACACCCTAACTGTTGTGCTAGAAATCTCATCCAATAACTGATGGAAGTGGATGCAGAGATCCTCGGCCAGGCCTCAGGTGGAGCTCCTGGAGTCCAATTGTGGAGAAAGAGGATGGTCTGCAAGAGTGTGAATTGTTGAGACCAAGATTGGAAAAGTACAGGAACAAATAGACAAACTAATGGAAACACATGAACTATGAACCAAAAGCTGTGGAGCCCCCAACTGGATCAGTCCCTCTGGATAAGTGAGACAACTGAATAGCTTGAACTGTTTGGGAGGCACCCAGGCAGTGGGACCCAGACCTGTCCTTAGTTCATGACCTGGCTGTTTGGAACCTTGGGCTTACACAGGGACACTTTGCTCAGCCTGCAAGGAGGGGACTAGAGCTGCCTGTACTGAATCCACCAATTTTAGCTGAATCCCCAGGAGAGTCTTGGCCCTGGGGTAGATGGGAATGGAGGGGAGGGGCTGGGGGAAGGTGGGTGCCGTTGTGGGAGGGGGGAGGACAAGGGAACCCATGACTGATATGTAAAATTAAAATACCAATATAATAAAAAAGAAAAGAAATTGTCCTAGTAACGTCCCCAAGAAATAGTTCTAACGTGGACCTCTACTCCTTGAAATGAGTGATAGGACATTTTCCTACGAAAGTCTCCTTGGGAAATTTCAATCTTTAAAAATTGAATTTGAAGGTCTCATAGATTTGTGCACCCATGTGCTAAAATCATGTCTGAATTGAAAAATACCAAAAATTGGAGATAATAGGATGCAAAATGATCTTTGTATGTCATTAGCTTGACATCTATCATATACTTTGTTCAATTGCAATATTTATTAAGTGTCTAATTTCTTAAATATGGATAAAAATTACAAACAATAACATGTAAGCTACTTTCAATAAATAGACATGTCCTCACTGATTTAAGAATAGTAATTAGGTGTAGCACATTAACTCAGTAGCCTAGAGCAATTTTATAATAATCTTCTAAGAGCTTAGGAAAAAAATCAACATTTTATTACTTTTAACATAGTGCAGTTACTGCTTTTCTTAATTCACTTTAGTGAGCCGTCAATAACTTCACTCCATTAAATGCTGAATCTAATTAGCTCCAGGTCACAATTTATGTGATTTCTAAGTTGTGTGCTATTTTGAATGTCTAGTAAATGTTACCTGTGGCAACATAAATACACGTAATCTATAGTTTCTCATGGACAATCACTCTTTATTCCTGGGATAGCACACTTCCCAAAGTGCTGTTTCAGATTGCTCTCTGGATTCTTTGGTTTTGTTGTATGGAGACATAATGTACAGTTACTAATACTAGAGAAAAAAAAAGAAATTTCCTTTCAAAAAATAATAATGTTTACAATGATGACAGGAGAATCCAGGCAAGGCACTTTGAGGGAGGCACTCTGGAGCTGTAGGTGCCATAGCTCAATGAAGTTTTTGTGTGGCTTTTCTGAGTACTTAAAAAATTTTTAAATGTTTTCTTTGAGCAATTAATATTTATATATAATGTGATATGACCATATTCAATCCCATTTTCCCCATCTAACTCTCCTTGGGTACCCCCAAGTAACACAGTTTTTCAGCTCTACAATGGCAAAAAGCTGTTTGACTTCTATAGCAAAACAGGGTTGGCCAACATCCATGTTGACAGTCTGTGGACTCTGATGCCCTTTAGTTTCACAGATAAACAGTTGAAATTTTGTTCTTTGTATCTTTATACCTTGGTAAATATGAAATTCTAGATTATTAATTCTAAAGTTTCTATAGAGTGACTAATTAGAGCTTGAGACTGAGTAGAGATTGAGACTAAATTACCCTTGATAATCATCATCTCAGTTCCCTTAACAGTCATTTCCCACGCCTTTATTTGAGCTAACATCCCTTTGACCATCAGATAAAATATTTGGAGAATATTAACTTAGTAAATAATCAATTATCACTAACTCCTCAAAAGGCTGAAAATATGATCAAGTAACATCTGAAAACCTATTTTGAGATTTGCTTTGCTATGCCTTGTCTGCCTATACTCCCAACTGATATACTTGATAACTGTATTGATGCATGGATTGTCTTTAGTTCACCAACTATAAAATTTCATATGACCACTTCTACAGTAGAACAGGTCATTTGGGGCAACCCTGTATGTGATCCTGGATTAGAATAAACCTCTTATATTTTGAAGCAAGAGCTGTATTTTGTGTTGACACTTGGTATATGCTTGTTCTAAGGTAAGCTTATTAAGAAATGGTGAAGAGTTCATGTGTGCTAATGACATGCATTGCCTTGGACAAAGCCTGTATGTTACACCTGGGGACTATTTAGTTATACTCTAAACTGCATCTTAGTGCTTCTGCCATTCCTTCATGTTCAGTGCTGTGATACAGATATGTGCAGCTGAGATCATGTTTCTTTCCTTTCTAATTAAGAAATTTTCTTTTTTTCATCTTTTTATTAAGAGTTTTTCTATTCATTTTACATACCAACCACAGATCCTCCTCTCCTCCTTCCTCCTGCTCCCCCAGCCTTCCCCCCACAACCCATCCCCCATTCCCACCTCCTCCAAGGCAAGGCCTCCTATAGGGAGTCAGAAAAACCTGGTACATTCAGCTGAGGCAGGTCCAAGGCCCTCCCCCTGTACCACAGCTGTGCAAGGTGTCCCACCATAGGCACTGGGCTCCAAAACACCTGCTCATGCACCAGGGATGAATCCTGATCCCATTGCTAGGGGGCCCTTAAATAGTTGAAGCTAAACAACTGTCTCGGCTAGCAGAGGGTCTAGCCCATGGGGCTTCCACAGCTATTGGTCCATAGTTCATGAGTTCCCACTAATTTGGCTTGCTTATCTCTATATGTTTCCCCATCATGTTCTCAATGTCCCTTGCTCATTCATAGAATCCTTCCTCTTTTGGTGAATACCCTAACTGTCAGCATAGAGCCTTCATTCAGTAACTGATGGAAGCAGATGCAGAGATCCACAGCTGGTGCCAGGCCAAGCTCCAGGAGACTAGTCCATATGAGAGAGAGAGGAAATCATGTTTATATCAACAGGATTCTGTGGTAGACTACTGAGCAGTACAACTTTAAACAGGCAGCAAAGCAGAGAAAGGCTGCAGTGTTTTTCATCAAAAAACCTCAACAATGTGAAGCCCTTTAATATTTTCAAAAGAAGAACTTTACAATTCAAAATGCATCTACGTATGTGAAATTTCTAAAAGTCAGACAAAATGATCTAACCAGAACATCAAACTAAAAACTCCAGTAGCCAAATAGAAATAAGATAAAAGCTAATTAGAACAAAATTGTGACTAAAATGTTGTAGGAATATGCTTGTGGGTTTGTTTGTTTTGATCGTATTTTGTTAGTAGCCAAGGCTGGCCTGGCACTCTATTAATGGAGCCTAAGATGACCTCTAATTTGTGATCCTTTTGTTATCCTGGACCCTGGTAAATACTGGAATTAGGGGCTTGTACCAACATACTCAGCTTAAATATTTTTTTCAATTTTATGTGTGTTGACTGTACACATATACTAGAAAACATGAACAATACAGAATAAGGAATGAAACTTAAAAAATCCACCCAAATAATTGACATTTGCTTGTTTATGACAAAAAACTAAATAAACTGGATAAACTACCAGTTTTATAGATCAATATAAATATTCCAACACTATGAACACATGTTGTGGTCCAATAATATTTAAGGTTAAAATTGACAAAAGTTACAAACAAACAAAAAGTTAAACAAGCAAACAGCATACATTGGGATAGTTCCAGGGATATGTATGGAACATGTGATCTGTCCAAACACTTGTTTCTTCTCTGTTCCCAGCTCCTATACACTGGCTTCTCCTGAGCCTCCATGTTTTTAGGGTCAGGTGTACCAGCACGTTGGCTCTGTGAACTGACGGGGAAATGGATATCCCAGAAAAAAGACCCACTCAGAAAGGAAGGTGCAGTGACAGTTGAAGAAAGAGAGGGGTCACTGACAGAATGTGACACCAGATATCTGAGGCATAGGGCTTGAAAACAGCACCTCCCTGGTAAGGAAGGTAGCAGTGATTCTAAGGATCCTGCATAGAAAGCCACAGTTGCTGGTCTGTGGGGAAGGAGGAGTAACAGGCTCACCAAAATGGCAACACCAATCTGAGGTAGGAACGCTAAAGCAGCCAGAGCCACTTGCCCCAGAATAAACTTGGAGATCATGAAGGCCAAAGACCAAAAGTCATAGTTAAGGGTTCTGAGAGCAGCCTACATAGTCAAACTAAGTTAGAGGCTGACTTCAAAGTTGGCCTGTAATGTAGAAGTGTAACCCAAACAAGTTCTTTCCTTTTCCAAATTGGTTTTTGTGAATGTTTTATCACAGAAGCAGAAAGGAAACAAGGACAGAGACCCAAGGCATAGGTAATTCAGAAAGAAAAAACAGACTTCTTTGGGAATGTAAGCAAATACTACCCACCTGCCTCCCATGTACCAACGACCCATAAGGGAAGATACTAGTTTTGTTGTTGTTTGTTGTTTGTTTTTTGTTTGCGTTGTTTGTTGTTTGTTTGCATAGCTCCTGTAAGTCAGCTGTTGTTTAAGACTATTAGACTTGAGTTCTGTGAGCTAGGATGGCTGAGTCATAGCCCATCTGAACTGGGCAGCAGGCAGGGAGCAAGGTCAACCTGAACAGAATGACATCCATCAAGTCTTGCCAAGCTTGTTGCACAAGATGCCATGTGAATGAAATATGCTGACAAAAATGTGCAAGGAAGATGAGGTACTATGCTGAAAGTAAAGAAGAGCAAACTAAAATCAGAACCAAAGCATGGAGTTTGCCAACTAAAATATTGGAAACGTGAAAGAGTGAGACCTCATCATTGACGTAGGAAATGAAGTTCAATAAGTAGCTTAAAGACCAAGGCTACTACTAAGGTGGTAGAAATAATGACTGAGCAGGAAATATATGAAATTGGCTTTGTTAAGCTAACAAAAACTTAAAATGATTTTAAAAGTGGTAAAGAATGTTGGAAGCAGTAACTGAAGAAGTGAAACATGCCAGTGTCTTGAGAGCTATGAGACTGACTCGGCTCAGGAGCTCTCCAGTATGGATGGTATCCCTTAACGGAAAGGGCAGACATTTGGGTGGGTGTGCCAAATGTATTACATTTTAAAGGGTGGGGGTACGGTAGGGAGAGGGAGAGAGAATGACTTCTGAAACATAGAAAAACTAATTTCTACTTCTTATTTTCAAACCTATGAAGTAGAACTGCTCCGTAGAAAGACCTACAACTCTAGAATCCTCATAGAGTAATAAAACAATTAGTAATTAAAATATGTAAAAATTTTGAAGAAGATCTGTCACCTACATAAGTTTTCTGGAGAAAGTATTAAAGGCAAAAGCTTTATGCCAGTTAAAATATATAAATAAGGAGAAAGTCCTCAAGATATGAAAGAACAGAATTAACACATTCTCCATCACTCTCTTTCAACCATTAAGGGAAGATGTACAAAGAATAGACAGTATTTGGCTCAGTTTTGGTTTCAAGGAGCCTTGGAACACAAAGGTTATACCCTAATGATGCTATGTCTTGAAGGCGCTAAACCAGGCCACAGATTTTTAAATGTTTACATGTAACTGACTTTTAATTCAGATTGCATGTGAACATTGTAAGCAAAGCTTCTTGTTAATGTGTGTGTGTGTGTGTGTGTGTGTGTGTGTGTGTGTGTGTGTGATTTTAACACAGGCTTTATCAGAGTTCAGGTAAAAGAGTTCAATAAGGCCATTTTATTGATTGAATAGATAGGTTTGGGACAGATTGTACAAAGGTAACCATGAGGGAAATCTCAAACTCCTAAGAACTTAAAATGAGTGGGAGTAGGCAAACAAATACAGAAGCAGTCTTTTGAGATTTGTTTGGGTTATTTTACTGTATTTCAACTCTTAAAACAGAATTACTCACTTGAATAAATTTTATCAACAACTGCTGTGTGCCAAAATTACTGACATAGCATGTGTTTTGCTCAAATTTTAGTGCACAAAAATATTGACCCTTTTATAAAATTTCCTCATAGTTATATTATTATGACAAGTCATTGATATAAATATACTGACAAAGTACAGTAGCTCAATTATTAGTATTAAAATATTAGGAATATTAAACTACTTAAGATTTTTAAGTAGTGGACTTTAATTACTCCATCCAAATATCATCCATGAAAATGAGAATGAACTTGAAATAATTAACCAAGCTAAAATGTTTATTAAAAAGAAATAAAATATGTCTCACTTTTTTTGGGAAAACATGTATTTCTCTGCCCTCTCCAAATTTTACTCCCCTGGGAACCTGGAAAGTTCTCAGGAATTGAAAGGAAAAATTATTCTACTCTACACTCAATTTTGCAGTGTTTTTTTTTTTTTAGTTAGTTTTCAGTAAAGCATTAAAATTCAAATTCAAAGTAGTCTATAAACACACACACACACAACTTATAAATACATATAGCTTCTATGAAACAGACAGGCAAGTGGCATTTTAAAGTCGAACTTTATGTATGTGGGTTAGAAATGAAGGAATGTAAATATTCTGTTCTGATTTGCATCCATTTGGAAATCAGAGCCGGAACCTCATAAATTTCATATTAAATGATACATAAATATCATAGGTTAAAGGACAAATTTTCAATGCAGCATTATGCTCCCAAAGAGAATTACCAAAGCTAGTAAAATGAACAAAGCTAATGCTCCCAGTATTATAGAAATATAATCTGTAGATATTTAAAGTAGACTCTGAAAGCTCAGGATATTTTCTGCAGGATATGTAAACAAGTTTCCAAATCTGGAAGCAATGTTGTGTTCACCTAATTTTCTTGCAAGCTTTAAACTGGTCTCCATAGTTGAGCCACCAAGCATTTCCTGAGGCGAGGTGCCAATCATCCTCAGCTCAGTTCATGTTGGAGAATGTCATCCATCTCC
Source organism: Onychomys torridus (assembly GCF_903995425.1). Classification (NCBI taxonomy): domain Eukaryota; kingdom Metazoa; phylum Chordata; class Mammalia; order Rodentia; family Cricetidae; genus Onychomys; species Onychomys torridus. The sequence goes on from NC_050448.1 coordinate 22,805,081, forward strand.
TCTCTTGTCTCTTCAGCAACTGGGTTTATGTCTGAGAAGCTTTGGCTTCAGAGAAGGTAACACTAGGTGCTACTAGATACAGACAGAGACGTAGTTGCATCTCTCAAACAATTTGTCTACGACCCTGTCCAAAATGTCTCATAAAACTCATTCACAGTCATACATGATCCTCACGAGACACAACATGAAAGGTCACTGAGGCAGGTGGCTGGAATGTCTCCTGTCTCAGGTCGCTTTGGCTCTGTTCAGACAAAGTTCTCATTTCCAGAATGTGAGTGTATAACCTGGGCTTATTATGCAAACAACATTAGTCTACACTATAGATTGTAAATTGCCCTCTTGCATATGAAACTCTATTATCCCTCCCGTATAGTTCTCTCTCTCTTTTCTCTTGTTCATTTTTCTTTTATTTCCACCTTTGTTTCATGGGTGGCTCACTATCTCCTCTCTTTCTCTCCTTAATGCATTTTCCCAGACTGATACTCAGATTGAAGAGGAGGACCAGTGCCCCCTTGGGGGGATAAATGGTGCTACTTTCCTTCCACATCCTTCATCATGCCCTGCTTCTTGGCAGCATTATTTGGGAGAGCCTTTGAGTTCATCATAAGCTATCCTCAGGGCCCTTATCCTCTGTCTTAAGGTGATGCTATTTCATGAAGAATTTCATTCAATTCTTCAGTTACAAAACCATTTTTAAATGGGGTTCAGACTTCTTTTTAAGTTGAACTCAATTCTATAATACAGAAAGTTACTTTCATTTTTATAAAATGTGAAGAGTAAGTCTCATTGGAAAAATCCTCTCATTTGGTTTAAGACAGATGAATAATAAAGAGAGAAAAAGATAACTGGATTGTTAAAATTTGACTGCAAGGAGAAGATAATTTAAACTCAAGAGCTGTCAGCACAGAATAGAAGGAGGATGATAAAATGCAGATCAGAGATATCCAGGCAAGTAAGAGTTCTGAATGAACATCTAATAATACTGAACAACCGGTGGACATTTTGAAAACATTGAGAGGCCAGTCCCGAAGAGCATCTTTCCCTATAGCCTGTATTGTAGTCAGTCCAAATGTATTACAGTAATGTCCAAGTGTGTGTGTGTGTGTGTATGTGTGTGTGTGTGTGTGTGTGTGTGTGTGTATGTGCACACACATGAGTGCAGATATGTGTGTTTGTTTAAACATGCATACAAACTTGTATACATTTATATAAAGGCCAGGAAACACCTCCAGTGTTTGCTTTAATGAAAGACACTGCTCTCTCTGTCTGTCTCTGTCTCTCACACTCTCATTTTTGTACAAGATCTCTCTCTGGCCTGGAACTCACCAAGTAGGGTAGGCTGACTGGCCAGAGAGCCCCAAGAATCTGTCCCCATGTCCTCACCACTGGTGTCCCAAGTGTGCACCACCATGACTAGCTTCTGCTTCTGGTGTTGGACTTAGGTTTCATGTTCAAGGGAACAGTAAAATAACAGGCATTTTAAGTTGGAGTTATAAAAATGCAAATGTCTTTCTTTTCAGAGACTTTCCAGGACAGAGGGTCAGATAAGGAACCTTGGTGGGGGGAGGTCCTGTTCACCCAAAACTACCCAAGCCAGGAAGACACTCAGATGTGGTGGAAGTAGGCCTGGGTACATGTAGGTAGAGTCTCTCCCTTGTAACCACAAAAGGGCTTAATATTAATTATAAATGCTCAAGCAATAGCCCAGGCTTGTTATCAGCTAACTCTTAGATTGTTAATCAACCCAAATTTCTTATCTACCCTCTGCCACGTGGCTATACTTTATTTCAACATAGCAAGTTAATCTTGCTTCTCTCTGCATCTGCTTGTGACTCCTATGACTCAGCTCTTCCTCTTCCCAGCATTCTCTTTGCCCTTCAAATCTTGCCAAGCTAATGGTCAATCAGCTTTTTATTAACAATGAGAGCAACACATTTTCACAGTGTATGTATAGAAGGATTGTTCCACATCAGTTCCCCATTTTTGTCTATATAAACAAGGAAGTTTTAATTTTAATATAGTAAAATTATATACTAGAAAAACAGTTATCAAGTAAGAATTACAGTTATAATATCTAGTCCATTTGTATTTAGGGAAATTAGAGAAAACACTCTACTATTTGTCTTATTGTTGTGAATCTAAAGTTTTATACTTAATTTACCTTTTATTATAACTAAAGAAAACTTTAACTATAACTATCTAGTCTTCAACTCAATCAAAGACCCCAGAAGGGTGAAATGTTACCTAATGACAGGGTCGTCTGGCTACTTGGACAGTCACCCAAAGTTCTTCTGTAACATTGGGTCCTTCATCTTTGGCCTACAAGCCTAACATATCTGACAGACTTTTCTGAGGAGCAGTGAATTTTGAAAGCCTGTCCTACCTTGTCTTGGCAAAGTTTGGCAGTCACTTTTTTCTCTGCATCTTGCTGGTTCAGTTTGGACAGCACACAGTCAGCAATTGAGGGAAAGGCAGTTTCTTGCCCAAATGGCTACCTTTTGCCATATGAAAAGCATATGGAGTTTCTTTGATGAACATCATCTCTTTTTTTAATTAAATCAGTGCTGTCAGAAGCAGACATGTCTCACTATCATGAAAAGCCTTGGGTTATTAAAATATTAAATGCCATATTCTGTAGTCCTTTGAAGTGTTTGAAGACCATCTATCAATCTAAATTTATGTGTGTATGACCTTGAAAATATATCTAACATGACTATAACTTTGACTATTATAGATGACTAATTTGTAATCTATATTTCTTAAGTATGCATTATACTTTAAATTGAGCTGTGTAAACACAATACCCCCAAAAGAGTAGAAACATATATACAGTATAACAAAATTAAATTTCAATTTCTATCAATAAACCAAAATCCATACCAATATAAAATATTTTGAGATTAATAGTTGTTTTTTTTGGACTAAAATAGATTCAATAATCTACTATTAACTCATCATTTCTATATCATATCCCCCTTTTTTCCTTAGGAAAGAGATATTTAAATTTAACTTTTTTAGCCTTTAAAAAAAATCTATGACCAATAATAACTTGTAACCACCCCCCCTAAACAATGACAAATAATTCATAATATATTGAATAAACAAAACCAACCCATACCTCAGCTTTTGGGAATGTGGCCTTCATTCTCTAGACTACTTTCTATTGCTAGTGGGCACCAGTATCTTTGGGGGAACATTGAGAAAATTAAGATAATTGGGTGGTATTGTGTGGAATATTTTGTGAGGCTGGACCATCTCAGCTAGTAACCTTGAAGTTGTTCTGGATGCAAAACCCCAAGGAAACTGCAACACAGGCATTTTGAGATGCTGGATTACCTGGGACACTTTGTTTTAATTGATATCTGGTCCCATTGCTCTGAAAATACATAAACTTTTGAAGGTAACATACATATCTGTATTAGTACAAATATATTCTGTGTGTTTCACACAAGTTACCTAAAGGTGGATTTTGTTTTATGTTTGAGCAGGTAAAATATGTATTATGTGTTCTGTAGGGTTTTTTTAGGTTTATTTCTTTATGTTTGTAGTTGGGATTTTCAGGGGGTCTTCCTTAATCAAACCTGATCATCTTTAACCTGTAATGAATCCACAGCCTCTTATTTCCTGTGGAAATAAAGGCATAAACTCTTCCCCATAGTAACATACCTTTTGAATTCCACTTTGAAGTCTAGACATTTTAAAAATATATAGGTTAGTTTAATCTAGCAGTTTTCATAATCCAGTATTTCTTAGCAGTCATTTCTCATTCATTAGCAGTCAAAAAATTTAAAGATCCAAAATCTCTATGTATTTCCTATCTTTATGTGGCTTTTTTCTTTCATATTACTTTACTCCCTTTTTAAGGACCTTATTTTAATATATATATATATTATGCCTGCCTATACCCTTTTTCTTTTCTATCCCAAGCATTTGTACATTTTGAAATGCACTGTAAACCATTTAGAGTTTTTTTTTCCACCTGGATCTGTCTTTGCTGTGTATCTGTAAACTTTTCTGTCTTCATTAGCAAAACCCCAAACTTGTCCTGCAGTGTGCTGGCTTGCACTAATGGCTCAAGCCTATCAGCAGAGGTTGGGAGATGCCTCTTTGTACTGTGGCCCATGTGAGAGACTTCAGGAACTCACGATGTGGCTTAGCTCATGATCACATGCTACGAGGATCAGATCTTTGTACTGTGGCCAGCATGAGAATCATGAGACTAGGAAGCCATGTTTGGCTCCATTTTTATGTGTTTATGTGTTTAAAAACTTTTTTAAAGTTTTCTCAGGTCTTATGTGGATATGTGTGCCAGGTGTTTGGGCATCATTTGTAGGCAGAGTTTCTCTGTCTCTGCTCCTGCTCTCAAATAACCACTAAGAAGCTTAATATTAATTATAAATGTTTGGCTGATTGCTCAAGCTTGTTACTAGCTAACTCTTACATTTTAATTTAACCCATATTTCTTATGTATCCTCTGCCATGTGGTGGTACTATTTTCCAACACAGTATGTTAATCTTGCTTCCCTCTACCTCTGCTCAAGACTTTTCTGACTCAGTCCTTCTCCCCAGCATTCTCTCTACCCTGAAAGTCCTGCCTAGCTATCAGCCACTCAGCTTTTTATTAATAGTGAAAGCAACACATTTTCACAGTTTGTAGCTGGATTATTCCACAATAGGTATAGCTCTTCCTGGTAGCAGTCTTTGTTATCATTCCTGCAATAGATTTGGCAGGTAAGTAGTTAAGCAGACAAGATGGAGACTTCTACTGAGACTTTAAAGGAAAGCTGAAGAGGCCAGGCAGAGTGTTGCTGGTTGGGACCTCTGCATATAGACCCTGACAGACGACACAGCGTTAATTTGTGAAACCGATAAAGTTGCAGTGGAGACACTAGGAAGTTAAAGGTCCCAGAAATAAAGATCCTGTCCTGCAAGAAGCTAAGGGCCATATGTATTCCAGCCCAGCAGGGTAGCCCTATGGCAATGCCCAGAAAAGCTGTAAGGATGGGGCTTTCTAAGTAGTCATGCTTCAGGGAGCCCCCGATACTGCAGAAGCAGCTGTAAGGGTTTGTATTGTTCCTCCTAGTTTCAATTTTGCTTTAAGCCAATTTATAGTCTGTTATTTCTTCACTTTGTAATGAAAATTTTTACTTTGTGTCTGTGGAACTTGTTTGGCTGTTGTTTGTTTTGTCTTACAGATGCTTGCAAGTGAGTTTTCATTTTCTCAGAGGAGACTTTGAATTTAGACTTTTGGGCAATTGCTGAGACAGTTATGATAGTGGAGACATTTTGGAGAGGGTTGTACCCATTTTTTTTTTAAAATTTTGAGATGGATATATACAGAATTTAATCTCTCAATCTTGTTTTCTTCAAAAACCCATGTTGGGGAGGCCTTGGCCTTGGTATCCAGTAGTGTGCTGTGAGAAGGTGGAAGATGCTTTAGGGCCAGGCCCAAAGAAAGGTTTCCAAATTATTGAAACAAAGAGAACAGTCTCAGTTTTTGGCTTATTGAAACATGGCTGAAGGGTCCAGGAATATAGAAACATAAAATTATAACTTAAGATATGAAAACTGACAATCATCAGCTCTAAAGGTTAACTGCTTACAATGGCTTTCTACTTTACAGCCAGCTCTTCTGCTGACAGCCAGCGGTTAACTTTTTACCCCCTTACCCTTTATAGATAACAACTGCCTGGACCAAAGTTAACTTTTAATAGTTGTTTCTATGTGACTTCTAGAATGCATCCCATGCCTAATATATCTACATGACTCCTAGCATTTGTTTCCAAAAAATAATAAGCAGAAATTCAACACGAGTTTTATCAAGACTTCACTTTTATTTAAAACATTGTTCTCATTCTTCAAACTTATTTCAAGATTGACTTTTGTCTTTTCGTGTCAAAACATGTGAATGACCCCAAATCTTGACATTTCAAATATGAGCAAATCTATATTCAGAAACATTGACCAAAATACATATGTTGCAAATATGATTAGAAACAGATATATAAATATTTTTCAAAAATTTCAGATAATATAAAATACTACCAGTGTACATACTTCACTCCTATGACAATTAGCATTATTAGATCACTTTTGTATTTTTTGTGTATTTTTGGACTGATTCAAAATTTTGAAACAGTACAAAAGATGGAAGATATATATGGCCAATTATAATTGCATGCTCCCATGCCTGTTGCCACATCCCCCAAAATCCCAATGCTTTCCAGAAAAAAATTTTCATTTATGTATGTGTGTGTGTGTGTGTGTGATGTGTGTGTGCATGTGTGTTTATATGTGTGTGACAACAATGGTTTGTGGGAGGGCAGCAAGTACAGAGAAATCAGAGGACCACTTCTTTGACTCAATTCTTTCCTTCTACCATGTGGGCCCCAGGGATCAAACCAGGTTCTTAAGTTTGGTGGCAAGTGCCTTTGCTCACTGAACCATCTCACTGGCCTGCCTAGTGTTGAATGAGGCTTTCAGCACATGATAGTATTAGGAGACCGAGCCTTTAGATGACTTAGATGATTATGTCTTGAGTATATAATCTCTCCTGAAAAGATAAATGTCCTTAAAGTATAGGCTATATGAGCTTTCCTGCCCATCCCTCCACTTGGCAAAGGAAAGTTACCATAAATTGTAACCAAGAGAGATCTTGGCAACGAGTAACTTTGTTAATTACTTGATGCTGCCATCCCATCCAACAAAACCATGAGAAACAGACTTTTACTGCTTATCATCTACCTTGTTTGTAGAATGTCAACCAGACTTCTTTAATCTTATTATCTTTGAGATGTAGAGTAATTTCTTCCTTTGTTTTTTTTTTTTTTTTTTGCTTTATTTCTGCAAAATGTTCAAGAATGGGACTATTGTTCTACAACCATGCATACAGTTTCCAAATGGAAGCTGTTACATCTTATTACATCTTACATATGTTCTTTCCATGTATGTAAGGAATAGGATGGTGTTTTGCCTTTACTATCTATTAGTACATTTATTACATGATTGAAAGATTTTTGAGATGAACAATATTCTCGGTTAATATCAAAACTACTGTCTAAAACGTATTGTTTCATAGATGCATATGTTAAGACTGGGCTCTGTGTGTTTGATTGGTTGTTTTTTTGTTTTGTTTTTCGCCCAGGGGAAAGTATGATAATTGATTATCTGATGCCAAATTGTCAGTCTTGAAAATATACATACAAATAATGTTACACAGATGGAGCAGGTTATATTTAGTAATATATGTAATATATATGTATTTACAACTACATATTTGCATGGAACAATAATTAAAAAAGAGGCCACGACTTTCAAAGAGAGTAAAGAGGAGTATATGGAAGGCTTGGGAAAAAGAACAGGAAAGAAGAAATTATGTGATTATATTATAGTCACAAAAATAAATAATCTAAAAAAGATATTGCTATGTATACACATAAAACTGATTTAAATATTTGTGTTGAAGAGGATTTAGCAAAATAGTACTATTTGATAAAATCCATAGTTTGCATAGGAAGTCCTTTAGCTGACATCCTTCTAAGTTACTGTAGCCTCTCCTATTTTCATCCATCTTTTATGTAGATAAAAGACACTGTTTCTATCCTGAGTTCTGTGTGGACCCTGTGAGTCCATGAACACTAACACTTCAACCTCTTAGTGTCTACATGTGTGAACCTTCAAATTTAGGGGAATTAACACTCTGGGAGAGGGATGATTGAACATGGGGGAAAGCAGCTGAAAGAGAAATATCCTTCATTTCCCTCTCATATGAGTGGTGTGTATATCTGAAGGTGCTTTTCCTCTTTGCTAATAATTGTCCAGGCCACTTTATGACATAATTGCTTCTTGCACATGACAAGTATATTTTTTGTGCAGAATTTTCTGATCTTTGCCCCCTGTAGCCTTGTATACATTCTTGGCCTTCTTTTATCACAAACTCTTTGAGAGATATTTTCTATCAAAGCATAATGGGAATCAACTCTCAAGGAACATTGTTTTAGAACCCTCTTTCTAATAAAAGAGTCTCCTCAAGTTCCATCAACCAGGGAAACACACAGCATTCTAACTCAAAAGTCTTCCTGAATTGCTTTAAAGTTCAAGGTAAGGGCCCTTCCTGCTGCTGAACTTTTCTAATGTGAAATTGAGTGAGTTTTTTGATAATATATTAAAATATGTACTCTGCCATTAATGTGTTAAATCTTACCCACTACATGGTTCTGATAAGTTGGAACTTCTGTTTTCTTCCCTGTTATCCAACACCCAATATCACACAAAGCTTTTCAGAGTCTCTCATATTTCTTGCCTCCTCCCTCAAATTTCTGGAGGGCTTCCAACCACTAGTTAAATCCCTAAGTGAGGCTTCCTTTAGGACATAATCAGGCTGTTAGAACCATTGCATGTCACTGCTTTCCATAGTTTCTTGGGGACTAACAACATGACTATGCTCACAAAGCCCTTACCTAAAGGTGGCCATCACTCACCACTCTGCAAATATTTAGCAAATGTGTATTTAATATGGCTTTGTGTTTGAAAGCTAAATAACATTAAAAGTTATCCTGTTAATTCTAGCCTTTGTGAACAGTGTAGACCCCACAGTAAATTCATGTGTCCATTTATCATTAGTGATGATCATATCTGAATATACAACTATTGCTGTATATTCATGAGGAGTCATTTCCATAGGCACAGGTAGAGTTAGAGTTTTATTCAGACATGCCCTCAAGGAGCCCATAGTCTCAAGAAGAAGTTTACAGCCTATAAAATTACCTTTGTCAATTGCCTGGAAACCTCAGGTACTTTGATTCCTAAAACCTCCATTTCACTTAGACTTGAAAGGCATTCAGAAGAAGAAAAAAAGATATTTGAGAAAATTTGGATGCTTAGAAATTGTAGCCTATAA